>NC_143397.1:14967238-15267238 GCF_052110815.1 Crocodylus siamensis | reverse complement strand
TTGCTCCACTTTGGCTGCAGCAGCCACTACCTCCCATGGGTGGCACCCAGGGCTCAAGCACTGCTGAGGAAAGGAGAGCAAGAAAGTGTGGGCCCTGGCTCAGGTCCCATAGCCCTGGCAACTGGGGGCCCCCACTAGCTGGGCTGGGGGTGGCAGGGCACTGCGGGTCGCGTGTGAAGGGCACCAACAAGGCTGGTGTGGAGGGCTGGGGGTGGGAAATGAGGGGCACTGGCAGGGCCAGGGGGCTGTGGATGGGGAGTGAGGGGCACCTGAGGGGGTGGGGGGCAGTGGGTTGGGAGTGAGGGGCCATGCTGAGGAAATGGGGTCATAAATGGGGTCATGCTGAGGAAAAGTTTGGGAAGCACTACTCTGTCTGCTACCTGTGGACCTACTGGATAGCAGTGCAGCTCTGTCACCAGTCAGGAGGACATTTTAGACGATCAGGAAAATATTCCTAATGGTGAGATATGTTAGTCTGTTACAATCTATCAAGAAAGACAGGTAATAGACACGTAACAGTTTGAGCCTCTTAAAAACAATATAAAGCACTAAAAATGCACTGTAAAAAAGGGCTAATCCAAATATTTCCACTTAAATTGCTTTTGAGATGAGTATTAACAAAAAGGTCTGCTTCCTGAAGAAAAAGTCATTTTTCATTGACATATTTTGGCCAAAAAATGAAGTTTGGCTGAAAACCAACTTTTTCTGGCTTTCAGCCAAGTCTTTTGCGGGGTTTTTTGGCAGAAATCTTTTGATTTTTTAGTTTTTAGCCAAACGCCTAAACATTTCCATGAAAAATTTAGATGAAAATAAAATATTTTTTGTTTGCTTTTTTGCATCAAAAATTTCCCTAGTGAAAGAAGACTGGACTGACCCTAGTAGGGACCAATAATGCATTGGCAAAGCAATATGACCTTTTTCTATCTTTAAGTTCTGTGAAGCTAAAATATACTTTTGGCTGGTATTCAACATGCAACAAGGACATATAGTGAGCTTGGTCTTGGTCTAGAGCTGGGTGCCAGTGAATTCTGTACAGTAAATTCTTAAGGTTTTATATAGCTGGGACACTAGCATTTCATTCCTAGCTCTGGTCCCAATTTTTTAAATACGCATCTCTGTGGCACCCAGGCACCATCAGGTACATAGCTAGTCTTAGTAATAGTCCTGCCTCTTCAAGGTTGAGGAAGGACTAGACTGTGCAGTCTTCTGGAGATTGGTGGCATAAAGCAGTTCCAGATCTGTCATCAGGATCAGACAGTGAGAGAAGAGGAATTAAAAGAAGCAATGAGGCCTGAACTATTTATACCTCTAACGATAAGGTATTGTGGCTCTCCCAAATATCTGCCAAGCATTTTACACCATGCTTTCAGACTTGAGAAGGAGTAAATGCTGTTCATACCAAGATCAACCCTATAATGGCCACCTACTTGTGATATTTGTTGGAATTGTGAACAGCTGTTCACTTCTAATATGCCAATGAATCTTTTTATTTGCTATTCACAAACATTTCCATGAATTAATATCTGTTCACATGACTGTCAGGATAATGGCTGCTTTGTAAATAAATACCTGCATTTGCTGCCAGCCAAGGTATTTCCTATTTGCTTTGCTTACTTATCTAAGAATGCTTCTATCCCTTGATTGGATAACAGATTCTATCCCATGTGACTTAGGTCTCACACTGTGTAATCAACCTTTAGAAATCACACACAATCCAGAGATTGATATTTGTTCATATAAAAATAGTTCATCAAATGCACAACTATGAATACATTAGCAAAAAAAAAATATCAAAGTCTATTTGTCGCTAGTAGGTAAATAGAAGAGAGGGTTATGTTCATCAAAAAAATTGTTCACAATATTTTGGTCAGCTCCAAACCCATTGTGAACATTTGCACCTTGCTTCCCAACTCCAATTTATTATTAATAAGGGTGATGGCAGATTATGAATTATGACATGATTTGTCAGCTCCCTAAGTAGTCTGTATTGCATCAGGAGGCTGTGTGTAAACACAGCTGACCGATTGCTCCTTCACACTTGACTTCTTTGTTCAGGCACCCTCCAGGCAAGGAAGACCCATGGCAGAGAACAATACACAAGGGAAAGTGTTGCACTGTTTATGTTCTAATCATGAAAAGACCAAGTGTAGTATTGAAAATAATGTTGATGCAGTTCAGCTGCAACAGGCTCAGGAAAAAGGCTCTGAAGCAAAGAGAACGTGGCAGCTCTTTCTTGTTCCAGCGAATTGTTGCTGATTGTTTGTAGCATAAACACCTCTTAAATGTTCCATGCTGTAAGGAACATGCCATGATGTTTGTCTGAATGCTCCAAAAGCCAAATTACAGTGCTTTTTACAAAGCAGAAACATTGCTGCATGTCAAATGATTATATCAAATTTTTTTAAGCTGACATATAAGATGTTAAGAATATTGTATCTGTGTTTTCCTGTGAAATGCCAAAAAGCCAAACTATAATGTTCAACGGCTTTTTTTTTTCCCTAACAGAGTTTAGGTACTTGTGATCTACAAAAGGAAATCGTCAGGTCGAAGGGTATGGCAATACGATGCTAATTCACTGAAAACCATCTGGCTTCTTGGCACACTCCCAACAGAAACACCATAGAAGAGTAATACAGCCACCAGACAAGTAAGTAGGTACATATGGAAAAGTATTTGGCCAAATTCTATTCACATTAGCCCTAACCAATAGTCAAATGACTCCCCTAAAATGGAAGGGGCTGGTCTGGTTTTACATCAGTGTATTGGTAATCAGGTGGTCCAGTAATGGTCCCTCATTGCTAAAGGGGAAACCCTGTCCATGGCATATCTAGATGTTCTTGTCTTGGGCTCTGAACAAGTGAAGAAGCCTTCACAAAACTTCCCCACTCCTTCCACACACCACCTAACCACCAGAGATATCTGCTTTCAGTAAGTGAGACCCCAGCCTCTGGATTTCTAATTTTTGTGGTTGAAAGGAATAGCATTTAGCCCTTTTGCCAGGCTGTGAAACAAGTCTTTGGAGTTCCTTCTGTCTTTATAGTTTTGAGCTGACAAAGACATTGGAGAGGGGAAGAACAAACATAGTTCCAGACCCCTTCTTCTTGGGAAGAAGAAGAAAAATTCCTCAACTTGATTCCCACCAAAATTCCAATCAGCTCCTGAGGCCGGCCTTCATAACCCACTTCTAATTTTTTTGAACAAGCGCCTTCATGCTTTCTCCCACACTACCCTCATGCTTGAGAGGAGCTCTCCAAAAACAACCAGAAAGTCATTTCAGTTTTCTCTTTCAACTTTTTCCTCAAAACTCTCTTTTGCTCTGATACCTACAAAAATTATTGTTCATTTTTGACACTCATTGTGCTTCTCTGTCCGGCCTCCACCCAATAAGGACCATAATTTTGTTGATGGACAGGAATCATCATTTTGTTCTGTAAAGTACCCAGGTCCATGGGATCTAATCCATAACTAAAGTTATTGGGCACTGCTATCAGATAAGTAAAACAATAATTTATGAATAGCAAAAACAAAAAGAAACAAATTGGCTTCTAGTGAACTTGTTTGTATTTCCAAGTCCTTTATCAGCATGGGCACCTGTACACCCACAGGGTTAAATCCTCATTAAATTAAATATAAACAGGTTTATAAAATTTAAACCTGTTTATTTTGGAGTGTCACATCAGTGTTTGCACACACTAGGCTTTCTAACAAATTAAGCTTTGGAGTGTCACATCAGTGTTTGCATGCACTTGGTTTCCGAACGAATTAAACCCAGCTCCTGGCTGGTGCCGCAGGACAGCAGGATGGTCCAGCACTGCCCACCCCCATCCTCTCCCCCGGTCCCAGACTCCCCATCCTGTGCTTGCCCTGTCCAGCTGTGGGAGCACAGAGCTGGCAAATGGCACAAGAAAAAGAAAAAAGCAAAAGCAATTCATAAGGGTGAGCTACAAAAAAGTTGGTGGACAAAAAGTTCTGGTGGACAAAAAGGCTCATTACACGTCTTTGAGTGCCTTTGTGTTTACATGCAACGAATCCATGGATGTGATGCTTTAATTTGTGGTGAGCCAAACTAAACTACATCCAAGAAGCTTTATTTTAATGCACGAGAAAGACTTTTAAAGCATCCATAAAACCCACCCATGCAAATAGCCACACCATTGCAGCACAAGAAAGGGCAAAAATACATGTACAAAGATCTTCTTTCACTGGATTCTTCAACCATATCTAGCAGGTCCCTAATGTTTTAGAAAGACTAACAAGTCCAAAATGTTTCCTTGATCTCCTAGTTAAATATTGCCCTTCATGATGTGAAGCTCCAAGTCTTTCTGGTGCAGTTGCCTTCCTGCCCACTTTGGGACCTAGGTGAATGGTAAAACTAGTAACTGCACTGCAACTCATGGGGAGTGTCTACACGTGGTCGTTTAATGTGGATTAGCCCAATTTAACCCACTAGGGGCTCGTATCTACATGTGCATGCCCTTAATGCAGCCTAAAAATGGTGATTTTAGGTTATGTGAACCTAATTTGATACCTACCCAAACCAAGTATCATGTCAGACCAACCTGATTGCCTTTTATGATCAGGTCAAAAAGGCAATGCATGCAGGTGTCGCCGTGGACACGGTCTTTCTAGACTTCAGCAAGGCCTTTGACACTGTCTCCCATCCCATCCTTATTAAAAAACTAGGCGAATGTGGCGTTGATGCCTGCACAGTCAGATGGATTGCAGATTGGCTCAAGGGTCATACTCAGAGGGTGGTGGTGGACGGGTCATATTCAACCTGGGGGGAAATGGGCAGGGCTCGGTCCTGGGGCCTGCGCTGTTCAGTTTCTTCATCAGCGATTTGGACGGCGGGGTGAAATGCAACCTGTTTAAATTTGCTGATGATACCAAAATTTGGGGTGAGGTGAGCACGCTAGTAGGGAGGGAAAGATTGCAGCAAGATCTGGATAGGTTACAGGAGTGGGCTGACATAAACAGGATGCTTTTCAATACTGACAAGTGCAGGGTGCTGCACTTAGGCAGTAGTAACCAGCAGCACACTTATAGAATGGGAAACTCCCTCCTTGAGAGCACAGAGGCAGAAAGGGATCTTGGAGTCATTATTGACTCCAAGATGAACATGGGTCGACAATGCGAGGTCACGGTTGGCAGGGCTAACCGGACCTTGTCGTGCATCCACAGGTGCATCTCAAGTAGAGCCAGGGAGGTGATCCTCCCCCTCTATGCGATGCTGGTCAGGCCACAGCTGGAGTACTGCGTCCAGTTCTGCGTGCCCCATTTCAGGAGGGATGTGGACAACATTGAAAGAGTCCAGAGGAGGCCACCTGCATGATCCAGGGACAACAGGGCAGACCCTACAATGAAAGACTGCGGGACCTAAACCTGTTCAGCCTTCACAAGAGAAGGCTGAGGGGGGATCTGGTGACTGTCTATAAACTCATTAGGGGGGACCAGAAGGGTTTAGGGGAGACACTTTTTCCCCTAGTGTCCCCTGGCATGACAAGGAACAATGGACACAAATTATTAGAGAGTAGGTTTAGATTAGACATCCGCAAGAACTACTTCACAGTTAGGGCGGCTAGGAGCTGGAACCAACTTCCTACCCTGGGGATCTTTAAGAATAGGCTTGATGACTACCTGACTGGACTCATTTGGGTCCAGTCTTTTCTCCCATCCTGGCAGGGGGTCGGACTTGAAAATCTACAAGGTCCCTTCCGACCCTACTTCTATGATTCTATGATTCTATGAAATTTAAGTGGAATTAGTTAATGCAGATTAACACATGTATAGACATGTTGATGCACATTAACATGGGGGCTTTAGTCCTGGATCTGCCCAGCCACTAGGAGGCTGGATGGAGCCTAGCCCCAGAGCTCCTGGCTGGCTGGCTCTCCTCCTCCATGCCTGGGCTGGTCTCTGGCAGCCCCTAGCTGCAGGCTATAAAAGCCTCCAGCCACTTTGTGCCTTGGGGCACCCTAAACAGGGAGCCCAAGGAAGCCAATCTACTTGCAGCAGCCCCCCAGGTCCCATGTGCCCCCCTAGACAGCCTCTGCCCATCCTGTCCCTTACCTGGAGCTGCTCCTTGGCCACAGGTGAGTATTGCAAAGAGCTTCAGCCTGTTGCATCCCTTGTCCAACCCTGAGATTCCCCCCCAGGCTGCTGGCCCTGCTGTCTATGGCAGCAGGGCCAGCACCTGCTCCTCACCCCGAGCTCTCTCTCTTTGCAGACCCTGTGAAGAAGTACCTCTGACATGTAGCTCCCTATCTCTGGCTGCGCCCCTGTCCTGGGTGCTACTGGCAGCCCTCCAGGGCCAGCATACCAGGGACACCTAGGCAAGGGCCCTGAGAACCAGCTCAGGAACTATGTCAGGCACGTCCTCCCTGTCCATCCCCAACCTTACCCACATGCCCTCACCAATCCCTCTCACCCAGGCCCCCAGCTGGAGCCACAGGGAGGTGCATGGCCTCATGGCACTCTGGGATGAGGCCAATGTCCAGAGGCAGTACGTGTGGGGCGGGCATGGGAACATCCACATTTATGAGGCCATCTCAGCTGAGATGCATGCATGAGACCACTCCCAGACAGTGAAGCAGTGCCATGTGAAGGCCAAGGCCTTGCAGGCATAGTGAGTGGCCATGACCAACTTCCATTGTTGGTCCAGTCATGCCCATAAGACCATGCCCTTCATGCGGGAGCTGACCCACATTCTGGCAACCTGGGAGGCAGGCTGTACCCCTGTGAATGCCACCAGCAGGGACAACCCAGCCTCACTCACATCCTGCCCTGATGCCTCCAGTGATGCATCACTGGAGGAGGGCCCCTCGGACCTTCAGCACCCTACCCCACCCACCTCCCCAGCTGCTGCATCCACTCACAGATCAAGGAGCCCTGCCCAGCAGCTGCCTTACCCTTGGCCCAGCCTCACAGCCTGCCACGAGGAGTGGCTGGCCACACCAACAGCGGCTGCAAGCTTCTCCCAAGAGAGGGCCCAAGCTGAGCACTGGCCTGCCACACACTATGGACCATGGACACTGGGCACAACCAGTCACTCTTGCTGACAGAGAGGTCCATGCTGAGCCACCAGCCTTGTGTATCCCTGGACACATGGTAAGTCCTGCACTGGGGGAGGGCCATCTCTGTCCCTGCCCCTGCCCCTGCCCCTGCCCCTGCCCCTGGCCCCAGCCCCAGCCCATCCACACTTCCCAGGCACAAGGTTTCTGCTCCACAGCATGCAGGCAGGTGAGACACAGTTCAGAACTTTATTGAGCAGCCTGTGTCCCCACAGATGGGCAGACACAGGCCTCTCACACACTGAGGAAGGCATAAATGCTGGCAGCAATGTTCGCCTTGGCAGCAGGGGGCAGGGATGTAGCACTGAGTCAGGTAGCCCTCTAGGTGGCATCACAAATTGAGGGGCAGCCTGGGCTTGCCCCCTGCACTGTCATAGCTCAGGGTCCCGAACCAGGAGCGCAGGTGTGCCCAGGGCACCAGCAAGATCAGCAACAGCAGTATGTAGTGGCTCAGGCAGACCTCCACCTGCACAAACATCTCATCATGCACCACTGGGGCACACGCAGCAGGGGTACACTCAGAGCGCCGCAGCAACGTGGTGGGGCCAGCCCCTGGGTGCCCACCCAGAGACCCCCCCTGTGGGGAGCGTGGAATTGCAGCTAGCCCCTTGCCCCAGTTGTCCAGGAGCCCCCACACCCTGAGCCCAGGTGCCATGGGCTGGGTGGCAGTGCAGCACAGCGGTTGGCCTGCACAGAGAGGGAGGGGCAGAGTCTGGAGCTGTGGCAGCAGGTGCTGTCAGCAGTCTGGCCTGGCCCACCCAGGCCAGACTGCTGGCAGAAGAGGTAGGCTACCTGCCACCAGCACCCACCAGCCCACCAGCCACAGGGGAGCAAGTGGAGATGGGAGGCTTGGTCAGTGGTGACTTGGGCCCAGGCCTGCCTGGCCAGCTTACCATGTTCCCTGATCACCCATGCACAGCCAACCCCTAATCTGAGGCTGGGCAGCACAGGGCCTCTGATGCAGAGCATCTTATCTCTGTGATGTTGCAAACTCTCACAAAAGGTCTCTTGCCTCTGCAAGGCCAATATCTGGACATGGGGGAAAGGCTGCAGGGCTGTAGAAGTGCCACCTCAGGGTCACCACCACCCACTGCTGGAGCCCCCCAGATTTGACAGTTGCACCAGCAGTGCACCAGAGACTGGAACCTCCTGCTCCAGCAGCTGGTGGTGCTCATGGAGAACTGGGTGGCATGGCAGCAGACATGGCAGCAGGCATGGAAGGTGTGGGAGATGGCCTGATGGGAGGTTGACATTGCCTGGGAGACTGCCCAGCAGGAGACACAGGACCAGGTGCAGTGGGTGCACTGGGCACATGTGGAGCCCCTGGAGCAGCACAGCTGCACCCAAGTCCAGGCCCCCTATGCCTGGTGCCCTCTGCTGCCTCCCACCTGCAGGAGCCCCTGGCACTCACTGCAGCCCCCAGACCCACAGGCAAACTGTCCATGGCCAGGGCGCTGGCTGCCTGCCACTGAGCTCTGCGCCCTGGGTGCCCCCACCCCCATACTCCTTACTCTAGGACTCAGGTAGAGACTCAGCCTCTTTTCAGTTTTGGAGGAGGGTTTTTTATTGTTGGTGGGTAAGCAGGGTGGCGGAGGGGCTCCGTGTGTTGAGGAGGGGAGGGAGAGGGAGCTTTGTTGGTTGAAGGGGAAGAGGAGAGGGATGGGATATGTGAGGGAAATAAAAATTTTCGTTGCAAACATGCATATCCTGAGAGTGGTGCTGGGGGTGGGCAGGGGGCAGGGCATGTGTGGGCAGCAGGACAGGCAGGTGTCGGCGGAGATGGCCAGGCACACCTCCATGTCCTCACACTCCAGATGGGGCCAGAGCTGAGGCAGCAGGTCTTCAAAGGTGCCCCCGCGTCATCCATAACTTGTCAACCCACTGGTCATCATCCCATTCCTGCAGCACAATGTGCTGCCACCAGTGCTGGCTGGTACAGCGGCCCTGGAGGCAGCAG
Organism: Crocodylus siamensis; assembly: GCF_052110815.1. NCBI lineage: Eukaryota > Metazoa > Chordata > Crocodylia > Crocodylidae > Crocodylus > Crocodylus siamensis. The sequence goes on along the minus strand of NC_143397.1, from coordinate 15,258,211 downwards.
GGTTAGTGGGACAGGAAGGTAATGGCAGTCCTGGTGGGGGTGTCCTGGAGCCTATGGTCGCCGTAGCTGGCAGCAGCAGCTGTGCAGTGACAGGGGCCCAAGAAGCCATTTACCAGTCATGCAGCAGGTGGGCAGAGTGGGTGGGGGAGTCAGGCAGTACCTGGTGCCTAAGCAGGCAAGCAGGATGCCTGCGGCAACCCTGACGAGTGGAGGAGCCAGTCCCTGGGTGCCAGGGCCAGCAGCCAGGACAGGCAGGGCTGGAAAGCACAGCGGTGGCAGGGGCAGAGCAGGCATGTGCTGCCTGTGTCTGTGCCATGTTGCTGCTCTGGCACAGGAAGCATCAGCAGAAAGGTCACTGTGTGGAGCGTGTGCTTTTAAGATGGCTGCCACATGTTGGCAGCTGGCTGTGGTTTTTGCATGGCTGCCAAGTGGTGGCAGCCATATGTCTGGAGGCTGGAGCTCCCCTCAGTGGCCACAGGAGCACATGGTAGGTCTGGGCTGACCTAGGACTAAAGTTAGTCCCCAGTCCCACTACATGTAGACACCTGCTGACACCCAATTAATCCACATTAGTTTAATGCGCATTAAATTTAAGCTCACTTAAAATCATGTTCATAGATTCATGTAGATTGTAAGACTGGAGGGGACTTTGGAAGATCATCGAGTCCAGCCCCCTGCACCAGGCAGGAAAGACAACTGGGGGTCAGGTGACCCCAGGGAGCTGACCGTCTAGTCTCCTCTTGAAGATTTCGCTGACTGTGAAGTTTTTCCTAATGTTGAGCCTGAATCGATCTTCCAGGAGTTTGTGGCCATTACTCCTGGTTTTTCCCTTGGGTGCCCTGGTGAACAGTTGCTCACCGAGCCCGTGATGTACTCCCCTAATATAGCAGGAAGCTGCTACCAGGTCCCCTCGCAGCCTTCTTCTCCTCAGGCTGAAGAGTCCCAGATCCCTCAGCCTTTCCTTGGACAGCTTGCTGCACTCTGATCATACGGGTGGCTCGTCTTTGGACTCTCTCAAGCTTGTCCACACCCTTGTTAATGTGCGGTGCCCAGAGCTGGATGCAGTACTCCAGCTGGGTTCTCACCAGTGCTGAGTAGAGAGGAAGAATCACCTCCTTGCTTTTGCCGGAGATGCATCGATTGATGCATGCCAGAGTGTTATTTGCAGTACTGGCTAAAACATCATACTGCTGGCTCATATTCATATTGTCGTCTATTATTACCCCCAAGTCCCTTTTGTTCGTGGTGCTAGTCAGTTTGGTGCCGCCAAGCCTGTGGGTGTGTTGGGGGTTGCTCGTCCGGAGGTGGAGCACTTCGCATTTCTCGAAGTTGAACTTCTTTTGCTTCTGACTCACCTAACTTGCCAGCCTGTCTACATCTGCCTGTAACTGTAGCCTATCTTCAAGTGTGAACACGCTTCCCCATAACTTGGTGGCGTCCGCGAACTTGGCCAGTGAGCTCTTCACCCCCACATCCAAATTGTTGATAAAGATGTTGAAAAGTACTGGACCAAGTACCAAGCCCTGCAGGACACTGCTGCCCACTTCTTGCCAGAATAACACAGATCTGTTCAGTATGACTGTCTGGGTCTTATCCTTCAACCAGTTTCTCACCCACCTGACTGTCTTGGAGTTAAACCCTCAATGCTGTGTAGACATGTCCAGGGATTCATCTGACGCATTGGTTCTTAACTACTCTCAGTCCCTTTAAGAGAGAACAGACCGTTGTAAAGTTCTGGAGTTGGCTGGTGGAGGATAAACTTGAGTAGCTGGGAGGGAGGAGGGAAAAAAATCTAAAGAAGTGAAGGAAATTAAATCTGAAGAGAAAACATTAGGAGGAATCAGGGAAACGAATGTGTGAAGAACAGTGTCAGGAAAAGCATGTCAGGTAAGTAAAAAATATGGAAAAAGAAAAAGACTAGGAAATCCACCTGTAAAGGTGAGTACATTCCTGGATTGCATCCCTGAGTGTAGGATGGCCTTGTGTTGATACCTGACAAAGGAAAGTTTATCTTACCCCAGTAAGTATGAGTCCCACACAGCTCTCGGAGAGGCAGCTGTCATCCATGCTCCATCCGTCACAGCCACATCTTGGCTTCTTTAGAGAAAGTATGGACCCAGGTCGAGAGTAGATTAGCTCAGTGGAGACCAACCTTTTTGGCAAGCATGCAGCAGGTTAGCTCCGCACCCTCCCCAAGTCTCAGTCTGATCCCGTTTCCCTGCTTGTTCTGTTGCTCTGCTTTCTGCCCCATCTGCCCCTTTCTTGATCTCCCACATGCCCCACTCAGAGGCTGCCTGTCCCACTTACAGCATGCGTGCTGCAACTTGGGCACCCAGCACGAGCTGGTGCTGAAAACAGTGAAAGGGCAAATGGGGGGATTCATCAAGGAAATAAGAATGCTTGTGAGGACATCTTGGATATTCATCCCAAGGAAAGCAAAATCTTGAAGTAGGATTACTATAAACCATTTGTCTGAGGAGAGCATGTGGACACTATGTGGCTGAACACCTGAGAAACTGCTCACAGAAACCAATTGAAACTACCTTTGTGTGACAGACTACATTAAAGAATGGGAGCAAGAGCAATTCCAAAGCCTTTATCCAGGCCAGTAGCCATAGTAGAAGTGGCCGCAGGATTTTAGATGGTGGATTCTTGATTTTGAGAGTCCCCTAATGGAAAGGATGTAATTGTTGAGTAAGGCAGAGAAAGGAGCAGTGATTAGAAAGGAAATATATTAAGGAGATCACAGAGCACACAGGCTCTGAACTGGTGCCAGAGCAAGTCTTTGTGTTCTACCTTTTCTTCTCTCTTCAATTTGCACTTGCTTTACCCAGCTTCCTATTAATTTATTTGAACATAAAACAGAGCCTCAAGATGTAGGATCTAATAGTTATGCATAGAGCAAATTGAAATATTTGTTATAGAGATTGTGGGCACCTATACACATGCTCCCCGGTGGAGGGAGGGGCAGGGCATTTTAATTAGAGTGGCTCTGAAGCATTCTGATTCGACTGCTCCAGCAGACTTGATTAATTGGAGCCGATTAATCTGATTAATGCTAATCAGAACATGTCAGAGCACATGTAAAAGTGCCCTAAGTGATTTTAAGGCCAGAAGGGAGCAATAGATTATCCAGTCTGACCTCTTGTAAAACACAGGTCATAGTTTTACCTAATTTCCCCTGCACCGAGCCCTATAACTTGTATGTAACTACAGAATATCTTATAGAAAATCATCCAGTCTTGATTTCAAGGTATTAGAAGATAATCCTACCCCGTCCCTTTGTAGTTTATTCACCTTCACTCTTAAAAAATATTTACCAGAAAAAAAAAATATATATATATATAGACCAGCTCTAGTTAGAGGATTCTGCAAACTATGATCCAAAGATGAAGTCTGTGAAAAGCTGCTAAGCATTTATGTCATCTGAGATCATGTTTGAGACTAAGAAATACATGTATTTAAATTCACAGAGAAAAGATATATGATGATACTACTACAACAGAACAAAAACATGAATGTGACTGGAAAGTTATCAGAATGGGATTGTTCTTCTTGCTGCCCACTCTTCATACAGCAAGCTAGGGGTTTTGATAACATCTTTTTACCAGGCGCAGACTAGAAAGTTAGAATCAGATGGCTACCTGCCATTCAGGAGTGGGGCAGTTCAGCAGAGGTTTAGTGAATTTTGAAGAGAGGGTAGGGACAAGAGCAGGATGACTTTCCTTTCACATGTGTTTGAAACTATGACACACCTGAAAAGGGAAAAGGTAGGAACAGACACAGAAGGGAGTAAGAAGTGTATGAGAAGAAGAGTAGAGAAAGGGGTCTTAATACGACTGGAAGACGAAAGGAAGCAGAGCACTGAATTAGGGAGGATGTGAGAGTAGAAAAGAGTGAGAAACCTGCCTGAATGGACAAGTGCGTTTCTGTTTATTGTATCTCTGCTCTGAAGAAAGTCTTTAGCACTTGCATGACTGCTGGCCTGTCTTCGCTCCACATTTAGAGGCCCGAATTTCTTTTTAGGCCTTCTACGGCAGGGAGCCTATACCACTGGAAATAAGGATGGCCAGTCTGTGGGCCTTAACCTCCAAGGAGTCAGCATTGACCAGATTGGGGCAGGATTGAGTGCGGTAGATGGGGGGCTGCTCTGCATCCTCTTCTTCCCAAACTCACAAGAAAAAACAGCTCAGAACAATCTGCAGTTTGACGCAAACAGAACTGCCAACTTCTGTCCACATGTTTGAAGCCACCTTTGCTATTTTCCCCTTTCCCCCATGAAGCCAGAGGAAACACCACAAGGTTCCCCTTTCGTTGTCTTTCCTTTCCTAGGTAGGTTTTCCCTCGCAAAGGAAAATCCAGGATAAGTAGTCCTTATTTCTCCATTTCATAAATGCTTGTAGGGTTGTAATGAGGCAATCCCAATTCAGGGATCCAGAGATAGAGATATCAATACAGACAATTTTATGTGCCCTGTTGCAGGGACTTCATGTTACAACCATAGCCATCAGAACAAGAGACTCCAGGTCATTCAAGGCTAGGTACATTGGCAAATCTCATAATCCCATGCTTGTAAATACTTGTGACTGACTACATCAGGCATTTGGCAAAATATTGAGTGCTCCCTTCTAACTCAGACTGGTCTCCACTTGTAAAAAATCACAACGGGCTCTTTGATCTATGAGGGTATTATTAATCCGGCTGCCTTCCATAAATGGTCCTCAATAGAGTATAGCTTCAAGCTCTGCAAAGGTCACAGAGTGTGGTCCAAGCAAAGATATGCCTTTGGTGTTTTTGCTCCTGAATCAGGACTCATCTCCATAAATGCCCAGATGGAGTATCTCCCATGAAACATCAGACTCACTTTGAAAACACCCTGCTTGGTTTCCATCTCGGTAATAACAACATGCATAGTATCAAGGCCAAAGGAAGTACATCATTAATAATCACAAGTCAACATTTTCTTAAGCAGGATTCATTAAAATGCTATAGGATATTTTACGCAGGTGGGAGCGGGTGCCTTTCTCAAGTGACTCTGCACAGGCACACAGTCCGTATGATACTTCGGGTCCATATGCATTAGAGAAATCAAGCATCAGGGAGATCACATGGATCAGTACGAGCTTTCTCCCCTAGGGTTATTTCCCAGAACTGTTTAGCCCACCCCCTGAAAACTCTCTCCCAGAGTGCTACATTGAGCTCCCAGGTAGCAAGCAAATTAGTGGAATTTAGTTTTAGTAATCAGCTACAGCTGCAAAGGAATCCAACAAGCCAGGAAAATTGTGTTGATCTGCTTCTTGCTGAGGGACTTTTGCAGGAGGAAAGAGATTTAGATGGGGAAGTAAGAGGAGCTACCTGGTATGGTACAGCATTGGCAACCCGTTGTGGGTGCATGCGGGTACACGTGCACCCCTAGGGATTGGCGGTGCACCCCCTGCAAAAAGCACCGCCGACACGGCCAGTGGGGCCTGCAGGTGGTCACTGCTGGCCCCTTTACTCACCACTGACACCTCTGGTGGCATCTGTGGGCAGTCCCTGATTGCCACTGGTTGCCACCAATGCTGCCACTGGCACCTGTGGGTGGCTGGCAACAGCTGTTCAGCACTCGCCACCCCCCTCCAACCCCCCCCCCCCCCGCCGCCACCACTGACAGCGCTGTGGCTGCCTGTGGGAGATCGCTGCTGACAGCACCGCCACTGCCTGCAGGAGCTTGCTGCGCCCCCCCAGCCTCCAGGGGCACCCAGCATTCATGGGGTACAGGCTTTTCATCTAGGTCCCTCTCATCTGTTATAAGTCACTAATGTCAGTATTTACCTACATTTCTAGGAAATGTTTTTAGTAAAAGAATTGTATTAAAAAAAAGTAAATATAGTTCTTGCCCTTTTACTTGGCAGTGGACTTAAATAACTTAATATTGGTAGTTAATGTCAGTATTTAAGATATTTATTATAGTAAACATATGGAATGCTGGCTTCAGTGCATCTATTCACCGTATGCTAAACTGATACATTCCTAAAGGTCATCGCAATTTAGTGCTCATTAAAGGTGCTAGGCTGACAAGACTGAAAATTGAAATTCTCACTCTACAGTACAGGTGCACACGTCAGCGGCAGCAAATCCTTCCCTATGTCGACATTCCAGCGTGCCTCATCTCTGACCCAGAAAGCTGACAGGATAATTCAGTCTTTGGTCTCTACTAAAACCGACACCCAAGGCTAGACCCCTTGTTAAAGAAGCAATGTATGCATGAACGGCGTGTGTCCCCAGCAGCTGGCAGGGCACGGCTGTGCCAGTGGCGGCAGCAGCCCAGAGGCTGTGAGCAGGGAGCTCCTGCAGACGCCACCGGCAGCGCCAGCGGCGACCAGGGGTGATCATGGACCGCCTGCAGGCACCACCGACAGTGTTGGCAGTGCCTTTTTGCAGGGTGTGTGCCGCCACATGCAGGGGGTGCATATGCACCCCCTACATATTGCCCCTGAATATATGTGGTGCAGGCACAGAACTGCAAAAACTGGAATACACTATTTCAAACCGCTGCCTAAATCTCCCCTCTCCAGGTTCCACTGGAGAGTCTCTCCAGTCCACTTCCTCCTCTTGCATGGAATTGAAACCATTCTTGCTAAAAAGTCTGCCAATCTCTTCCTAGCCAAACTCAGAATCAGTACTCCACCTTTCTTCTCCTCTACTCAACAGCCACATTTGACACAATCAGCTATGATCCTCTTTCCTTGGCTTCTGAAATGCCTTACTTACCTGTGTAACACATACACGCTTGGGGCTGTTTGTGGGCAAGTGTATTTTGGTTTTATTTTGCTGTATATTTTATTTCCTCTAGGACTGGAGACCCACCACCCATCCCCCCTTACTGTGTCGTTTCAAGGCAGAAGGACCTACGCTGTCTAGCAGCTCTCTGCAGCGCAGTGGACCCATGGAGAAGCTCTTTGGACGCTCTGGTGTGGGCCGCCCTTTCCAGCCCATTGCTATAGGGGTACAAGCCCCCAGAACTGCCATTTGGGGAGTCCCAAACCCCAGACAGCCTGGGCACGGGTAATTCCCCCCGCCCCACAAGACTTTGTTTTGTAGCCTGAAGTGTTTTAAAATTATAGTTAGTGTTTACTTTTGTTTTTCTTTATGCTTTGTAATAAAATTTGTTTTTTGTGTTTACCCTGCAAGGAAGGGTGGTTGGTTTTGTTGGACACCCTAGTGATTTAGCTACTGTTTCCCAAGTAGACTGGGTGGGGGCTCAAGCCAAGGTAAAATATATTTAGTATCCCTGAAATTCAGCCTGGCCCTTGTTGCTGCTGACAGGGGCTCAGCAGAAGAGTTGCACCTGGTTCTTCTCTTAATCACTCTTTCAGTGTGACCTGTGTAGGATCTCATCCCTTCTCTTAGGAGGGGAGGGAGTCCTACATGGCTCTATCTTGGTCTTTTCCCCTCTCCCTCTCTGCCTTGCCTCTGAATAGTCTTATTCATAAACAAAAAAATCAACATCTCTCTGTAGATGGCTCACATCTATGTCTCTACCACAGACTCATCTTCTTCCGTCCAACTCAAGCTCTTGGCACATCTTTCTGCCATGTCCTCATGGATGTCTATTTTTCAACTCAAGGTCCATAAATTAAAACAGAAATCTTCATCTAATGACCTACCCCCATTGCAGCAGGAACAAATCCATTTGGAAAAGAACTTAGTGGGGGGGTAAGGAATAAGGGTCAAGTTAGGGACAGGCTTGCACTCAGCACAGGTTTACTGTACACTGAGAGGTGGATGTGCCAGCCCTGAATTTTACAGAGGTAGTTGTTAGTGATTCACACAGAGGGAGTCAGGTTTAAAAGCTAAAAAGACAAACAGATTTATTGAACGGACAATGGGGAAATTTACAGGGATAAGGGACGACAACAACAATAACAACACCACCACAATAATAATGATTTAACAAACACGAACAAAGGAAACACACAAATAGTTTATACTTTGCCAATATCAAAATGATGAACAGTGGGTGCATCTACAAGACGCTAGTGCATAGTTGTTACTGTGCATGTATTTAGCACTTGTATTAGCAAGTACTAAATGCAAAGTAACTGCAGTTACTGCACAGTAGCACCGGCAAACATCTTTTAGATGACGCTACTGCTTAGTAGCCTAATAATACTGCACAGTACCATATTAACACTGTCCATGCTGTGACGTGCTACTATGCTGTGTTTTTCAGCTACTGTGCTGTCAGCATTTCATGTAGATGCTCCCAGTAAGTGGAATCAAAGCCAAAGAAGCCAGTCCCAGTCAGGTGTAATCAAGAAGCAATTCAGGGAAACCAATACGGGAGATCAGGCTGTAGCAGACAGTGTCTCACTCCTACACAGGATGAGCTACCAGCCTCCCTAATGCTCGTGATCTACCTCCATTCACAGGCCGAATCAACTACCCCAATAACACAGCACACCCTCGAGATTCACACCGTTCCCAGACAACCCCTCACAAAGGCCTCACACTTATCCACACCCTCACACACAGATCTTCACATTCACAGACAAATCCTCTCACCCACTAACACACACCAAAACACCAGTCCACACACACACACACCCCAGCACCAGAGTTCTAGGCTTTTGGGGTGTTTATACACGTGCTCCAAGAGCTGCTCTAATTAAAGTGCCTAAAGCATCATGTGTATTAGCAACCCTGCACTGGAAAATGGTGGCAGGGAAGCTTGAACAAGCTTTAATTAAGGTACCTCTACTGACATTTTTCAATGCGGGGACACTGACACGTGTGACACTAGACTGCAGTAATTATCGCACTCCAGCAGATTTGATTAATCAAGTCTGCTTTGATGCATTGCAATTACAACTCATCAGAAAAGCCTCAATGTACATGTATGGGCACCCTTATATTCCACATTCACCCCTTTCAACAGCCAATCCTCTGAGGCAAAGGTCCTGTCACTGACTGTCAATGATGTCAAAACCAATCATATCATTTGGACCCCTCTCTCACAAGATATATTTATCTGTCAATCACACCCTGTTGCTCACCTTTACCTTAGAACAGACCCACAACCTTCCCACCACAGATGCTGTCTCAGCTGCACATGCCCAAGCTGGGAAATGGGCCAGCAGGCCAGGAGTCGATTCCTTCTGCAGTCTTCTAGGAGGTACAATAATTGCCCATTTCTGCAGTTAACATGACAACATAAATTAACCACACAAACACTGGAAGACAACTTCCTTCTCCAACATCACCAGTCTCCTCTCTAAGCATCAAGATGTTGATTTGTGTATCAAGCTGGCCCATGATACCAGCTTCCATCTCCCACTTGTTAAATTTTCAAAAAAGCTCCTTTGCACTTTCTCCCACGTTCTTCATATTTTGAAGGAACTCCCAGCAAACATCCACAAAGCCCTTTTGATGTTCTCTTGCAAATCCCTCCTTGAAGTTCTCCTTTGCTGTGATGCCTTAGGTTGTGAGCTCTTTGGGACACAGTGTGCTGTGTTCTGTCTAGTCCCCATCCATGACGAGAGCTCACACGTGACACAAGAATAGAAAAAATAATAAAAAATAGTAATAACTGAATTGAAATTAATTTATGTCATACAATTAAAAATCTAAAAATGCACATTTCCTGATTACATGTCAGATTCTGTCTGATGTTCCTTCATTGCCTCCCATGAGCATTATATAAAACTAATAGGGACACACAAAATGTTCCCATCCAGAGTCTTGAAAAATATACAAGCACATCTATTTGCATACATATCCAGTATGTGTCCTGAGACATTTGGGCAGCTACAGAGCTTTACTGGGGCCATGATGAATGCAAGCTCAGATTTCTGTTTTTGTCTGGGCTTCTCAATGGTCTAGATCTAATCTATATTGGATTAATAGTTGATCCAAGAGTGAAATCCCCATCACTTCAGCTCAAGAGGTTAGAACTCAAAGGGTAAATCTTTCCAATGGTGAACAATAAGGAGATCATGCACCGGCTCCTAAACTGAGTTTTGTAAGAATATAATCAAAGTCCATGGGATTTGACACCAGGTACAGAAATCCACCCCATGCTAAATAGCTTGCAGAACAGGAGGCCAGTTTTCCAGACATGCTATCCAAAAATAAAAATGCCTTGATAATGCTATGCAAAACTGCATCTCTGTTTTATATCCTGTGTCATACTACCTATTCTTAGTCAGTCTGTAAAATGTTCTGATTAATAAACTGAAATCCAGATACGATAGGTGTAACCATTCCCAAAGGAGGATATAGACTCTTAGCCTAAAATCTGCCACTTGATTCAGCAAGCATTTCTCCTGAAAGAGAAGACCCTTAGTATTTGATTTTACCATGACTAAAATCAGGCAACTAATGAAATTAAAGGCATTTACATGTGAAGTAATTAAGAAGGATTAAAATCCTCCTGCACTGCTTTCTCTAAATGTACCGTGCAGATTGTGCTAGGTTCCCCAACCCAGGCCTGTGTCACACTGTACTCTTATACTTTTGTATTCTGTATGTCTTGTTATCATTGTTTCAACTGAATAATACGTTTATTTGGGAGAGGAGGGGGAGGATGAGTGTGTTCAGAGGACAGCCATAGCTCCTCTGAGAAGGAAGAACAAACAGCCTTGAGAGTGACATTAAGGGAGTGGGGAGTATTCCCCTGGGTGTGAGGCAGGGGAGTGGAAGTGGGTAGGCATGGGAGGGAATATAAGAAGAATTGTTTTTTCTTTTACGGAGGCAGTGAGTAGGGGTTGAGAAATAAGAGTGGGCTGGGAAGGGAGGCACCCTCCTAGGTCAGAGGCAGGGGAGTAGGAGCAGGTGGGATGAGGTGGATTGTTTTTGAATGTGCCTCATTATGTTATTTTAATGTTTTATTCTGTTTTCATAAGTTATTTTCTCTTTTACTGTAGGCAGCTCCAAGTCTTCCTTGGGAAAGGCAGCTTATAAATCTAATTAATAAATAAATACTCCATTTATCTGCATACCAGATGAGTACATAATTCATAATATGCCTATCCCATAATATAATGTCTATGGCTTACACAAACACTGGTTATCTGTCTGTCATTTAAGTGCACAAGCCACTCAAGTGTATAGCATCTTTCAGCTCTGCTGACTACATTGTGACGTAACTGTACTTCAGTTAACTGTACAGAAACTGTGAAGGGCAAGGAGCCGTCAAAGGGCTCCTGTTAGATGCCTTGAAAATAGATGCCCTTTTTCTTCAAGTCTTCTACTAGGAGGACACCGTCGATCCTTCTGGATCATGGTGTAAGTGTAAGAGGTCACCCAGACCTTTGATGCACACGCCTAGGCAGCAGCATGGATAAGTGGAGGCTGCCCAGATCGTCCATCCCCACCTTAGACCGCTGAGACAGAATCCAAAAGCCAGACTGAGTCCCTGTGTTCGGTGCTTTTTAGAGGCCTTGAAAATGATGGGCGCTAACCAGACTCAGGGCTGCTAATACTACAGCACTGAGAGCCTGTGTACTTAATGACATTGTCTCCTTAAGCTCATGTAAGTGCATATTCTGGATAAGTCATAGCTTACTTCAGGCCCAGAGCTATACACTTAAACAGAATACATGGCTCATCTCTTAAGGGAACTACCTGAACCCTTGGCACAAGTGTGGGAGATTCAGATAAACCCTTTAGGGCTGTATCAAACCAGTGAGTCAGTCTGGACTGTTCATGCCCCAATTTCCTGATTCTCTGGTCAGTAACTGCATTGTGTTCAATCAACAGCCACAGCAAATTTAATAACCGGCTGCATTTTTCCCCTCTACCACATAATTTGACTTTTGGGGTGGATTAACCAAGACCACTGGACAGAGCAAATAGCACTGCCTATACTGGGGGGAAAAACATGACAAATTCTCACCCCGCAGCACCCTGGGGTGCCTTGAGACCCTTTCAGGGGTGCCACAAAATGTTCGATGTACAAAGACAATTCACAAGAAAAACCCAGAGGTTTCAAGCAGGAATCCTCAGCTGTGATCCTCAGGCTTTTGCAACAGAAAAACTGCTGTGTTGTTTTTCTACGGTCAAAAAGAAGAGTGAAAACTATGAGCTGGCACTTTTCACGGGGACCCTCCAGTTGAGGACGGTTGAAGACTCTTTTCATTGTCAATAATCCTGCAATTCAAAGATGATCGGTGCCATGGTTCGTTGGTGGGTTTTGAGATGACCTCAGAGTCCAGTTCTCTGAGCCACAGACCCATCCACAGATGTCGCAGGCCCTTCTGCAGATACAGGAACTGCACGGTCTTGACAAGGTGGAAATCCGAGCCCAGCGGCAACAGACAACCCTAGACAACAGGACGCCTCCCTCTGGCTGCAGCTTTCTTCCGCCTGTACAGCCATTGAGACCCTGACATCGTCTTCTGCCAGATCCGCCACCAAGGACTCGGAGTTAGAGCCTGGCTTGGGGTTTAACTGGGTTTGGACCTCGGTTTGTCCGGAAAATCCCGTCAGGCCTGTTCGCCGGGGGTGCCGGGAGCGCAGGACACCAGGCAACAGAACTGAGGGTCTTTGGGACACACAAGCCGCCGCGCCGCCACAAGGTCTGGGTGCAGGGAGAGGTGGAAACCCGCCATGCGAGCACAGGCGTTAGTGCTGAATGAGACCTTCCCACACCTGCAATCACCTTCCCCGATGATGGGGCCCGCTAGGGGCACGTCACTGATTCCCTGGGCGTAACAGGGACAGGAACGAGGGTCGTAGGTCTATAAGGAGTGCGCCAGAGGGGGGACACCAAGCAGAGGGCACTCGAACGAGTCCAGGGACCCGGGGGCACTGCCCAGTGAAACTGCCTGCAGACAGGATCACGCCGGGGCCAGGAGCGTGGCCCGGTGCCACATGGGGCTTTTAACGTCTCAATGGGAAACATGGGCCCAGGCCGCCCGCCAAAGAAACTACACGCCCTTCAGGAACCGGGGCCGGTGATGACGTGTTACCGACTCCTCAGGACTAATAATGAAAACAAAAAGAAGGCCGGAGCGGAGGTCGGAGGTCAGTAACTCCCGCGGCAAGCGGAGCCGTGGGCGGGGCGGGGCCCGGCCCGGGGCCACCTGAGGCCGGGGGGCGGGGCGCGGATGGGGGCGTCACAAAGCGTTGGTCCCGCCCCCCCGGCACCGGCTGCGGCGGCCAATGGCGCGTGGCGGAGGGGGCGGGGCGGCGGCTGGCGCTGGCAGCGGCGATGGAACAAAGGAGGCGGCGCTGAGGCGCGGGCCGCGCGCGCTGCCGGCCATGGAGGAGGCGCTGCCCCGCTAGGCCCCGCCAGGCCGGCCCGGCCAGGCCATGCCGAGCGGCGCCGCCGCCGACCCGGAGCAGCCGCCGCCGCCGCTGCTGCTGCTGCCGCCGCCCGACGCCCTGCTGCTGCGGCAGCGCCTGGCCGGCCTGGGCCTGCGCGACGCGGCGGGCGGCGGCGGCGGGCTGGAGCTGGAGGGGGCGGAGGAGGAGGAGCCGGCGGCGGCGGCGGCCGAGGAGGAGGACGAGGAGGAGGACGAGGCGGCGGCGGCGCGGCTGCTGCTGCTCCCCGCCGCGTCCTCCTCGGCGCCGCCGGCGCTGCTGGGCCCCACGCTGCTGCCGGCCGACGCGCGGTACGGCCCGGACGAGCCCCCGGGCATGATGGCGGCGATGCTGGCCCACGCCTACGGCGGCGGCGGCGGGCTGGGCGCGGGCGCGGCGGGCCTGGGCGGCGAGCAGGCGGCGCTGCTGCGGAGGAAGAGCGTCAACACCACGGAGTGCGTCCCCGTGCCCAGCTCCGAGCATGTGGCCGAGATCGTGGGCCGCCAGGGTGAGTCCGGCCCCCGGCGCGCGGCTGGGCCCGAGCCGCTGTCAGCCGCGGCGCGAAGGGAAGCCTCCTTCCTCCCTCTTTCCTTCCAGCCAGCGGGGTAAACTCCAGCTCCTCTCCCTCGTGTCTGGGGAGACCCTGCGGGGGGGACGGGGATGGCTCGAGCCCATTCGTGACCCGGCGGCCTCTGGAAGGAAGGAAACACCGGCTTGTTTCCCCGTCTTGGTGGGGCCGAGCGGCTGGGCGGTGGGCTTCATCCTCCGTGTCCGCGTGTTTTGGCTGGTCAGCGTCTTCGTGTAGGGGCGGGCGAGGGGCTGCTTCTGCCGCGAGCCCACCGAGGAGGGGAGGATTTATTTCCCTTGTTCATGGGCTGGCTTGCCGTAAGGGTTTGTTGCTCTCCCACCCGAGGTGTTGCTTCCTGTTGAGTTGTTTTTTTGTTTTGTTTTTTTTTGTTCAGGGTCTTAGCAGATGACCCAAAAAACTAGAGCTCTTGGTTCCAAATTGATACCTTTTTATTAGACCAATGGGGAAACTGCAAGACAAATGTCCTTTTCTGCAAGCTTTTGGGATCCAAGTCCCTTTGTCAGGCTCTGGGAAAAGTATAGATGGCCAAAAGTCCCCAGAAGTAGGAAATAAACTTTGCTTTTGCATAGAGGGTGCTGAAGATGGAAGGCTGTCTTGTCTCCACTCTGGTTTGGGGTTTTGTGTGTTTAAAAAAAAAAAAAAAAAAATCATGCTTTCGCAGTAAAACCATGCCTGTGACATCATGAATTAATTATTGGCACTTTCTTGTGGTGCTATGATGAAAGAAAAAGATCAGTCACTGATGACATGCTTTCATACACAGATGTTTCTGCTAAGTGGAAAGGGTTGCTTTAATTTAAAATCTCTCGAGTGTTTAGGATGTGATGGTCAAAACTGGCACTCCGTCATTATAAGTTACAGTAAGTGACCTGAAGTGCTCATCACTCTCAATTCCTTGTGTTATTCTCTCAATTCCTTACATTAACTCGTGCAAAAGCAAGTTAACATAAGGGTGTAGGGTCAGGGCAGATGGTGAGTTAGGACCATAGACAACATAGCATTTCTTCAAAACAAGACAATGCTAATTTTATTTTTATTTTATTTTTTTTTTTTAAACCAACAAAGATCAAACAAGGTACATGCTGTATGCAGCTCCTTTGTGTGGCTTATTTTGTCCCCATCTTTTCTCTATTTAGATTATAAACTGTTGGGAACAAAGATAAATGGCTGAAGTGTCCATTCACCCAGATGAAGTTCTAAACTGTTTACAGACTGCCTGGCAGCGCACCCCTTGATTCCCATTTGCAATAGGGAGCTATTTACTTGGGAACTAAACCCCCTTCTGTAAGTGGTGTCCTTGAGAACAGTAAATCACTTATGTTTAAAAGAGGAAATTTTTTTCCAAGAATCAGATTCGAGTGACTAAAGACTTGTTCACATGTCATGGAACAACTTAATTGCAAAGTATAGTTGTATTCTTTGTTTAAAAATACATAGAAATTAGATGCTGAAGATGCATTAGACTATGTAGTCAATTCTTCACCAGTTCAGGGTTGTTCCTGTAGCATATTCTTCAGTACTTTTGAGTCATTTAAAAATGAGACAATGGAGTTTGCATGAAAGTAAGTTCATTGTTCCTGAAGAGCTCATCTGCTCTTTCTGCTTTTATTCTTTGTCTGATGTCATACTGTTTGGTTTGTGATAAAATATTTAGTTGCTGTGGAGCGGCTCATGTCATAAAGAGAATTATGGCCTCAGAAGAGGAATAAGCAGGACCAGAGAAAACTCAGTAATAAAAATCCTGTGTTCTGTTACTTGGAATTGCTTTGCTTCTCTTAAGGAGGCTCTGCAAATCGCCTTTAAAGGAAGAGTATATTTAGAGAGCTAAAAAATGTTTTTATAGAAGTGTATAGTTACAAAAAAAGTTCAGGACTTCTTAGAAATACCTATTGGTGTCCTAAGATCTCTGTACACTCGCTAGGGCTGGCTACTTGAGTGCTCTCCACCATGTGTTACACTGGAGAATCTGGATGTTGTAATGCCTGCCTGCCTGCCTCGCCTTCCATGTAAACACTTCAAAGGTGTAAACATGATGTCAGCAATAGTGCAACTGCATGTATCCAGAGCAAGAATCACCATGGTTGCATTTGGCACTGGCCACTCCAGCATTGTTGTAAGCAGAAAAGCGAGGGTGTTGCAACTGCAGCTGTTGCATCCTGAACGTCTGGTTGCTTTTTTTTTTGTTTGTTTGTTTGTTTTGAACTAATGCAGTTTTGTATATCTTCCCTGTTTTACAAAACACTCTTCTTAATACAAGAACTATTTTGATTCCCATACTTGTGCATGTCTTATGACATACAAAAAAGGACCCAAAATGCTTCTGACTGTGTGTGACCTCTGAAGTATCATGAGCATCAAATCTGATGTGTTTAGTTTCTGAAGAATTGTGGTCTAAAGAGCTTGTGTATTGTGAGGCTGAGCCCTTAACTGCAGGAGTAAAGGTGACTGGAATTCAGCAAAGATGTTCTTTATCCAGGATCAGTTTTAATGCTGGGGGAAACTTCCAGGCATCACTGACTGCTGCAAGGCAGCACAAAAAAGAACACGCTAACTCTTCCCAAACTTGGGTTATCTTTAGCCTCAAAAAATGACTTTATGCAAGAATTTTTTTATGTTGATGTTTTTCTGAGGGGTGTGCATGCATGTATTCAATAGGTTTATGCTTACCTGGATGTGCTGCTTGGAAGTTGCTACTGTGCTGTTTTCTTGTGTAGATAAGGTTCCATTGCTGATTGCTGTTTCAGGGATGTAACACTTTACTTCTCAGATATAATCTTTCCCTGCTGGAAACGTTCACATCACGTTGCTTATAGCAGGATGAGCCATCTGCTTAAATGAGCCTACTTTTTTTTTTTTTTCTTTTTTTAAATTGTGTGTGTGTGAATGACTTTTTCTGAACTAGAAGCTCTTGTTGATACTAGATCTCAGATATTCTCTGTCCTGTCTTGCCTTTGCTTCCATTCTGATTTCTGAATGTTCTCTGTAAAATAGCACAAATTTTATTCTTTGTCATATTTTAAAAGTCTCAAAGGTAAACAGCATAGGAAGGAGTGGTCAGGCATGTGAATAGGAGACCAGAGAATGGGATTCTGTTTATGACACTGTACAGAGAGCCCAAAGGTCCCATCTATCTGAGCACACTTTGCATTTTCCTGCAGAGGCCTTTTGATCACTGGCAGCAAGGAGGATCAGTCTTAATTACTGACTTGCTGGCTGGGTTGACAAAAGCAACTGGTCTAAGATCTTGTAATTAGTTCAGCTACAGCCATCAAAACTGTCAGGCCTTGCAGACCATCTTCACTAGAGGGCTGAGCATTGCTAATAGCAGTGGGGAATCTTGCTGCTTTTTTCTTTTTCATTAAATGGCCTAGGATACCTAGGACTGAGATGAGGTGCTGAGCTAGAAGGAGATTTCTACTTGGAATTATAAAGCAGAAGGAAGACTTGTCTCCAGTAGACTGACTGTGCCTCCTAAAATCTTTTGTTCTCTTCCAGATCTTCTCTTAAGAAGGGTTAGATGACACGGTGGCTAAAATTCTGGATGCCATTAGAGCTATATGTATGCTAGGAAGATGTCTCATGTTAAAATAAATTTGGTAAACAATCTTGTACTTTGTATGACAGGAATGGTGGTGTTTTAAAAGATGTATGTTGGCTCATTTGAGCTTTGATCCCACTGAAAAACTTCCAGGATATGGGGAGGGACAGAAGTCTTCTGTAGAAAAATCTTTCAAATCCCTGAGTGTTAACTACGATTAGCCAGTCCTCTTGTCAGCATGACTGTACTTGCCCTTGCCACAAGCAAAATTAGCTACCATGTTTTAATACCATGCACTTCCCAAATCTAGGGAAAGAGACTCCATCCTTGCTATCATTTGTACAACTGCAGTAGAGAGAAATTTGGCAGGAGGAGGGATTTAGTCAAGGTAACTCTGAAGTTAAAAGGTCCATTGAGACTCATGGAAACCTATCCTATTAAATAGCTACATCAGAACTCAAGGCAGAAGCCTGCTGGTCTCTCGGCCCTTGAGGCATGAAAGGACATTACCATTTTCTTTTCCAGTATACCCAAAAAAAGAAAATTGAACATTCTTTGCATAAAACAAACTTATAACTTGAAATGTTTTCAAAATTCTGGTAATTAGTTCAGAGTCCTATTTCTCTGGATGATGGGGTGTGGGTGTGTGCATGTGCTTCTGCCCCACCAAATATCAAGTTCCTGTTACATTCAGAACTTCATTATAGAAATGCCTCACCACGCTTGGTATACCGTGTTATTGTTGCAAATGTATATATTCCTGTTTACAGGATATGGAAGGGGTAAGACTAGCTGAATGAGTCTGATCTGTGTACTGGTGTCTAAAAATCCACAACTTATGGAAGATCTACCTCTTAGCAGCCAGCCTTGTGTGTTCATTTCGGTCATACAGATATCTCGGCCTGTATATCAGCTGGTTGCCCCACAGAATGACAAACTCAGATCTGTTTTCTAAACCTTGCTTGACTAATTTGTGTGAATGAAAACAATTCGTCTATCTGAAACGGTAGCTTCAGTTCAGGATTTCCTGCTTGTCTGTTACAAGTTACTTAATATCCTCACCAATAGCTTGTTCTAAAACTTCAAATCTTGTTTCCTTCATCCTGGTTAGATCTGGTGCATAAGACTGTTTTTGAAAAGTTGAAGCACTTTATATTCTGATAGGGTTACCATATTTCCAGTTTCAAAAAGGAGGACACTTGGGGGGGGGGCGTAATATGACTGCGGGGGGGAGCAGTGATATCCCTGTGCCCTACCACAGCCTTCCCAGTGCCCCTCACTCCTGACCTGCAGCCCCTGTTCCCCCTAGCCCTGCAAGCATCACCTGGCTGCCCTGCCCCTGTGAGCACAGGCATCTGCGCTGCCCAGCCACACAGCTCCCTGCTGCCCCTCCCCAGCTCTCCTTTCCCCTGCTAGAGGACCAAATGGCTCCCCTGCCTTGCTGAAGCTGGGGAAAAATTCAATGCTAAGCAAAGCAAAATCCCAAATCCCAGACACTTGTTGATATTTTAAAAAGCCACCTGGATGGAGATGGGAGGACCCAAAAAGAGGACATGTCTGGCAAAACCCAGACATATGGTAACTGTGTTTTCTGAGATTGACAGTATTCATGCTGCTGAAGTTATGGTTTTTGGCAAACTTCTGAACCATTCCTAAAGTGTAAGGAACTGACAAACAGGTGGTCTGGCCTAGTGGTTAAACCCCTGGGGAAGGGCAAGAGCCAAACCACAGGCCCTGACAGGGGCAGGAATCGGGGACCAAGTTACTGGATCCAGTAAGAAATCTAGAGACAGAGCCCCAAAACATAGACTGAGTCAAGTTTTGGGAGTTAGATGCTGAGATACCAAGGGAATTGGCAGTTGGGTCTCATGGTAGAGGTGATATCTTTCAGTAGACCAACAAGATTTTTGCAAAAATCTTGCTTTAATTGCAAGTGTTTGGGCACAGACATCCTCCAAGGGGGCATTCGGGGGCAGGGTCAGATTTACCTGCCAAGTCAAGGTTTGCATCTAAGGGGAAATCAGAAAGCCAGATTCCAGGAGCAGAGCCAGGCCAGGGGGGCAGGAACCAGGAAACCAGGAGTACCAGATCAGAGGCTTGCCAAAGCAGACCTTCAGCAAGAAGTGTCGACTGACTTGGAGTCTGTTGCTACAGCTAGAACTAAATGGGTAAGTTGCTGTCCCAGTAGCCCATCAAGAGGCTGGGCCAGTGGCCAGCTGGAGTTGTTAGTTGGGTCAGGGCTGCCAGTCCAAGCCCCAGGCAGGTGTGGCCCACTAGGTAATTGGGTCAGGCTGGGCTGCCTGTTTGGACCCCTCACAGAAGTTGTTTGATGGACTATACAGTTTGCCAGAGGGATTTACAGCTTATGCTGTGTAGAGACCCAACTGAAATTGCAAAGTTTTTCACAGGGCTACAAGGGCTCCCTAAATGTTGCAGATCCCATTGAGGATTTACATGCTGCCTTTATTTGGCTTGTGGTGTTTTGTGTCCTTCCCACCTAATTTACAGAAATCTTTGGCCTTTTTATATTCAGTCTGTCAAGTACTAGGTAACTTTCATG
Organism: Crocodylus siamensis; assembly: GCF_052110815.1. Classification (NCBI taxonomy): domain Eukaryota; kingdom Metazoa; phylum Chordata; order Crocodylia; family Crocodylidae; genus Crocodylus; species Crocodylus siamensis. The sequence continues at coordinate 15,238,237 of NC_143397.1, read as the reverse complement.
TATCTGAACACCAGAGTTAAATACCCGGACACAATGAGAGGGTAGTTAGGGAAAGCCAGAACTTAAACATGAAACTGGAGATTCAAGATTAATATTTCTTGCCTTTTAACATTTCCTTCTATTGTCTCTTAAGACACAGTTTAAAAGACTTTTTCTCTTAAATTGCTGATGTGGGTTGATGCACGCTCCCAGACTGCATTGGACCAATGGCTTCTGCTTGTTAAGCCAGTAGAACCAGAGAGGTGGTGTTCCCATCTCTGCCCTTCGTATATACCACAGAAGAGCTGCTAGATGCTGCAGTCTTAAAGGATCATCAGGATCTCCAGTTGTTATAAAATATTCTAAAGAAAGAACCAATTTCTGGTTACAGGGGGGAAAAAAGAGACTAAAGGGTCAGAAAAATCACCCCAAAGCTTCATTTTAAGTTTCAGGCACTTTGAAGGAGTTCCAGCTTTTCTCAAATATCTGGATAGACATGATGCTTAATTCTGTTCTTGTTTTTCCAAACGCACAACCACATGTACCCATAGACTTTCTTGAGACACATCTGCTCGAATACTCTAGATCCCTGACAGTGATGGTTTGACCCATGGCTGGAGGTCCACATGCAGCCCTATATTCCCCTTGGGGGGATTAGCTGAAGTTGTGTTATTTTACTTTAATTATCAAGTGACAATCTATTGTGTTTTGTATTTAAAACTCATAGGCTGGCAGTCTTTGACACGTGGGCTTCTGCTACGTAGCCTTTGTACAGGTCCTAGGCCAGGGGTGAGCAAAATGCGGCCCGCTGGGCCGCATGGGGCCCCTAAAAAGTTTAGTGAATTAATATTGATCTGCCCCGGCTGCCTGTCATGCGGCCCTCAATGGCTTACGAAAACTCAGTGAGCAGCCCTCTACCCAAAATAATTGCCTGTCCCTGTCCTAGGCAATGACCCAGCTGTCTTTTGCATATCATTTGCATACCATGATAATCAGTACAAGATGCTGGCTTTCACCTTTCCTAATGGAGAGGATTTGTTCACCAAGCTATTCTCGTCTTAGGTGTAGGGAAGTTCTTCCATAGTTGCTGGAAGAGTGTTTTCTATCGGACTTGTAGATTGTTTCAGTCTGTGAGTTTTAATATATTAATAACTTAATATGGACTTGTACCTACTCCAAATAACCTTTTAGAGGAGCTAGCATGTACTCTTGGGCGAAGGCATGTCTTCTGGAAGAGCCATACAGGGACATTTTCACAAACTGTCCTCTCATCTCAGTGAGTGCTGGAAGCTCATGGAGCAGATGGTTGCCTACGTAGATGATGCATCTTTAATAAAAACTCATCTCAAGATAGTAAGCTTGATTACCAGCAAAAATCACTCCACAGATGCATAGACTGTTCCTCTGCTTGTCTTCAAGCTGCTATTAAATGTTCATAGTGAGTTCATTTTAGTACTCCCTTACATCTGTAATGATTACAATAATTAAGATCTTGGTTCACCAGAAGCTGACAGTTGAGGGATGTCAGTGTGTGGGAGACCAAATTCCTCTTCACCTGTTGTGGAACTGAAAGTTGTGAAGTAGGCTCTGAAATTTCTTGTGGCTTGATCAATACTGCATTGTTCAAATGTTAATCACTGGACAGCGCTACAGCTGTATATTAAATCAACAACAAAAAAGAGATACTCCCTGGAAGCCTAGGAAGAAAGGTTGATGTTGAGACATTTTTAATGAGGTCCTCTCTCTACCCTGTCTTCCATCCTGGTTCAGAGTTGTTGCTTGCCGTCTAAATCATGAGATGCACTTAATGGTTAATTAATTTAATTGTTGTATGAAATACCAAAAAAATCTGCTTCAGTCTAGCAAACTATCTACACTCAGTTTTACACTTGCAAAAAGGAAAAAACATTTTCTTGTGAATACGTATCATAGGGTTGGAAGGGGCCTCAGGGCTTGTTTAGTCCAATCCCCATGTGATTGTAGGACTAGCTGTTTCTAAACCATATAGGCAGATGCCCGTGTATCCTATTCTTGAATATCCCTATGGGGAAGAGATTCAAAAATCTTCCTGGGCAGCTTGTTCCATTGTCTTCCTGTGATCCTTACAGTTGCACAGTTTTTCCTGATAGTTTTATCTAAATCTACTTTTACTACGGTTTAAACCCAGCTATTGCAGGTCCACATGAGGCAAGGAAGGGATACATTGCTTCTCCACATTGCTTATGGCAGCCTTTCAAGTGCAGGAAATTCAGCTTTCCAATACCCTTTAATCTCCTTTTCTCCGAACTTTCTTCCTTCAGCCTTGATTCAGACAGCTTGGGTTTGTCACTTAGCTTTGCATCCTCTCCAGTTTCTCTACATCCTTTTTCAAATACAGTAGCCTAAACCAGATGTAGCAGGAGTTGGCAACACTTTCTGGTTGGGAGCTGAAATGACCGATGTCAGCTTTGAGTATGTGGGGCACGAGGACCCAGCCACCTCTGCCAGAGCCCAGGCTGCCTGATGGCAGCCTGGTGCAGGGAGAAACCCCATACTGCCAAAGCCCAGGTCAGCTGAGTCTAATTGCAAAGTGATGTATGGAGAGCCCCTCCCCCTGCCACTGAATGCTACCAAAGCCTCAACTCCACAAGCCAGGCCTGGCTCGAGGGACTGTAGGGTGCTGACCCATGGGATACTTTACTGAACTGAGCCTAACCGGTGCCAAGCACAGTGGAGTTGTAGCAGTTTTTTTCCTTGCTTCTCCTAATGCAACCTAAAATTGCATTTGCTCTTTTGCAACAGCATTACACTGCTGACTCATGTTGGGATTGTGATCCACTGTAATGCCCGGCTCCTTCTCAGAAGTGTTACTGCCAAGGCAATTATCCCCCATTCCGTACTTGTGTATTTTGGTTGGGGTTTGTTTCCTCCTTATGTGCATCTGATGTTTATCTTTGAATTTCTTTTTGTCATCTCTATCCAAGTTCTCCAATTTAACAAGATCCCTTTGATTTTAATCCTATCCTCCAATACACTTGTTAGCCCTTCCAGTTCTGGGTTGCCTGCAAAGTTTGATCAACATACACACTGTATACATCAGTCATTAAAAGATGTCAAACATCCATGGACTCAGAAAAGACCCTTTGCAACCTGCGTCTCTTGCCACTCAACTCCTTGAATAATTGACTGCTTGTTTGTAGTTATTCACCTATGTATCAACCTAATGGAATCTGTGGCCCACACAATCCAGCGTATTTAAGAGAATGGCATGTGGGACTGTTTAAAATCTTTTACGAGGAGTGTCTAGGTGCTCAGTTCCCTTCATAATATCCCCAACAATAAAAAAGGTTAAAACTATTCCCGTTTTACAAACAAGAAACTGAGTCATAAGATAAAGGACTTGCTTGAAGTCACGCAGGAAGTCTGGCACAGCAGAGAAGTTGGACTTCATGTCCTTGCTTAGTGTCTGCATAACCCACCTCTCTCTGAACTGAACCAGTATTTCTTTGGGTTTTTTTGCCTAAGCTTGTTCTCATTTGGAAAAATGAACTTTCATTCTCTAGACACCAGGAGGTTATTTAAACATATCATTGGTGTTCTTAAAACTATTTAATATTTAGTTTTTGTTCTCTTATCTGCCATACATTTTATGCTTAAATATTTTGCATGGTGCCTTCAGAAATTCATCTTAAGAATCGTAGGAGGTGTGATCCTACATGACGCTGAATGCTCTTAGCTCTGAAACCAGTAAGCATGTAAGCCCTTTTATCCATTACTTGTGCTGCTAGCCTTCAACTGAGGTCAGGATTCCCTGTCCATGGGTGCTGTACATGCATAAGAAAAAGCCTATCTATACCTGGGCATCAGATCTTTAAAAAAAAAAAAAAAAAAAATTAGCAAAAAAAAATAATTGGATAAGAACTGTTTTGCAGGATGTATTTTTGGCTCATAGCTGAATGGTCACATGTGGTAAACACAACATAGCTGCTTTGCATTCGTAAGTACTGAAAGATAGAGCCATAGCAAAAGAGTAGGCATTCATTCTTTATAGAAGAAATGAGTAAGCATGGCTAAATTATAATGTAAGTGTTGTAAATAGCTATGTATAAAATGACTCATGGGGAAATGTTCCACAGTTCAGTGCGGGGATTTGGTAACTGCAGTGTAACTAAATGTTTTTGATTGCAGTGGAAACTTAATGAGGGGGTCAGGAAGAGGTAAGGAAGAACATCTTCATTATACACTCATTTCAATTTTTTTAGAACGAAAGCCTTAACTTGCCTTCTCTCCCTTGGAATAACCCTCCAGAGTCTGTGGGTAGAGCTACGCTTTCCTAAATGTACCATTCAAGACTTTACTCCATGTTGCATCACTCGCTATTAAGGAGTAATCATATTTTTAAGTTCCAGCTAAAGTTGAGGCATTTCCTGTGAGAATCAGTTTTCTGGTGTATATAAACTAGGCTTTCCCCGTTCCTTTGAAAAGTAAGCAAAGCCTCCCTTCTTGCCATTCTTTGCAGTAGAGATCTCTACATTTTGATTCTGTGCATTTGGAAATCAACTCATTGAGAACCTAGTGTGTAGTTCACAATTGGCTCACTGAAAGAAAAACTTTTAAAGCGGTGTCTGTGTCCAAATCACCAATTCTCCGAATTGGCATCGAATCTTCAGATCTTGATTCAGCCGAATTGAATTGGGGACAGTGATCCGAATCAACTAATCAAATCACTGTCCCTGATTTTAGCTGAATCCCAATTGACTAGGGACTGCTTTGCACACCCCTAGTAGCTACCTAACCAGAAATTAGGGATGTGAAGAGTTAAACATTTAACCAACCAGTACATTTATACTGGTAATACATTACCTCGGTTAACGGTTCACATGGGACACAGTCCAGCGGGGAAGCAGTGCGGTGCCTCAGGAACAGGAAGGGGGCAGGAGGGAGGAGTGAGGGGAAAGGGGACAGTCTGCTCCCTCCCAGTGTGTTGGCAGGGGACACCAGGCTGGGAAAGCCCCTCATCTGCTGCTGCCCTCTGGCTTCACAGGGGCTGTGTTGTCTGGCTGGGCTTACCACCTCTTTCTCCTCCTTTTCTTTCCCTCCATCAAAAGCCCTGGCAGCAGCTGTCTGAGCTCCTGCACTGCTCCCAGCAGGCTGCAGCCCCTCCCCTGTGGCAGTACCATCCTGGGGCTCCACACCCCTTGGCTGGGGAGAGATGTGTTATCAGTTAACAGTTTAACCCCCTTTAATTATACTGGTTAAACGGATATTTTTTTTAACAATATTCAGATCTCTGCCAGGAGTCTAAGCTTGCCAGTAGACAGAACCAGATAGTGTAAAAGGGAAACTTGGATAAGCTAACAAGGCAGGCAGAGAGCCACTCCGTCAAGTGTAAGAGGAAAGTTGACAGTCCAAGTCTTGTTCTCCTTTTGTCTTGTGACTGTCTGATGCTTTTTACCAGTGATGTACACATTTACTGTGGGAAACTCAATTTCAGGATCTTGAGTTGACAGTGCAATCCAGTCAAGACACGAGAGACTGGTATTCGAGTCACAACTGGATCTTATCCTGTTCTTTGGGAGGATGCCAGTCTATCTGCCAGTAAAACGAACAGACATGTTTCACTCCTTCACCATGGGTCAAGGAGTGAGTGGATGAAAATTGATGACTTTATTCATTGTTACTTTTTTTTAAAACCTAAATGAAATTAGCAACCTATATCAACATTTAATATTTACTATAATCTAATAACGTGACTTACAATTAAAACGTCACTGAAATACATGTGTTTTGCTACCACCTGAGTCAAACCACTAAATGTTGGCAATCACTGGCAGACCACTGGAACCAGAATCGGTTGAAGTGCAAAACCAGCTTTTTAACAGCAATTTCCTCTTCTGCAAACAGAACATCTTATTTTTCACTACTTCTGTAGTGACTAACTTCATTGGAAGCTGAAAAACTGGGTGTTAAAAGCATTCTCTTGCAGTCTCTGAAGAGAAATGAGGTGTGGAAAGGATGAGATCTGTTTAGTTCTAAAATACTGAAGGACAGTGACCAGGAACGGGAACCAAATTAGTGAATTGAATTAACTAAACAAGTTTATCTTCAAAATTGCTTTTGCATGTAAAGCTGGTTTACTGAACTCTTATAGTGCTTCTTTTATGCACTTCAGGTTCATTTCCATCCACGTGTCGCTTTCATCAAATAAACAAGTAGAAAAGCTTATTACAATGTATGTCCATTCATAACTTTCTAACATAATGAATGGAACAGCTAGGAATCTAAATGTGTATTAAGTTGTACAAGTGCTAACCAAGAAGAGATGCAATGAACTTCCTCAGACAAAAAAGGGCGGGGAAGGGGGAGGCTTCAATTTTGTACCAAGCAATAGGAATTAATCTTCCTGTAGGAAAATAAAGCATAAAATGGAACAAGACCCTAAAACTGATAGCTTCAATCTTGTGGATTTCTACTGGGTGATCTAGGTTCAGTCTACCCTGGTCTGGGAAACATGATCACTGTAACTGGGTCTGGGCATCTCGACTGTACTCCCAAGGGCACATCCTTGAGCTGACCCTTTGCTGGCAGTGAGATCCCTGCTGTCTCCTAGCATCCATCTGGTTCTGAGAGCCCCAGTTATGCCCTTCAGGGAACAATGACCCTGTAAAGCAAGAGCACAAAACTTTAGCAAGAATTTCTTTTATAAATTTTATTCTTAAAACGCCAAACTTGGAGGCTTGTGGAAAACTGAATGAATACAGCTCTTGTGTCTTCCTCACCTCTGTGGGCACATCTGAATGAGTGTTTACATGCGGTTGTGGCATCTCAAAAATGTTTTGAGGTGCCACAAGCAGCACGCATGCAACTGTTTGCTGCACTGCAAATTTGTAGCACAGTGCCAAAATTGGACACTGGGAAATCCCAGTATCACAAAGCAGCCACAAAAAAAGTCTGGCGCATGTTTCTGGAACGTGCTGGAGCAGCTGGAGGCTGGGTCCTTCAGGGAGACGCTCTGCTGCTGACCAGAGCATCTCCACTGCTTTAAGTTTCCCCTGCTCCTCCAGCATATTGGGAACTGGGAGAAGCAGGAAAACGGCAGTTTCCATGAAGCGGGGTATTTTGCCCAACAGCAAACCGCACGTGTAGGAGTATACTCAGTGGCAAAAAGCAGCGGCACAAATTTGTCCTGCCCCTGCATGTGGGGACATGCCCTGTGAGTCCACGAGGTGTGGCAGTCTTCTGTGCTTAGTATGCTGGCAGAGCATTCCTCTTTTAGGCTCTGGCACTTCCTACCATTACACTTCTCCATCTGGCATTTCCTGTCTTGCCCCCTGTTCCATGGCCTCGGGGCAGATGTTCATTTAACATTGGAACCCAGAGGTAACAAATCCACTGAGACCTGCATACAATAGTTGATCCTGATTACTCTGCCCCCATTTAAGTATAGTCTGTCCATAAACTACCGAGTTATTGCTACAGAAGTGACCATAAAAGTTTACATTCAAAACTGATGCAGTAATACATGGCATCTGTGAAACAAAAATGGGATTTATACATTGACAAACATATATCCCGCTCCCCCCAAACAGTCTGTGTAACTGTTTCTGAATGAAGAAATACTATTTAATGTCAGTAGTCTTGAGTAAAGGTGAAAAGGTTATAATTTTTTTTCCCCCACTTCAAATAAAATGAAGACCAAGAGTCCATTACATGTGAAATGCCTGAGCAGACCCAGAAGCTGGAGGCTGGTGTCTCTTCCATATGCTGAAGATTGATTGGGGGCTCTTGACTTTAAAGGATGCTTGTTTCCACTGGGATCATAAATCAGAATGATCTGCTAGGTGACTAGAAGGGCAGCCAATATCTGTGCAAGCTGCTCCCACTTGGACGTCTCGCAGCTCTAGGAGTAATAAGTCCTGTAACAAAATGCTGATCTCTTACATGTTAGGCAGTACATAAAATGCTTAACTTTCTAGCTGCTTGTCTGGCAGCTGTGGCCTTAGCAAGGAAAGTGAGCAGGCTGCGGGCACTGGCTGGCCCTGTCTTCTGTATGTTCCCTGCAGGAACAGAGAATCTTTAAATGGAGCCCACTTTGAATCGAAGGGTACATTCTCCTGTAGATGGAAACATCCACTTTCCAAGTCTTTTCTGCCCTTTTTTCATTTGCAGAGCCCTAAAAAATTTTGAATGGAGGTGTTGACCCGTTCGGAAATCTTGAATGAGGTGCAGACCCCTTTGAATTGTGAGTGTGGGTATTCACATACTTTTGATCATAGTCTTCTTTCACAGATGTCTGAAAACCACTGCTGTAGTACAGAAATTTGATATTAAGTGGCTAAGATCCTACTTAAATATGGTGAAACGCTCTACTTCTAGCGTTTTGTTGAGAAAATGGACTTTTTTTTCATTTTAACTGAGCCTACAAGCACTAATTCAACTTATTTTGGTAAAAAAAAACAAACCATTCCTCCTTGGAGAGAGCTTCAACATAATCACTGGAATATCTCCCCCATGAGAGAGAGTCTCACTCACAAGAATGAACATCTGTGTGCTTCTATAATGAGAGGGTCTGGGTGTGGGGGTGGCATTTGGCATTTATTTGCTGCATGACTCCTAATCATGGAGTTGGGCTGTGGGCACGCAGATTTGCAAGTGCCATGTAAATTAAGCCAGACTAGTATGTTAAGCACCTTTCTTCACAGGTCACTTGAGCTGCAGGGGCAGGACTGTTTATGGGGAAACCCTGGACTCCCTCCCAACCTGGCATTTAAAAGTACCTTGCTCCATAGAGCCCATGGGACTGAAGGGCAAAACAGGAAAGGATGCTGAGGTCTGGAGGGAGCCATAGGCTTCCTCTTCTTCCCACCCAGGAAGGAACCTTCCCCATTGCAACCTGCCTGCCTGGCATCCCATTTTTTAGCATCATATCTGGGGCTTGGTGCAGCTGCAAGGCTGAACGAACGTCTGTACTGTTCACTGTCCCAGAGAGATTTCCACCACTTATCCATACCCTCAGGTTCCTGCCCGAGGTTGTTCTGGGCAGGACTCTGCTGCCTTGACATAAGGTTGGTTCTTGGACATCCTTACGTAACATGTTGACTGATCTGTAGACGTGCCACATAGTGCTCCCTTTGTGCTCTTGCTGAGTACTAGTGTCCTGACCATGACTCTCATTTTGATACTAGTTTTGGGAGGTAATTCTGTTGTTTCTAGCTATGCCATGCTTCTGGGTTAGTAGCTGGGTTTTTTATCCCACAAATAATACTGTTCAGAGACTGGACAGGGGAGAAAGTGATCTTTGGATGGACTGCGTCTGCAGGTCCATCTTCTTTCCTACTTTTGGCAAATCAATTTGGACTTGCTTTCAGCTAGATTGACAAGGATAATTTAGATGGCTCGATCCTTATAGATTTCCAGGGGATGTTAAGCACCTCTGTAGGTATGAATCTCCTAATTTTGGGATAGGAAGAAACTGAGGGAGGCTTAGGAGCTGCAGTTTGACTACTCAGGCTGTACAAGAACAACCTTACGTGGTTGTTACTGTTGTAAATGGTTCCACATTCATGCATGTCAACATGAGTCTAGAGCGGTGACTCAACCCGGTCCCAGGGCACCCTGACTCGGTGTCTAATAGATCCTCTCAAGGGTGTGAGGAATTAAAAAAAATTCAGGTTTGTCCTGGTTTGAATGATCCCCCCCACCACCCACACTACCCAGCCTCCTTTTGCATAGATGTAAAGCACTGTAATAACATTTTTGGTTTTTGAAATTGGATGCCTCTCAGTTCACAAGTTTGAGGGCTGTCTTGGGGCCAGGGAGGGGTCCCTCCAGTCCAAAAAGTTCAAAACCACTGCTCTGGAGGCAGTGTTCTTCGTTACCACTAACACCTTTTCATGGTTGGGTTTTTGGGGTTTTTTAATGAGCCGTGTCGGCACATACTGATCTGATCACTGATATGCAGCCCCATGGTGTGGAGAGCATGCGTCTGACTGGTAAGTCTGTTGTGGGGGAAAGGGCATGGGGTGGGGATATGAGGCCCCCGTGGTGAAGGAGAGTGGGGCTGGGGCTGGGCCAGGGGCAGGCTCTGCACAGCCAGGACAGAGCTGTGAGTGGCTTGTCCATGGGGTGTGGGGGGTGGCTACCACTGCTGCATGCACCCTGGGAGGGCACGGGAGGCATGTGCCCCCGGATCTGCGTGTGGGGCAAGGGTGGGCTGCCACTGAGCTGGGGCCAGGGTGGTGCTAGGCTCTTCCCAGCAGGGGGCTGGGCTGGGCTGCGCTTGGGGGAAGGTGGCAGGAGCAGCACTGGGAGGGGGGCTACAGGGGGAGCTTCAGCCACCCCAAAAATTCACCATAGCCACTCCCTGTAACCTCCCCTCCCAGCACTGCAGCCACCTACCCAAGTGCAGCCTCGGCCCAGCCCCACCACCAGGAAGAGCCTGGCGCTGCCCCTGGCCCCGGCCCACATGCATATCTGGGGGCACACCCCCCCAGTGCTCTCCCAGGATGCATGCAGCAGTGGGAGGCCCCCCTGCACCACCCAGATGAGCCACAGCTCCATCCTGCTCCCTGGCTGAACAACCCCTGCCCCAGTCCCACTCCCTCCTGCCCTTCCTCACTGGGGGGCTTTGATCTGCACCCACCCCATGCCCTTTCTATTCCCCAACAACAGACTTACCAGCCAGACCTAGTTGCTCCCACGCTGCTGGGCTGTGCTGACTGCCTGTGCTGCGCTGTGGCTGCACTCGTGCATGTGGCACTTATCGGCCACATTATCGGGGTACCTAGGGGGTATGCATGGGTGGGTGTGTCCAGCCATACACCACTCCTGCTCAGCATTTGGCTGCCCGCTAACCCCCGCCCTCTCCGTTCCACATTCAGCCACGTGCTAACCCCCTCCACCTCTGTTCGATTGCATGCTACTCCCCTATTCCCTTCCTTCCCCCCCCCCCGGCCTCGGTCAGTGTCCGGCATCCAGGGGTAGTTAGACTAAAAAAAGTTGAAAACCCCTGGTTTAAATAATTACCTATTTGAGCACCTCTAATGATATCAGTTAAGCAGTTTAACCAATAACACTGCGCAAGTGAGACAGGTCCCCTGTGCCTTTTCCCTTTTCCCTCTTCCCTGTAGAGCTTCCTGTGAAGGGAAGCCAGGCACTGACTTACCCCTTCCCCACCTGGCAGCGGTGGCAGCAGCAGCATCTCCTTGCACCTTCCCATGCTGCAGCCCAGGTGGGGACTAGCCTCATATACTTGCTTGCTCTCCTGTCCTCATTGCCATTCGCACAGGTGTGGAAGAGTCTGCCTCATGCCGCTCAAGCCTGGCTGCCATCTGTGCCATGCTGCTGCCCCCAGCAAAGAGCTGGAGGGAAACAGGGTGGCTCTGACCTGCCAGGACCAGCCACAGCAGCATAGGGGGCTTCCCCCACACGCGCCACGGGGCAGCAGCACCAGCAAGGCATTTTCCTGGCCCACTGTAGCTGCTGGTGTATGGCTGCCCAGGTCCAGCTGCACCAGAGCAGGGGTGGGAAGGCACAGGCAGAGCCTCATGCTGTGAACAACAGGCAGGGTTTCTTTTTGATCGCTCGCTCCATCTTTACAGATTAGAGAAACGGACAGTTGATTGGTGACTTTAAGATGTACCTGCCACCTCATGCTCCTGCCATGATACAAGAATAACAAAACCATTGCAGCTTTACCCTTGCTTCATTCAGGTTTTGTGTGTACTGGGAGTTGGCTCATTTCTATTGCCACAGGAGCAGAGAGGTAACAGGTGCAGCAGACGGTTGCCAGTGCATACCACATGGCCGCAACCATCGCCTCCTGCTTTGAGGCTGTGAGGTTACTTCTGTTCAGAGCCAAGGATTGCATTTAAAAGCAGGGGCAGATCAAGGGGCAGGGGGTAGCGATGCAGACAGCCCCCTCACTTCCACTGCCATCACTGCCTCCACTGATGCAAGTGCAGAGCGAGCCCCAGAGCCCTCCTGGGCTCAGGTGGGAACAACAGCAGGGACGTGCAGACACCTGCCTCTGGCAGGGGCGGGGGACAGGGAGCAGATGCTGAAAGCAGTAGCCTTCACACTGCTGCTACTGCTGTCCCTGACTGCACAGCAGCCGTTTTTCCCTCTCATCTCCCCACCCCAGCATTTCTCAACAGCCATGAGACAGCAGCCATGCTTTGCCCTCATCCTTCTGTGATCTGAAGGGTGGTGTGCCCCTCCCCAGTGAATCTTGGATCCACCTGTGTCTGAAAGCACTGCATCGTATCAGACTTTTTCTTGTTTTAAGCTCTTGAACGTAAAAGACTTCCAGATCAAACGAGTACAGTCTCCTTGTAGCACTTAAGGAAAGAAACCAGGTTCCAGAAACACCGTGGACCAGCTTTTGTTTGCTTGAAGTGTGGTTGTTGGGTGTTCTTCTGTGTTGGTGTATAAATCATCCTTGTGTCCACAATACAAGTCAGATGCATGGCTGTTTGCTGAGTGTTGGGCAAGGCCTGGTTGATCTCTTACTTATTAAATTAAATCTAATACAATACAGTGCTTGATTTGCATGTATAACAGATGTAAGCGAACAGTAACACTCACATCTGTTACTATAGTTTCTGTCCTGTAACCTGCCCCTGAATGGCGCGTGCACACACACATATATATCTATATTAGAAGGTATCATGAAGGGAAAAGATCTTAACTTGAGTGGGTATCTGAATAGCAGCAGCTCAAGTGCAAATCGGGGTCTGTTTTCTGAGCCTCCTGCCAACCCCACACGCCTAGAATCCCATAGACTACTCCTGTGCACTGGTCCAATCCAGCATACGAGGTCTGGGGTCACGCAGCCTCATCCAGCATGGCCTGTCTGGGGCTGTGCAGCATGTGGCCTGGTCTGGCATGACTGGTCCAGGGCTGCATGGCACAGGTCTGGAAATTTGGTGCGGTAAGGAAGGAGGGGAATGAGTCATGGTGACATTAATTGCTGTGGCTCCCGGCAATTAATGCTGCTGCTGCCCCCGCTAAAGTTCTAGGACCAGTGATGATCCCTCTTTCTCTCATAATGTGTAGCCTGATTTTTTTCACTAGCTGCTTTTGTGGGAAAGGGTACAACATGTTATATGAGAGAATATTCAGGGTGAATAAAAAAAACTTCTTTAGTTTTAAAAAAATTTGGTTGTTTTTTTTTTAAGTCGAATTTTTTAAAAATTTTAAGATGCTTTTTTTAAAAAAATAAACCTATATATAGTTTTAGTTTAAGAGATGTTAAGGTTCAAAATACGTAGAATAGAGATTTTAACTTCTGATTTATACACTAATTGAGACTATTCATGTAACCTTTTCAGAAAACTTTTTAAAAATAGGTCACAACAGATGGTGGACTATATTAGGGGCCCAACCCTATGGGGTTCCCAGAGGCTTCTCTATAGATTAGTAAAGATTAAAGAACACCACTCTGTCCAGTGGGGCATAGTGGTTGGAGCTGATTTTTGGAGCTTTCTCTTTGAAGCCAGTTTGTAAATGTTTGTGGGTATTGTTCTGTCACCTTTGGGGCATTAAGGCAGTTTGAGGCTTGTGCTTTCTAAGCAGGTGCCTCATTGCTGAGAAGAGAGTTGTGCCCCTCTTTGTCAGCACAGTGTCAATACCCGGTTCTGAAAAACGACGGGCCATAAGAAAGGTTTTTTCCCTACAAATTGCATTGGGAATGAAGCTTAGTAAAAGTACACTTAGGAGTTTTTTCAGCTGACATGATTTGTGAGACACTGGGCATGCAGGCATTTGGTGTTAGCAATGGAAAATCTGTTTTGGGAGCAAGATTTACTCAAGTTGGTAATACATGGTATTCAGCAGGCTTGAAACTGCCATTTTTAATTAAAAAAATCTTCTGAATGCATTCAAAAAAAATTTGAAGGCTTTTTAAAATATTCATGTTTCATAACTCCTTCTGCAGTGAGACTCAGCCTAGACTTCAGTTATCCACTTGGAATGAAGAAAATAAAAGTAATTGATGCCCATCAGAGGCTACAACTTCAGTTTGGGATGTTTGTATAAATCGAGCTTTCCTATATTGAAAGGAGAAACATATTGGGGCTTGTGGCCAGCTGGTTAATCCCCAGAGGCAAATTCCAAGCAGCCTTGCCAATGTAAGACAGTTGTAGTGGCACCAAAACAGAGGCTAGGCTGAAGTACTAATACAGATGGGGAAAGCCCGTAACTGCAGCATTGAGGAAGAAAAGAAAATTACCCAATTTGGGGCATGTCTTATGTTCTCAGTGGTGAAAGGGAGTGGCTCTTCACATTAATTCATACAGCTTTCATAAGGTTTCTGATACCCAGCTTCTGTTCTGGTCTTCTCATCTGCTAGTGTGAGGTTATCCTACAAGGAGGACTTAAATATTAGCAGCCTCCACTTGTCCTGATCCCATTTTTCCTGCCTAAAATTTGTTTGCTTCTAAAGCAAACAAAAATCATGCCAGCTTTCATATAAGATTACTTTTAAAGACTGGCATTTCTGAAAGCTGCCTCCTGTGGTATGTCTAGAACAGCTGGTGTAAAAGCCTCCTTGAAAATGGATTTGCTGCAGATGCTTTTAAGGGGCATTGTAGCAAGAGAGAGTAGATGGCCCCTCACCAGTTTTCACCGAGCTTAGTTAGGCCTTTGCCTCTCCCTCTGTTCATTTGCCTGTCCCTGGGCTTCTGTACTTCCCTGGGATCTGTAGAGTTATGAGGGTAATAAACTCTCCCATCTGCTGTTCCAGCAGTTAAAGGCTTTTGGCTCAGGCCGCCTGTCCTTTGTGTAGGGATCCCTGGAAGGAAGAAAGTCTTCTGTTTCCTAAACTCAAAGCAGCATTAATTAGGTTGCAGCTTTACTGGTGGAAACACCTGTACAGCCTTGGGCAGACCACAACAGAGCTTCCTTGGAGAAGTAAGAGTGACGTCCCCATGGTAGCCGTGGAGAACTACAGGCTTTTTCTCTCATTTGTATTGATCACTTATGCTGACTTGGAGACAAATGAGCATGTCCACAAAGTGCTATTGACTACACAAAGTAAACCGGAAAAAGGAGCTCTTTTTCTTTTTTCACTTGTAATCATCTGAAGTGTTTCAAGAATATTAGCGATTTAGCATTTTTTTCAGACATGTTTGGGGCTTTTAAAGCAGAAATCCCATTTCTAAAATGTCACTGGTTGAAATAGTCTTTTTTGGTAAGCATTCAGTCATTGATATTAGATTTGAGCTGCTTAAACAAATTCTTGCCAGCACAAGTTAGATTAGCTATTCTCTTTTTGAGTCCATGATGTATAGCAAGTTGCTTGCGTGTGCAACATGATAAAAACAAAAAATTGCATATTCTAGGAAGGGAGTTTCCTGCCGTTATGTTCTAGTAAACTTTTTTTAAGAGTGAAGTTTTGGCTTTGCCCTATAATTCTTTATGTAAATATACTTCGAGTTTCAAGCCCACATGAGTGGGTTAAGATTATGCCACATTATATGTTATGGGAACTGACAGGCTTAGTTGAGTGGACGGTTCTTTTTCCAGCCTGTAATCAAATGCAATGATATAAAGTGCAAATTATATCAAAAGTTATTGGTGGGAAGGATTCTGGTTTTGATGTTTCAGTAAATCTCGCTTTGAGGATGTTGCAGGAACTACCTCAAGCGGTTTATTTAGTGCATGCACTTCCCTAAAGTTTCTCCCTGTTTGACTTGCCTTAACTCAACACTTCTCAGAAAAAAGAGAAGGGGGTCAGTGAAATGTTGGTTAGTGTGTGTGTGTGCTTCTTTCTCTTTGCAAGGATTTAGATGTTCAGCAAGCATCTAGAAACATGGTGGCTAACAAAGTGTACCCCAGAAGCGTGTAGAAGTATAATTTCTAAGGCACCCATAAATGTATTCAGCACCGTACACTCATGGTTGACATCTTGCACCTGATTTTTTTATTTTTTTTTTCCCTTCTCTACCAGTAGGGGAGTTATCTAAGGTTGGTTGTACACTAGCTTTTTAAAAAAAAAAAAAAAAAAAATCCTGTTTATGGGAGCTCCAGCAAGAGCCAAGGCTACAAGTGGCTGCCAGTATATTGGGCACCATTACCTAATCTTTTCAAGAGCAGGTTTATTTGACATAATAAAAGGCTATTTCCACCAGGGTGGCCAACCTGCAGCATTGGCGTCACAAGTGGCACAGATGGCCTGTGTGGGGGGCACATGGCAAACTGAGGAGGGGACAAGCAACACAGTGGCTGAAAGCAGAGCAGCAACTTAGTGGGGAAGAACAGGGCAGATCAGGTAAGGGGAAGAGATCCAAGTGGCACTTGGGCAGTTTGCAGGGCTAACAGTACAAATATTCCCACTACTGCTGTCACCAGTGCAGCTCAACCTGTTAGTAACGTGGTAGATTTGTCAAATGATGCAGAGAGGGCTAAAAAGAATCGACGTGAACACCCGAGTACCAACAGTTCACCTTTGCTCCCCACACCATAGGGGACCTAGAACCTGGTTTCAAGTAGATCCTTGGCCTACAATAAAGAAACTGAATTTCTTTTCATTTATTTTGACACCTAATAGATCACTTTTGTCAGTAGGGTTGATGTTCCATAAAATTCATTTTGTTACTTTGTCATGTGCAAACATATGGAAAATTATATTGCTTCACTTATAACTTGTGAGCATCTCTGGGGGGTATAGTTCCACATTCCTCTGTGAGAAATACTAGGAAAGTATTTTCATTAGCTTAAAAAAGGCCTCATACTGAAGGCAAGATGGCCTGGAAAGCATTGTCCTCAGTGATTTGTTGTCATGCACTCTAATGTAAGAGGGTTTTTTATAAGGATTTCATTAGTCCATTGAATGATTATGTTGCAGTATGTGCAAATGTCACCCTTTTTAGTAATCAAAGATTGAAGTGAAAATAACCAAGTTAAGTTAGTGAAAGCAACAGCCACTTAACTTATGGAGAAAAGAGGCTTCTGGTTTCACCCACAGCATAACTTTAAAATAAGGGACTTTCTAATTTTTGAAAACCACAAGAAGGAAAATCTTAATTAAGCTTCTATTTCTTTCTTCTCAACAGGCTGCAAAATAAAAGCACTAAGGGCCAAGACAAATACTTATATTAAGACCCCTGTTCGTGGAGAAGAACCCATTTTTGTTGTCACTGGACGAAAAGAGGATGTAGCCATGGCCAAAAGGGAAATTCTCTCAGCTGCTGAACACTTCTCCATGATCAGAGCATCACGCAACAAAAACGGCCCTGCCTTGGGAGGGTTACCGTGTACTCCCAACTTGCCAGGTCAAACCACAGTTCAAGTCAGGGTGCCTTACCGTGTAGTAGGGCTAGTGGTTGGACCCAAAGGAGCTACAATCAAAAGAATTCAGCAGCAAACACACACATATATAGTTACTCCCAGCAGAGACAAGGAACCTGTCTTCGAGGTTACAGGCATGCCTGAAAATGTGGATCGTGCCCGTGAAGAAATAGAAATGCATATTGCCATGCGTACTGGAAGCTACATTGAGCTGAACGAAGAGAACGATTTCCATTACAACGGTACAGATGTCAGTTTTGAAGGAGGCACACTTGGATCTGCTTGGCTTACTTCCAATCCTGTCCCTCCTAGCCGCACCAGAATGATTTCTAATTACAGAAATGACAGCTCCAGCTCCTTAGGAAGTGGCTCTACAGATTCTTATTTTGGAAGCAATAGATTGGCTGACTTCAGCCCAACAAGCCCATTCAGCACAGGAAACTTTTGGTTTGGAGAAACATTGCCACCTGTGGGTACAGAAGACCTTGCAGTTGATTCTCCTGCATATGACTCTTTACCAACACCTTCCCAAACTATCTGGACTCCTTTTGAACCAGTAAACCCACTCTCTGGCTTCGGTGGTGATCCTACTGGTAACATGAAGACTCAGCGTCGAGGAAGTCAGCCATCCACTCCTCGCCTGTCACCTACATTTCCCGAAACTCTGGAACATCCACTTGGTAGGAGATTAAGAAATGACCCACCCGGTACAGGCAACCAGGCTGGCCTTCCTATATACATCCCTGCTTTTTCTAATGGTACCAACAGCTACTCCTCTTCCAATGGTGGTTCCACATCCAGTTCACCTCCTGAGTCGAGACGAAAGCACGACTGTGTGATATGCTTTGAGAATGAAGTTATTGCTGCCCTAGTTCCATGTGGCCACAATCTCTTTTGCATGGAATGTGCCAACAAGATCTGTGAAAAAGAAACGCCATCATGTCCAGTTTGCCAGACAGCTGTTACTCAGGCAATCCAAATTCACTCTTAAATATATATAGATATTATATATGGACTTTTTAAATTCTCAAAGGCATGGGTGTAGTGGTACCCACTAGTAAACTTCCTAATGAATTCTGACTGTTGGGCTTTCTTGGGATTAGGCTAAAGTTGTTAATAAATTTATACTTTCTAAAAGGCTGCTATGGTAACACTAAACCTAGGTGGTCTCTGTCCAGTTTGGTTTAAACAGATGGCATGTTTAGCAGAGATGCATCAGGTATACGGTTAAGGCACAGTAGGGGGAAGTTTAGATCAATTGTATAACGAGGAAAACAGATGAATTTTTACAGGCTTTCTCAGTGATCTGTATCAAATGTTGATAATTTCCGTGTCCTGGAGGCAATGAACCCCATAGCCCAAGCATAGAAATACTAGTCTGCTGTGGAGGGTTTGTGGCATTACTGATGTATCAAACACGCTTCCAGTGCTGCCTTCTTTACACTGCCAGTTTTGAAAAACAGGTTTGGGGGGTTTTGTTGTTTCTGTTAGGTTTTTGGTTTTTTTGTTTTGTTTTGTTTTTTTACTTTACAACAACTTATGCCTAATTCCTCCGGCATTTGCAAATAATTTTTAAAGCATAATTTGATTTATTGGAATGGGTAAGGTTGTTGGCAGTTTTAAATGGATCACTGTTCAGTTGGGTGGGGGTGGGAAGGGAAACTGTCAAATTAACCTTTGTCTCGCCCAGTGTCATAACGTGGCATGTTCAGAGGATCAGGAACATATTGGTCTCCTTCATTGTGAATTCCTACCCACTACTTTTCTTAATGTGATGTGGAAAAGTCTGGCTGGATTAATCCCATTTCACTAAGGGCTTTGGGATGCACATACTTTGGCTAATAGCGAAGATGCTAACATTCCATTCGTTAGTCTGATCGAGCTGTTCTTAAATTACATTTTAGAGAGAATGTCATTCAAAATGTGAAGCATTTTTATGTTCAATCCATACTTGTCTTGCACATTATAAATATATATATTTTATTTTAGTAACGTAAAGGAAAAAGGGGGAGGCGTATACGTGCCCTTGTACAGTTCATGGAAGCAGCTGTGACAGTGGCCCTGCAATCAGTTTACTTCATTTCAGGACTCTTTCTAATTGCAAGGAGAAATGTCTTTTGAATATGCTTCTTACATTTCAACCTGTGGATGTCTAGCTTTTTCATCCTCAGTACGTTCCCAAATCTGTACTGGCATATTTAAAACAAAACACACACAAAAAAAACCCCACACACAAAGTGGAGTTCTAGTGAATTTTTCTAATTTTCTTTTCCTTGAAGCATTATTTTCCCAAGACAAAAAAAAAAAGCTTTTTCTCAGTATAATAAAAAATTCTATGTGTATTGAACTAGTAAATATACAGAAATTTTATTTTTTATTTCCACTTGAAGAGTTACATTTCGTATCAAAGTTTACAAATAACGGTTTTTATTTTATGATTTTCAGTATAAGAGTTGCCTTGATGGCATATTATGTAATGCAAAACTTAAATGCTAATTGCTTGTAGAATAGTTTAAATGTCAGTATTTGAAACCTAATCTTTAGCTGCAGTCTTGTAGATATGAACAAATGTTCACCAAGCATGTATTTTGTATTTTATTGCATTGTACACTGCAACTAATAAGCCAAGGAACCAACAGACGTTAGGTGCGTGTACCATTTCTATAAACCACAAACTAAGAATGACAAACTATCGATATAGTTTAGTATTTGCTAATTTTACTACACTTTTTGTTATGTATATGTAGGGAAGTTATAGGGATTATAAATTCAATTTGAGTAAAGTTTAAAAACCATATATTTTATGATAAAGGGCCTTTAACTTATGATGGCCAAAGCACTGATATTATATATTTGCTGTAAAGAGAATTATAAGAGTTTTATTTTTCTGATATTAAAAAGTTACTTAATAAAGACTTGTTTCCATTAACTTGAATGCTTTGCTGTCTTCATAGTTATCAATTCAAGCAACTTAGCTCCTTTTACTGCCCCCTTAAAATTGGGAATTGTATAACTGCTCTGTGCACATGGAGAGCATTTCAGTCTTCATCCTATAGGACAGATCACTTCTTGATCATTTTTCCCTGTTTACACATTTGTTTTATATAAAACCTTTAATGAAACAATGATGGCTTTCGAAAATTCAAAGAGTTACAGTGGTGCTTCACATCCGAGAGCACAATCAAATTTAAAATAAAATAACTTGGATGTACTTTGAAAGGCAATGGTTTCTTATGGTGGTATCTTTCTC
This sequence comes from Crocodylus siamensis, assembly GCF_052110815.1. NCBI lineage: Eukaryota > Metazoa > Chordata > Crocodylia > Crocodylidae > Crocodylus > Crocodylus siamensis. The sequence continues at coordinate 15,217,740 of NC_143397.1, read as the reverse complement.
CCAACTATATAGTTGATCCACTAAAAGCTGTCACCATAAGAAATCCTTGCCCCTCACATAATTTCTGGACCAGCATGGCTACAGCATCACTGTTGCACCAGCATACTTCCAACATATTTGCTAAGAAATGTCTTTCCTATCTTAAAAACTTGCAAATACAGCAGCAGAAGAGAACCTATCCATCATTTGTTTGAAAATGCTATTTTCTTCTTTGCAGCAGTGTCTGTTCCAAGCTAACTTCAAATTGCGTGTGTGTTGTTTGTTTGTTTTGGGGGGGGGGTTGTGTTTGGTTTTTTTTTTTCCCCCCCTATTGTCTCATCTCTTACTATTTAATCAAAAATTGTACATGATAATCGGATACCTTTTTGGTGTTAAACCAAATATGATCAGGGATACTCTTAAAGCCTGTAAGTACAGGGTACATTCACATACCTCCATATTGTAGATCAGATTCTACTACCATCCCGCATTTTTATCAATATCTTGCTCCAATTACTTTCTATTTATCCTCAGTACGTATATGGGTACCTAAGGACAACCGACAGCCAATGGTATGTCTACACAAGGCAGCACTGTGCAGTGATTCCTAACCTAGCTCTGAGCAGGTTCTTTCAAGTACTAGAAGCATTGTAACTGCATTACAGCACACTCAGCATCATTAATTGGCTGTGCTGAAAAACAGGTTTCAGAGCTAGGTAGGGCATCTAGCTTGTGCCACGTAGACCTTCCGTGAGTATATATTTGCTATTTAATGTATTTTTCCTTCCAACATCGTTCTGAGGTAGGGGGGTGCCAGCACCCCTATTTTGAAGGTGGGGAGCATGAGCCAAAGAGCGCTCTACTCGTGCCAAAGATCACTCGAGAGGTCTGTAGCAAGGTGGAGTGTTGGGTCCAGGTTTCCTTTGGAAAAACGCAGATTTTCTTCTTTAAAGGAGAAAAACACAGGAAGCCACAGGTTTCCCTTTGCCGGCTGGCAGAGTTCCAGCCTGCAAGGTGCTGCTTGGGGTTGGGAAGAGCAGGATGCAGGAGGCACCACATGCATGTATGTGCATATGCATACACGTGGCAGCCTGGCAGTGTAATAGAGCAGCTCCCACAGCTCCCTCCAGGTAAGTCTTATGGAGTGGGAGGGAGGGACACACACCTGAGATTTCTATGCCCACAGGAAGGATGCTGCATCACCAAAGTGAGGTGCCCTCTGCCTGCCTGGTGGCAGTGGTGGGCACAAGTCCATACCTCTGCTGCATCTCATCTTGGCAGCCTTGACGGTGCAGCACTTCAGTGCTGGGCCATGGAAGAAGCTCCTGCCTAGAGCTGGTCCAGCCTGGCTGCATCCCCACATCCCCATTTTGGGTGTTGAAATCTTAGGGGGCATGTGCCCCCCCCTTCTTGCACACTGGGAGCAGTGGCTCAGAAGTGAGGGGCATCAGGGTGGGGGGCCTGTGGGTTGGGAGTGAGGGGCACTGGCAGGGCCAGGGAGTTGTGGGTCAGGAGTGGGCGGCAACAGTATAGGCGGGGAAGGCATCAAGCATATCAGGGCTGCTCAGTGCCACAAATCAGCAGGGGGGGACAGCCACAGTTGGACCCATGTCCTGGTGAGTGAAGGGGGTAGAGAGAGCTCTGACTTTTTCCCTGATGCAATCAAATATTAGAATTACAGGCATACCTCGTTTTATTGCGCTTCGCAGATATTGCGTTTTTTACAAATTGAAGGTTTGTGGCAACCCTGCGTGGAGCAAGTCTATCGGCGCCATTTTTCCATCGGTTAGCATTTTTTAGCAATAAAGTATTTTTTAATTAAGGTATGTACATTTGGTTTTTTAGATATAATGCTATTGCACACTTAATAGACTACAGTATAGTGTAAACATAACTTTTATATGCACTGGGAAACAAAAAAATTCGTGTGACTCGCTTTATTGCGATATTCGCTTTATTGCGGTGGTCTGGAACTGAACCTGCAATATCTCTGAGGTATGCCTGTATAGGTATTAAGGATTTGTTTCATTATAATGAACGATTAAGGCACTGGTAGGCTTCCAAATTGCTTTAAAATGGTAAATCTTTCAATAAAACGTTGTGTTCAATAGAGATATATAGATAGATATAAAAATCAATTGAACACAATGTTTTATTGAAAGATTTATAGAGAGAGAGCAGTGTTTCATGTTAATTGCAGAAAAAGGTGGATTGGGGGGGTGATATTCAGAGAATTTGGGATTTTTTTTTGAATGGAGAAAACCAGGATCCCCGCTATTCACTGACTAATCATCCTTCTTATTTCAGTGGGTTGCTGTTCAAAACCAAGGAGGTCAAATTCTGCCCATCTTGAGGTGCTTTTATGAATTATGAATACTGAAGAAATGAATGTTGCATATCATCTGATAATATCTAACTCTATTCCAGGACCGATTCTGATATGCTCTACTCATATTCAGTAGCATCTGCTAGGTAAATTAGATATTGGAATCTAGCCCTTCAGGATTAGAAGAGTAAAGACAAATGTCCCTGTAGGAAGAAGTACCCTGTAGATATCTCCAGTTTAGGGGCCTGGCATCTGCAGAGCTCTGCTGATTTGATCACGGTGTTCCTCTTCTGCCCACTGTCTTTGTGATGCTGCAACTTGGTTTCTAGTTGGCTTTGAAATGATTGCTCTGCTATGGCAACAATAACGGGGAGCTGAATCCATGGCTTGCTGTTAAATTGTGGCCCAACATTTTTAGAACCAAACTTATTTGGAGACCATCCCCTGCTGTAATAATGGCTGTGGTTCTACCTATGTTTCCCAGTGGGGCTAGAGATGACGGTCCCTTGTGGGATGGTGTTCCCAACCAATCCATCTGCTGCACAGCGTATTAGAGGGCTGGCCTTTCAATTTTTAAAATCCGTTTCTTAGCTTTTTTTTTTTCCTAGTAGACTCCACAAAAGGAGCAAGTAAACCTTGAGTTTCCTGGATAAGGTTCTTTGGATGCATCTCATATCTTTTATTAGACCGATTTTTTTAAATAGTTGGGGGGAAAAAATTCTTAGCAACTTTCAGGTTTTCACTGCCTCATGGTGAAGGGGTTGACTTCAAAATTCAAGCGGTGTTCAGGTGCCAAACATTCACAGCTGCAACATCTGATCTAGTTTGTAAAAAGTATTTCATGTTTCTTCCTGTCTTTTTGTGGGGACAAGAGGATGGATGAGAGGATGATGGTGTGTTCACTTCTTACCAGTTTTCCAGTGCTTTGGAGTAGTTTCTTAAAAACTTGTTAAACCAAAACCTACTTTGGACACCAATGATGAGCTTCGTACCACCAGACTCAGAGCTGGATGCTCCAGAACTCAAATCCTGGCATTGTTTTTTGCTGTCTGGCTGCTTCCTCTTGTCTGTGTAACTGGGTTAATGCTGCCTGTGAGGTAAGTATTAAGTGGTTTTTCAAGAGTATGTCTATACGTTGCCAGATGTTGTGGTACTGTGACATAGCAATCTTGTGTCTACACATGATCACCAGCTACATTACCATAGCGGTGCACTCCCCGGGTATAGTGTGCAGCTACAGCGATGTAGCAGCAAAATCAAACCATGCAATGCATGCGTAGTGCAGTAACTGCCATGCTTTACTACTTCCAAAAGGCAGTACTAAAGTGTGATGCTGTAGCAACATGGCCATACAACAAAGACAAGTGCAGAGTACGCACTTCAGTTGCAAAAAATCCAGCGCACCTTCTGGCTGGGAAGTGACCCTCTCAGCAGCGCAGAAGCGGAAAGGCATCTCGGAGTCATAGTGGACTCCAAGATGAACGTGAGTTGACAAAATCATCAGCAGAGCTAACCACACTTTTATCGTGCATCAGCAGATGCTTGTCAAATGGAACCAAGGAGGTGATGTTTCCCCTCTATACAGCACTGGTCAGACCGCAGTTGGAGTACTGCATCCAGTTTTGGGCGCCGTACTTCACGAAGGATGTTGATAGACTCGAGAGGGTCTAGAGGAGGGCCACTCATATGGTTAGGGGCTTACAGCAAGGGATCCGAGATGCTCTGTTCATCAGGGCACCTCTTTGGGTAACAAGGAATAATGGTCACAAACTGACAAAGAGCAGATTTAGGCTAAATATCAGGAAAAAATTTCTTCACGGTAAGGGTGGCCAAAATTTGGAATGGGCTTTCCAGGGAAGCAGTGCTCTCCTCAACCCAGGGGTCTTTAAGAGAAGGCTGGATAGGCATGTGGCTGGGGTCATCTAACCCCAGCACTCTTTCCTGCCTAGGCAGGGGGTCGGACTCTGATCTGTTGAAGTCCCTTCCAATCCTAGCATCTATATATATGGCAATGTATAGGTGCACCCCGGATTGATTTAAAGACTAAGGTTCAGATTGAAAAAAGCGAGACCTTTAGTGCCATTCAGCCTCCCTCCACTCCCCGCTGTAGCCTTCCCCATTCACCCTGGAGGCACCTCAGTTTGTAAGCATCTCCCTGTTTTGATCTGAACTTTCTCTAAGCACCTACAGTTCTGCTGCATACGCCCCCATCTGAGCAGCTAAGCAACTGCATTGGAGCCTATAATGTAGGTAGCATCTAAATCCCCCAAGAAACTAATTCCCCTAATGTTGAAACTGTACCACTGCAGAAACAAATGCGAGATTAATAGGAAAGGTGTAGAAAGACTAGCCTGGGGCTAGAGCAGAAGTGGGCAAAATATATTCCAGGGGCCAGATCCACCAAGCCATTCTGTCCAGCCCACAGGGCCCCTAAAAAATTTAGAAAGTGTAATATTTATTTGCTTCTGGGTGCCTGTCAAAGATGACAAGAGATGGGGGCAGCAGGACCCAGGGGAAGCCGACAGCAGGACCCAGCACCAAGGCGGCCCCAGCCCTGCCCCTCCCCTCCCCTCCCCTCTCCCTAGCAGAGGCTTCTGGTCTGGGACTGTGGGCCTGTTCCTGCTTCCATGCACTGGAGAGGGAAATGCAGCCCTCAGCAGCTTACCAAAACTTGGTATGTGGCCCTCCGCCCAAAATAATTGCCCACCCCTTGTCTAGAGCCTGGCTGGGATAGGGGAAGTCCTGGGATCACATAGCTGGGATGGGGGAAGTCCTGGGATCCAGTTCCTGCTTCCTTAATTCTTTCTTTCTTATCTGCTAACTGTAAAACACATGAATAGTTCTGGTAACAGAAGCTGGGATTCTCCACTCCAAAGTGAGTGCCCCAACTCATTAGGTTACATTCAGGCTCTCTTGTACTTCTAGCCCCATGACTCTTGCATTCTTTCTGTACAGTGTTATAGGTTCAACATGAAGATGGAGGGTATCCCCCACCCTGGCTCTTCCAATACAAAATTGGATTCTACCTTGGGCATCAAGGATGCCTGAAATTCAGACTTGACTAGTACTGAAGTCCTCTACTGAGCCTAGCCCCAAGTGCTGTACAGTCTTGCCTTTTGGGAACTCTCTTAAGAATCACCAGTAGGGTCCAAAGTGAAGGTCGTCCATATGGAGTTAGATGATAATTAATCACTGGTTTGTGAACTCTGTTCTTACGAAAGCAGTACAGAGAAATCTCTGCAGGCAGGGGCTTGTCATTTAAGGCAGTGAGGGCCAACGTTTTGGCAGGTGTGCTGCAAGTTAGCCTCATGCTCTTCCTGAGTGCCACCCTGATCCCTTTCTCCTGCCCAGTCTGCTGCTCTGCTCCCTGCCCTATCTCTGCCTGCCCCTACCCCCATCTGCCATGTGAGGCTGCCCATGCCACTTGTGGCATACATGCCACAGGTTGGCCACCCCTGACTTAAGGTTCTCCTCCATTTAGCTTCAATGAAGCCGATGTTTAAGTGACTGGTTAAAAATAAAAACCTGTCAGGGCCCTTGGTGGTTATGGTAGAGGGAAACAGAAAGTGATGGGATTTCCCTTCAGACTCAAGCCAAGATTTGCTGTGCAAGGTTTCGTCTGCTGGATGTTGGGATGGTTTTAAGTAGGGCTATACCTCAGGGTGTGGCCTAATGGAAATTTAGCATCTTTAAAGTAGAATCACAAGCTTGGAAGGGACCTTGCAGGTCTCCAGTCCAACTCCCTGCACAAATAGTTAGCTCCCTGCTCCAGCTAGCTACAAATATCAAGGACAATAAAAAGTCTTTTATAGGTATGTGGGGAGCCGGAGGAAAAACAAGGGCAACACTGGACCCCTGCTAAACCAGATGGGACAACTGACAACCAATGCCCATGAAAAAGCGAACTTGCTAGATGGGTACTTCACATTTTTCACCAGTCCCATGGCACGCCCCTGCCCACTGTGGGTCAGGGAGGCCCGGGCAAGGGAGATTCCTTACCCTCCATTGAGGCTGACCTCGTGAAGGAACACCTTGAGAAGCTGGATACCTTCAAGTCAGCCGGTCCTGAGGGTTTACACCCCAGGGTACTCAAGGAGCTGGCGAGCATCATAGCCCAGCCCCTGGCACAGATCTTTGAGAGCTCCTGGCACTCTGGTGTAGTGCCCAAAGATTGGAAGAAGGCCAATGTGGTGCCTATATTCAAGAAAGGGAGGAAAGTAGACCTGGCAAACTACAGACCCATCAGCCTGACCTCTATCCTGGGGAAGGTCTTGGAAAAGATTATCAAGGAAGCCATGCTTAACAGACTAGCTGATGGCAATATCCTGAGGGATACCCAGCACGGGTTTGTTGTGGGTAGGTCTTGCTTGACCAATCTTATGTCCTTTTCTGACCAGGTGACCTATCACCTGGACAAGGGGGAAGATATTGCTGTTGTATATCTTGACTTCAAAAAAGCCTTTGATCTGGTATCCCATGATCACCTCTTGGCAAAACTGGCAAACTGCAGCCTTGACCTCACCATGATCCACTGGCTGGGGAACTGGCTCTGTGGTTGGACCCAGAGAGTGGTGGTTGACAGGAGCCAATTGTCTTGGTGCACTGTGACCAGTGTGGTCTCACAAGGCTGTGTCCTAGGGCCTATACTGTTTAACATCTTCATCAATGATGTGGACATTGGTGTCAGAAGTGGACAAGCCAAGTTCGCCGATTACCCCAGAGTTTGGTGTCAAGCATCCACACCTGAGAACGGGAGGGTGATCCAGGCAGATCTTGACAGGCTCATGAAATGGGTGGATGAGAACCTGATGGTGTTCAACACAAAAAATGCAAGGTTCTCCACCTTGGGAGGAAAAACCTGCAGCATCCTTATAGGCTCGGCAGTGCTACGCTGGCTAGCACTACAGATGAAAGGGACTTGGGGGTCATGGTTGACCACAAGATGAACATCAGCCTTCAGTGTGATGCTGCGGCTAGTAACACGAGTGAAATGCTGGCTTTTTATCCATAGATGCTTCTCAAGCAAATCCCAAGATGTCATTCTCCCCTTGTACTCGGCCTTGGTGAGGCCGCAGCTGGAGTACTGCATCCAGTTTTGGGCCCCACAATTCGAAAAGGATGTGGAGAAGCTTGAGAGAGTGCAGAGGAGAGCCACGCGCATGATCAGAGGTCAGGAAAACAGACCTTACAACAGCAGGCTGAGCCGCGGGGCTCTTTAGCCTGGAAAAGCGCAGACTCAGGGGTGATCTGATGGCCACTTGTAAGTTTATCAGGGGTGCTCATCAGGGTCTGGGGAAACATTCGTTCAGCAGAGCGCCCCAAGGGATGACAAGATGGAACGGTCACAACTCCGCCACGACCGATTCAGGCTGGACATAAGGAAGAACTTCTTCACTGTCCAAGTCCCAAGGTTTCGAATAGACTGCTGGCAGCGGTAGTTCAAGCACCCACTTTGAACACCTTCAAGGCACATTTGGATGTTTATCTTGCTGGGATCCTATGATCCCTGCTGTCTTCCTGCCCCTGGGGCAGGGGGCTGGACTGGATGATCCTCTGGGGTCCCTTCCATCCTGAATGTCTATGAAATCTATGAAATGCAACATGCATGAATTTGTGCCCCGGGAACCTGTGGTCTGTTTCAGGTGGCGTGCCACGTTCTGTGCGTTCCTGGCGTGATTGTCGTCATGCTTGAAATGAACTGCAGTGCTCAGTCCTAAATACCCCTATGGCCTGGTCTTAATCCAACAGGATCAGGCATGGTCTTTTGGCCCCATGGTGATGGACAAGAGCTTTTTTTTCTTTTGCAGATTCAGCTGCCTGGTTATTGAATAGTGGCAAATCCAAATAGGCCCCCAAGCAGCAAAACAGCATAATAACCACCTAAAGCCCTGTCCAGCAGCAGATGTTAGGAAGGGAGGTAAGCTCTTTAATATGCTCCCTTTTTTCCAACTTGCCTGGGTCCAACCCCCATGCTTTGCTCTGTATTTATGGTGCCTTGGATTCCCACCCATCTATGAGCCAGCTCCAGGACTGCTTAGCTGCCAAAACTGCTTGGAAGCTGGAGCATTCAGTCCAATATGGCCATTTCTTCTCAGACCCTAAATGTCAGTCTTCAGAAGTATTAAACGCCTTAAAGATTCAGCAGAATTAATATGGATGCCCAATCCCTGTCTAGGGGCAGGAAGTCATCCCCCAGGGCTGTTCGCTGTGCTGTGTCGTGCTGTGGCTTTTGATGGAAACTTTATTTTGGCTAACCTTCTGTTCACTTGAAAGGAGAAAAAGGAGGTTGTAAACTGATGATTTCCCTGGTCTTTGTGTATCAGTGGGTGGTGACTTAAAAGATAGTTTCTTTGGTACCAGATGGACTAGGGGATGTTTACGGATCGATGATACGGGCCCCATGTCACAGTTGGTGCCTGCTGCAGCGAACAGAAATTCTAGGTGTCCTCTCCAGTTGCTAAGGGCCATTGATGGGGAAGAGTACAGGAGGCAAAACACTAATTCATTGCCCTGCGCTAGGCTTCTTGATGGCACATGTCTCAGGGACAGGGTTTGTGTGAAAATGCTTCAAGTGCTGCTGTTTGCTAGCAAAGAGAGAAGGGCCAACAGAGAACAAAGGAGCACGTTAAAGCTTCGGGAACAGGCTCACAACTATTATCCTGATAGCTCAGAAAATGTAAGCCACTTTCTGACATAAAGAGAATAATTCCCTTTTCTGTGGGGCTCAGATAAGTGTCAAAATCACCTGATTCTTGCAGTATTTGACTGTAACACCAGGCAGTCGCAAGTAAACTTGGTCTAAAAAAACCCTTTGTTCTTCAGGGATATTTTGTCCGCATCTTTTGAAGAAGTCTGAAACTTGTATTCAACCAGCCCCTTGAAATAGGTATATCAATAAAAATGCGCTGCTAACTGCGAAGAAATAAAAGAGGTCTTTGATATCAAGGTTAAATCTGTGAAATCTGTGAAAGGTTTTTATTAGACCCGCAAATGTCAAGAAAGGTTAGAGGGAAGCGTTAAATTTGAGATCTCTTCCCACACAGCTACGCACATGGGAAGTACAGAGTACTACTGGAACGTAAGCCAACTCATAGCAGGCTACACAACGGGGGGGGAGAAAGAGGATTTGCCTCAATGTATAGAAAAATGTTGCCTTTCCTATCTAGAGCACCAGCTATCTTTAATATCCAGATAAAACGAATGGAGAAGATCCATGCACGATGGGGAACAATTAAGCTAAGCCACATTCTTATATATCTACCAAAGGAGGATGCTGCAGACTTATCATCACCTCTGCCTGCAGAGGAGGCTGTGGTTTTATAACATTTCAGAGAAGTTCACTCTTGATGCATTTTAAACAGGAAAAATTGGATAAAATAATCAGTTCATTACAAAAACCCAGGCCAGTGGGGACATTTAAAAAAAAAAGCCCTGCTGTGTAATAGCAGTAGCTGCCCAAAACAGATCCACTGCTGGTTCTGATCCCCTGTAACATGAGGAAGGGCCAGAAGCTTCCTTATTGTGAGCCGTTCAAAGTACAAAATAGTGTTGGACCGGGGCTGAATATTGGGGGAAGTCGATTCCTGTGGGGGCTTCTCTTGGGGGATGAAAGCAAGCATCAGAAGTCAGTGGTCATTGCTCAGGTCCAGGGAAGTTAAGAAGTTCATGGATTCGGTGCCATTAAGCATATAGATTCATAGATGTTAGGGGCTGGAAGGGACCTCACAAGATCATAGGGTCCAGCCCCCCTGCACTTGGGCAGGAAAGACTGCTGGGATCAAATGATCCCAGCAAAGTGGGTGTCACGGCGGTTTTTGAAGATCTCCAGGGCGGGTGACTGTGCCACCTCCGGGGGCAGCCTGTTCCAAACCCTCGCTGCTCGACTTGCAAAGAAGTTTCTCCTTATGTCCGATCTGAAGCAATCTTCCATTAGTTTGTGCCCATTGTGTCTTGTCTTCCCCTGGCGTGCCTTGGTGAGCAGATGCTCCAGGCCCTGATGTACACCCCTAATATGCTTACAGGCTGCCACCAAGTCCCCTCTGAGTCTTCTCTTCTCCAGGCTGAGCTCCAGAGGACGCTCCACATCCTCTGCGATGCAGAAGCTCAGAACAACAGCCCCATGCAAAAGGCCAGCCCCCTTTGTGTGACTAGCCACTGCTCAGCCCGAGTGCAGTGGAGCAACGAGCGGTTCACACTGATCCAGCTGACCTGGCTGTTTGCTGGGTGCAGGGTATTCAAAACTGTTCAGAGGCGGCAGGTGATTAATGCTTTGCAAAGCTCGTCGTGAATGACTTCTTTCTCAAGCCTTGTTGGTGCTAAGAGAAAGGAAACCCTTACATGGTGCTGCCCTAAGCTCTGGTCTAAGCAAAGGTGAGGAGCATGGCAAATGACAGTGTCTGCGTGCAGCACATTTTATTAGCTGCCCAGTGAAAACCGTTGCTTCATCAGCAGGTGGTGAAAGACACCGTAAACTGTGAAGGGAGGAGGATGGTGGCTGCAGAAATGAAGAAAACAGTTGTGGGGGGCTAGCGGGTTGGACAAATAAGTAAGTCCTCTGAAGAACATGGGCCAATATACCTGAGGCTTTTACCAAATAGAGCAAATAAAGTAAATAGTCTCAGAGTGAGTGTAAAAAAGCAGGTCCTTCAAGCCACCCAAGAGTCTAGAAGTGAGTCATGTCACATGGCAGTTTCAGGGTGCACATTTGTATCCGCACGCTGCGGCGTTCAAGAGCAAGAGCTGGATTGTGCGTGGAAAACCTGAGCTGAGGGCTGATCTTCAGCCAAAGAGGATTGAAACTCTGCCCCATGGCTGGGAGCAAGCTGCAGGGAAGGCGGCTAATTCAGCGTCCTCTGCGACTGCTGCAGCATCCTGTGGGGGCAGACGTACACTCGAGGTTGGAGGCTTTGGACTTCTCGGTGCCGCACTACTAAGGATGCGCACCCTCCCTCGCAGCAGCCAAAGAGCTTCTGTGAGCCTATTGCAATTAGAAGTGGGGCTTAATGCACCTTTCGTCTGCACAGTGGTTTATTGTAGGGCATTGCCTTGTTTCCTTCCAAATATTTGAACAAACTGGTATAAGTGAATCCAGCTAATTACCCAGTGCGTGTATTGTTTCAATTGTAAAGATAATGTTGCTATGTGTACTGACTTGCTTCACTTTCCAGGCAAATGATGCTACAAAAATAGGGGCAAGAGAAAAGGTGGGGTGAGGAAATCCTCTCCCCAGGTGGGATAGCATCCATGGATGCTACTTGCCCCATAAAACGTTAAGCCTCCATCAGCCTGTGAAGCTAGCCTGCATTTCTGCGTGCAAGGCAGACAAGCCAAGAGAAGCCTGGCTCCAGGCCCTACAGCTGGGTTGTTCAACCAAAATCCTTCCAAGAGCTTCACATAGTGTCTGGTGAGCTGGTTGGAAGTGGTGCCCACCGACAACCGCAGGAGGAGCCGGCCAGCAAACGCATGCGCTCCCTTGGCTGCTTTCAAACGCGGGGCTGGATAACACTCCTCAGCTAGGCTGCCACCTTTTTCCTGAGTGCTGTGTTGTGGTTGGTAACTGCGGCTACCTTGGCCCTAGATTCGTGCTCATGCCAAGAGTGAAGAAAAAGGCTACCTGGGCTGAGTTGTAGCCTGCCGTTCTCGTGAGGGACACTTGGCGGGGTCCAGGGTGAGGATGTGCTGCTGAAAATACTTTGCTGAAAACAGGACATCTAGATGCCCTTTTCGCCCCAGGGGAAGATTTCAGTCTGGGCCTGGCTGCCAGCTCCCTCATCGGTTCCCCATAGCCTTGTTTCTTTTGCCGGGGGGGTGTTAGTAGCTGGTTTAATACTGTAGTTTTGTACCAGTTCTGTTGTGAGCATTGGCAGGCAACAAGGAGGAGTAAGGTGCTGAGAGTGCTGGAGGGACAAGAGAGTTGTCCCCGGGTGGGCAGAGGAGAGAAAAAGAGTAATCCCAGGCAGGACAGAGAACTGCAGCAGCACAAAAAGGATTGCTGGTTTGGAGCTAAGCAGTCTGCTGAGTGGTTTGGGACGTCAGCGGGCTATAACACGCACAGTCTTTGATGATGAAAACACCCTCCCTCCCCGGAGCTGACCAGAAAGGGGGAAGTCCTGGAGGTGGGGGGGTAATGCATGGCCTGGGAAGCCCGGATCTCAAAGGCAGAGCCTTGCTACCTGTGAAGCCATGCCAGGTAGGTTTCGGGGTCCTGCAGGAGAAAGGTTTAAAAAAGAGGTGGATAAATGAGCTGCTTAAACTTCCCTGGGTATTTATTTTTCCACAGTCCAGAAATGTTTAAGTGCAAAAGGCACAGAATGGGTGAATTTTGCCTGTGCTATTTCGTGCATTCAAAATGTTTTAAAGGTGGCGGTGCATAATCCCATGAAGCTTGAAAACTGCTTTTCTAACTTGCTTTGGAGAAGCTCTAGCAGAAGCTCCAGCACCTTTAAAATCTTATAGGAGAAAAGCCCTCAGGTTTGGGAACGGCCATTTTTCTGTATCCCATAAAATGCCATCCAGGTTTCGTTCAGTTATAAATTTTTTGGGAAAAAAAATCACGGGTTGTTTTTTTTTTGTTTGAGCTACTCAGCAGAGACCCTGGCACTGTACCAGAAGAATAACTCAACCTGGACAACCAACATATTTGGGGTAAACTATTTCATATCTGTGAAAAGGAGTTGATGATTTCTTGTTCAAAGCAGTGTGACGATTTCTTAATATCTTTGTGGTTCAAATTCTTAGGGGATTGGCACATGGAGGTAAATAGATAATGAAGATTAAGTGACTTGCCAAAAATTATACAGCAACTCTTGACAAACCAAACCAGAACCCAGGCTTCCTCCATTCTAATCATTAAGCAGCACGGCCAAAAAAAATCCAGAAAGCTTAATACATTTTTTTGACAGGATCATATGATAAACTCCTAGCTCCTAGAGCTTGCAATTAATCTTAAACCTTGAGTAATTGTCAACACCTACCCAATTTAGTTTTGCTTTCTGTCATTCCTTATCTTAGAGTTGTCCAGTTTCAAAAGCTAACTGAAGAGCAGAGAGCATGCTCGCAGCGTTCCTACCCAGGACAGTGCAGTTCCCCGAGGTAAGCAGAGATGACCTAGTGTGGGCTTCCCTTTCAGCTGCTGTTCCAGACTTTACATCATGCCAGGGTGTGGTGTAGCTTTGGCAAGGATAATGTGCCGTGCAGAGCTGAAACCTGGGTGCCTGCGGGGGAAGCATTTTGGAGTCAGCAGTTTCGCTGGTGACTCACCCCCTACACTGCAGAAGAAGTTGCCCAAAGAAACTTTTCACTCGTCAGGCAATGCCGTATTGCAGCACCTGGAGGAGTGTCTCTCGGCTGTGAAAAATGGGTCATTAATGTCAGCTGTGCAGGGGGGGTAACAGGTGGGTCGGTGCTGACTAAGCTGTGACCGACCCACACGTCAGGGAGATAAAGGAAAATAAAGGAGAACAGTGAGGAGGAAAATGGGTCAATGGGATTTTAAGCAACAGTCTCCACAATGGGTAATAGCAGTGCGAAATCATTCCTGTATGTCATCCTTCTCCTAATTATTGCATTATCACTCAGTGTGTTTTACCCAATGGCAAGCTCCTGGCTGGAAGCAGCAGTAGTGCATCATCATCATCGTCACGTAACTTGAATTCAGGAGAGGTGGTACCCGTTCCTGGCTTAGCCCTGCCATGTGACACTGAACAAGTCCCTTCCCTTTTCTGTGCCTCTTTCTTCCTCTCCAAGAGGAAGTGGTGATACTCACATTTTTCTGCAGAACTCTTTTAAGAGATAAAATGTCTCTTTTTGGAGGGACATGTTTATGTTCTTGCCCAATCCCATTGAAATCTTAATATTCCCATTTTTCAAAGGCCTGGCCATGCAGTGTACATACTGCATCCTTCATATGGAGGAGCTGAGCAGTACACATTGGTGTGTCTGTGCTTATGACACTGCTAAGTGCAGGATAACACCCTTTGAGTTACCTGTCTCTTGCTGCCCTCCCTTTCTCCTGTTTCTCTACTGGGAGGTTATGATGACCATGTGTGATCTCCCCTTTGAAGGAGGGGAATCTATGGAGGGCCCTTCCGGTCCTGTGTTCCTGCTTTTTGCTCCAGGACCGATGAGGCTTTATATTTCCTAAGGGAGTCCAGAGCCACATTCATGGGGCGCTTTCCCCTTGTGCTGTGCCAATACACAGAGCCTTTAGAGACCAAGGACTCAGAGTAGACAGTTTGCATACCCTTATAGGAAGATGTCCATCATCATCATCATGCCTGCCAAGGCAACAGATTGAACTTGCTGCTGGCAGCTGCACTGAAACCAGAACAATGCAGCTGACCTTCAGAAACTGTTTCACCCCTTTCCATTTCTGCTGACATAAAGGTGGACGCTGCTGCTTCTGATCATCTGATCCCATTGTTTTCCCTGCCCTCTCTCTGCCCGTCCCCCTCTTCTCCATCCGATTTCAGGTTTTCTTCTCGCAAGAGTTATGAAAAGAAGTGATCTCACTGCTCTTGCTGAGAGTCATGTCAGCTCTTCAAGACTACACAGGCAAAGGATCCTGCTTCTACCTCCAAGAGGAGAAGGAGGGTCTTTGTGCTATCCTACAGCTGAGGAGACTGAACAAAAATATAGGCTTTCTCAGATTCAGGATTCTAACGTTTGCCTCTGCTGTTGCATTGCTGTACGCTCATGACCGACGAGTGGCTGTTCATACCTCCACATCACGATCCACCAGTTCACGAGAAGCACAGTGAAGCCAAGCCATTCCACGGGGCCCCTAAAAAATTTAGAAAATATATAGTTACCTGCCCCTGGCTGCCTGTCATGCGGCCCTTAATGGCTTGCCAAAACTCAGTAAGTGGCCCTCCACCCAAAATAATTGCCCGCCCCTGATGTACGAGGAGGAGGAAAAGGACGGACTGAGCAGCACTCAGCTCAGTCACTCTGACACAACGCTCAACAACCCTTTCACTGCAACCAAGACCCAACAAACTGGACAATTACTCATGAGACAAAAGCACAAATATCAGTGCCAAAAAGAACAAACACATAAATAATAATGCGACCAACATCCACATGCCGAGACTTATCGTTATGCACACATACATACAGAAATAGATACCAAACAAGGACCACACACTTGTTCACAAATCCAGAAGACACAAAGGCTTAGAAGGAGAGCGCCTCCTTGCGCCATCTAGAGCAGTAGCAGGCAAAGCCTGGCCCATGGGCTGGATTGGGCCTGTGGTGGACTCCATTTCCCAGCAGCCCCTGTCCATGTCATTGTGGCCGGTTTCCATGGACAACCCAGCAGCGGTGGGGTCATGACAGTGCAGAGCCCAGGTTTCCATGGAGACCGGCCCCAGCAGCACTGGCAGGGCGTGCGGCCGGGAGGAGCTGCTCTGAGGTTGGGGCTGGGATTGTGTGATGGTGACGGCGTGGTCCAGAGCTGGGGCAGAACTGCAGTCCACTGCCTGCATGCCCCAGCCCTGCTGTCACGGGCTCACTGCTCCTGGGGTCTCCACAGAAACCAGCCACAGCAATGCGAGCAGGGGCTACTGGGAAATGGAGTCTGGCTGCTGGCCAGATGTGCCATTTTGCTCACCTCCAATCTACAGAGTCTCCTTGCTCAATCTCCCCTCGGCCACACTTTACAATGCGAACCAAGCCTCACCACCACCAAAACCCACCAAACAACCCACGCACAAACCCCGCTCCACAAAACCCGCACAGACCTCTGCTCAGTTCCCTTTTTATCCTGACCGGTCACTCGCTCCAACCAATCAGGGCTCTCTCACACTGGTCAATCATACATTTGATACTTCTTCACTCCATCCAGTCATCTCCCAGAGTTAGGGTGGCCATCATAGAGGACAGTCCGGTTGTCCCCCATCCTCTATTGATACAAAACCTGATGCCATTATGTCCTGAAGAGAAAAATAGAGGACATAAAGGAGTCCGGTTTCGTATCAATAGACGACAAGAGTAGCAGAAAACCAGAACATCCTCTATGATGGCCACCGTACCCAGCGTACCTCAGCAGGATAGCTGCCACTCACCTCCCGTTCGCCCACCGTAGAGCTCTCAGTGCCTTGGGAGATGAATCTGCACTCTGTAGCCATATCTTGTGCTTTATGTTGGCAGGGCTAAATTTTTCTTAAATCACGCAAATCTGTGGTCATAGGAAGCCACTATAGGCCAGGCTAAATCACTGTGAAGACTCATCATGCCATGCTACCAGTTGAGAGCTCCACTGTCCATCAAGGCCACCTCTGCCAGCTCTCCAGCATCTTTGGTCTGCTTCTGAAACAGCCCATATCTGCAAGGTTGCGACCAGTGCATTCAGCTCACGATTGTGAAGTGTTATGCACTGCACAAGTCTGATGCTAGCTTTGGAGAGTAGTGCTTTAGTCTTTGTTCGACTAACATGGCTGCTGCTCCTCATCCCACCATCCTGAAGGGGAAGCTGTTTGGCAGAAAGGACAAGTAACTGCATAACCTGGTTCTTCCAGATATAGTCAGTGTGGATCCCACGGCCCACCTCCCACCTCACCTTGGACTCCTAAGCTCAAAAGGGTTTTGGGTCACAAGGGAGATGTGGGGCTGTGTTTTTGCATTGGTCCATGTGGTATCCTGGGGCAAGCTTCACCGCTACAAATCACATGAGACTGGCTTTTCTACCAGAGCAGACAGACAATATTTGACTTGTGCTAGTGCAGACAGGGCCTGCACAGATAGTGAGGTGGGTATTGCAAATGTTCTTTCCCTGTGGATAGATCCTTCTGGGCTCCATTTCGCTGGCATCCCTGCGCACACAATAATGCACCTACAGCACATACAGCTGAGGAGAGGTCAGGTCCTCCCAGTGCCTTTGTGTCTCTAGCACTGTGGTTAGGTCCTCTGCTCCCAGTCCCTTTCCCCATGCTATACACCTATCCTCACACTTGCCGCACACCTTTCTTGATGCCCATAGTGATACAAGTGGTCCGCTCTGAACTCTGGAGGGGATCTATGTCCACAGAGTCACCACTCCGGGAGACAGAGAAGCAAGCTCTGGGAAGGTCCTTAGGGCACAGAGACCCATTCCTGCAGCGCTCAAGCCCCTTTGAAGTACTTAGAAAAGATGTTCACAAGACCCAACTCGCTTCCTGTGCTATGTTCAGCCCTTCCTCAAGAAAATTCGCATTGAGGCTAAGTCTTGGCAAAACATAAGCCAGAGCCTGATTATTCCCCATGCTACTTGCATGAGCATAGAAAGGACTGATGTGGCTAGCTGATTAGCATGCTAGCATCCCTCCTACAACCTTGTTCAGGCTCCCCACGTGGCTTCCTCCACCTTGCTCCTCACTTACCTGTGGGCTTCTGTCGTGGTCCTTTCTGGAACCTAATTGAAAGCCCTGCTCACTAGGCTGGAGAGCCTACATGCAAAGATGTTCTTCACCCACTTTCTTGGGCAAACTCCATGTCTCTCAGCAGTCCTTCCTCTTGGTGCACCAGACCATGATCAAAAAAAGCAAACCCCTCCAGGTGAACCCATCTCTGCAGCTACCTGTGGATCTCTAAGTTGCCACTGATCCTTCCTGGTCTCCCACCCATGACCAGATGCAGCTGGAGCCCTATCCCCCTCATCTTTGAGGCCATGACCCTGCAGTCACATTTGATCTTTTTGGAGTCACCAACCACTACAACTTTTCTTCCTCCTAGGAAGCTTTTGTCCTCAAGTTTGCCAGCTTGGTCTCTTCCACTACTGAAGCAGGTTCCTTTTCCTCTGATGCCAGGGATTCACATCTGTCCTTCAGCTGGGGCTCAGACATGGAGCACCAAGAAGAAGCTGCCAGTTTCCCCACATCCTGGGCCCCCAGTTGTTGCTTGTTCCCTTAAGTCTTTTCTGACTGGTTCTTTTCTCCAAGCTCAGAGGTCTCCTTCAGCAGCATAGCATTTAAGTCCTGTTTCATAGATTTCATAGACATTAGGGCTGGAAGAGACCTCGGAAGATCACTGAGTCCAGCCCCCCGCCCAGAAGGCAGGAAGTCAGTTGGGGTCATAGTTTCATGGTCGGGTCAGAAGGGACCTGAGCAGATCATCAAGTCCGACCCCCTGCCATGGTAGGAAAGAGTACTGGGGTCAAACGACCCCAGTACGGTGATTGTCTAGCCTTGTCTTAAAGACCCCCCAGATAGGAGCCAGCACCACTTTGCTTAGAAGTTGGTTCCAGATCCTAGCCGCCCTGACAGTGAAGTAGCATCTCCTGATGTCTAATCTCAATCTACCCTCTGCCAGCTTGTGACCACTATTTCTAGTCACTCCTGGTAGTGCTCGGGGGAACAAGGACTTCCCCAATGCCTGCTGGTCCCCCCTGACCAGTTTGTAACAGGCCACTAGATCCGCCCTCAGCTTTCTCTTTTGGAGGCTGAACAAGTTCAGGTCCCGTAGCCTCTCCTCGTAGGGTCTGTCCTGCTGCCCCCTGACCATGCGAGTGGCCTCCCCTGGACCCTCTCCATGCTGTCCACATCCCTCTTGAAGTGTGGCGCCCAGAAATGGACACAGTACTCCAGCTGCGGCCTGACCAGTGCTGCATAGAGGGGGAGGATCACCTCCTTGGACCTCCTTGAAATGCATCTGTGGATGCATGACGAGATATGGTTGGCCTTCCTGACTGCATCCGCACACTGCCAGCCCATGTTCATCTTGGCATCAATGATGACTCCAAGATCCTTTTCTGCCTCTGCACTGACAAGAAGGGAGCTCCCCAGCCTGTAGGTATGATGCCGGTTGTTCCTCCCCAGGTGCAGCACCTTGCACTTGTCAGTGTTGAATCCCACCCTATTCTGGTCCACCCACCCCTGTAACCTGTCTAGGTCTGATTGTAGCCTATTCCTTCCTTCTAACGTGCCCACATCCCCCCACATCTTAGTGTCATCAGCAGATTTGAACAGGTGCTTTTTACCCCCTCGTCCAAGTCACTGATGAAGATGTTGAACAGCGCGGGCCCAAGGACCGAGCCCTGGGGGACCCCACTGCCCACATCCCTCCAGGTCGAAAATGACCCGTCCACCACCACTCTCTGGGTGCGGCCCTCCAGCCAGTTGGCGACCCATTTGACTGTGTAGGTGTCCACACCACAGTCCCCCGGTTTCTTAATGAGAACGGGGTGAGAGACAGTGTCAAAGGCCTTCCAAAAGTCCATCCAGAAAGGCTATGTCCACTGCTACCCCTGCATCTAAGGATTTGGTGACCTGGTCGTAGAAGGCCACCAGGCTGGTCCGACAGGACCTGCCTCTAATGAACCCGTGTTGGTTGCCCCTAAGCATAATCTCCCCTCCTGGCCCCTTGTGGACATGTGGCAGGATAATTTTCTCAAAAAGCTTACCCAGGATCGAGGTCATATAGTTTCCTGGGTCCTCCTTCCTCCCCTTTTTTGAAGATGGGAACCACATTGGCCCTCTTCCAGTCCTCTGGCACCACACCAGAGCACCACACGTGCTTGTAAAGCCATGCCAGCGGTCCCACAATGACCTCAGCTAATTCCCTCAGCACTCTGGGGTGGAGATTGTCCGGACCAGCTGATTTGAATACATCCAGTCCCTCCAGAAGTTCCCTAACTAGATCCTCCCTGATCCTTGGCCTAGGTGCACCTCCCCTGGGGCCTGATGGGGGCCCAGTTGGGGGGCTGATCTGGTCCCTGCTCAGGAAAATGGAGGCAAAGAAGTCATTAAATAGGCTGGCTTTGTCATCTGGTGTGACGACCAAATTTCCTAGCATGTCCTGCAGGGGCCCCACGTTACTCGGTACCTTCTTTTTGCCCCCTATGTATTTAAAAAAGGACTTCTTGTTGTTCTTGATCCGGGAAACTAGTCCCAGTCCCATCTCCACTTTGGCCTCCCTGACTGCCCCCCTGCAGCCCCGAGCAACCGTAGTGTAATCCTCCCTGGTGATGGCCCCTCCCTTCCATTGGGTGTACGCCTCCCTTTTAGCTAGGAGATGTTCCCGTATACTTTTGGTGAGCCACGGGGGCTTTTGTGCCCTCCTGGTCCCTTTGATCCGTGTTGGGATTACCTCCCTTTGGGCTTGGAGGATCGTCTCCTTAAGGTGCAACCACTCTTCTTGGACACCCGGCTCCCCTCCCCTCCCCTCCGGGACCTCAGTACTTCCCCAACTATTCTCCTTAGCTCACTGAAGTCCGCCGTCCTGAAATCTAGGGCTGCTGCCTTGCTTCAGGCCTTTGCCACCTTGTGTTGGATGGTGAATTCCAGCACGCGATGATTGCTGTTGCTCAGGTAGTCGAGCACCCACAGCCCCAGGTCCAACAAGGTGTCTCCCCCGAGTGGGACTGTGCACTTTCTGGGTTAGATGGAGGTCCTGCATTTGGGCTAGGAACCTACATGAGTGGTCAGACCTGGCTGACTGCTCTTCCCAGCAGATGTCTGCAAAGTTCAGATCACCCATGATGACCACATCCTTTGACCTAACTACCTCCATGAGCTGACTTAAGATTTCCTGGTCTAGCTCTTCCCCTTGGTTTGGTGGTCTGTAGTAGACCCCCACCGTTAAGTCTCTTTCCCCTCGACTGCCTTGTATTCTAACCCAGAGCACTTCCGTGTGCCCCTCGTCTGACTCTGTGCTACCTGGTGAGGATGTGTATTCCTCCTTAATGTAGAGCACCACACCCCCACCTTTGCTCCCTGCCCTGTCCCTCCTGTACAGCCTGTAGTCCTTGATATTCACCGCCCAGTCATGCTTTGGGTCCCACCACGTTTCAGTGAACCCCACTATGTCGGGGTTGGTGTCAGATACCAGGAGGGTAAGTTCCTCCTGCTTGTTCCCCATACTACGAGCGTTTATGTAGAGGTATTTGAGGCATCCTGTAGATGTGTGCACTGGCCCCCTAATCACAGCATTACCCTGGCCCCTGTCGCTTACCTGTGTATATGTTCTGCTCATCGGTCTAGGCTGGGCTGTACTTGTGAGTACTGCTTGGTTTAGCAGTCCCAGGCTTCCTCCGCCCTCCTCTTCCTCTTCCCCCAACAAGCCTAGTTTAAAGCCCACCGGAGGACATCCACCAACCTAGAAGAGAACACATGCTTACCTTTAGGGGAAAGGTGGAGCCCATCCCATCTGAGCACGTCTCTCGTCGCGATGTGCTGGTCATTGTCAGGGAAGCCAAAGCCCGCCTCAAGACACCATTCCCAAAGCCACCAGTTGGTCTCTGCGATGAACGTCTCATGCCATCTTCCATGTCCGCTTACTGGTAGGACAGAAGAGAATACCACCTGTGCAGCTATCTCCTTCGGCACGCCCCCCAGAGCGTGGTAGTCCGCCATCAGGTGATCAGGGCTTCTCTTGGCTGCATCATTATTACCTACATACATTAGGACCATGGGGTAGTAATCAGTGGGCTGGATCATGGCCTGGATCATTCGCATCACGTCATGAATCTTTGCTCCGGGTGGGCAGTAGACCTCGTGGGTCAAGGGGTTCTGGCAACAGTCCTAGGATCCCAGCAAGATAAGCATCCAATTTACTCTTGAAGGTGTTCAATGTAGGCGCTTGAACCACCTCCGCTGGCAGACTGTTCCAGACCTTGGGGGCTCGGACAGTAAAGAAATTCTTCCTTATGTCCAGCCTGAAACGGTCTTGTAGTAGTTTATGACCATTTGACCTGATCATCCCTTGGGGCGCTCTGGTGAACAAACGTTCCCCCAGATCCTGGTGGTCACCCCTGATAAACTTATAGGTGGCCATCAGATCACCCCTGAGCCTGCGCTTTTCCAGGCTAAAGAGCCCCATGGCTCTCAGTCTGTCATTGTAAGGTCTGTTTTCCTGACCCCTGATCATGCGCGTGGCTCTCCTCTGGACTCTCTCAAGCTTCTCCACGTCCTTTTTGAATTGTGGAGCCCAAAACTGGACGCAGTACTCCAGCTGCGGCCTCACCAAGGCCAAGTACAAGGGGAGAATGACGTCCCGGGATTTGCTCGAGAAGCATCTATGGATGCAAGCCAGCGTTTTGGTCACTTTCCTAGCCGCAGCATCGCATTGGAGACTCATGTTCATCTTGTGGTCAACGATGACCCCCAAGTCTCTTTCTTCCATAGTGCTAGCCAGCGTAGCACTGCCGAGCCTATAAGGATGCTGTAGGTTTTTCTTCCCAAGGTGGAGAACCTTGCATTTTTCAGTGTTAAACACCATCAGGTTCTCATCCGCCCATTTGCTGAGCCTGTCCAGGTCAGCCTGGATCATCCACCTGTCTTCTGGCGTGGATGCTTTGCCCCAAAGTTTGGTGTCATCAGCGAACTTGGCCAGTCCGTTTCTGACTCCAATGTCCACATCATTAATGAAGATGTTGAACAGTACAGGTCCAAGGACAGAGCCTTGCGGGACCTCACTGGTCACAGTTCGTATTCAGTTCCCAGGTTCCTGAGGGAATCCAGCAGGCAGCACCTCTCACAGGGGAACCGCTCCCCTACGTGGATGTCTGGGCAGGTACGTGCAGACCTCTTTCCCCGCACAGCCGGGCCAGGACCCGGGTGGAAGCTGCAGGGGCTGGAGGCCCCACGTGGACAGAGCCCTCAGACAGCGTTAGCAGGGACAACGCTTTGGATGTTTCAATGCCCCCACTCTGCTTGCAGGCTTTCTGTTGGTGCCTCCTAGGAAAAAAAACAGAAATTCTCTCTCCGTCCATTATACTGCTGGTTCTCACCAAGCCTACACAAATAAGGGCCACTGACAAACAGAAGAAGCCCCACACCAAAAATACTCCCACCCAAACTCCCCTGCTTGCTGGCTCCGTGTATGGCTAAGACTCTGGCTGTTTTAGCCTGTCTGCCTACAATAGCCTTACCTCCTGGTTAACATGTGGCAATGCCTTCCTGGCTCAACAGCGGCATGACCCACACCCAACCTGCAAAGCCCAAACCAAGCAGACACATCCTCCCAAAGCCTCTCTCCAAAGCTGCAAGGCTTCCCCCTTGTCTCCCAATGGTAGTCCCACTCCAGCTACCCTATTTTCTGGAGGTCGGGGGGTCACTGGGACATGTTTTCCAAAAGAACATTAACCAGATCTTTCCCTGGTTGGCAGCCAAAGGGGAGGGCCAGTTCATTCACCCTAGCAGAGAAGGGGGTTGACCTTCTCTTCCCAGGGTCTTGGGGTGAGGCACACTTGCTGCCTGTGCCCAGACGGGTCTGCTATGACCGGGGGAGGAGAAACTGCAGCAGCCAGTGGAGCAGAGAACAGTTTATTGTACAATTTCATTTTGGAGACGGGATCCCCTGCAGCAGCAGCATGATGATGTCAGAGGAGGGGGTGGTGGGCACTCCTGGCTGTCCCCATCTTCCCTCCAAACTTTTCCCTAACTGCTTGTCAAGATGTCACCAATGACTTGGGCTGCCACTAGCTGGACAGCTGGACACGCAGAGTTGGTAGGGCAGAGGGGATGCCTTAAGGAACAGACTCTTTGGCCACAGGGGAGCCCTGGCCACAGCTCCTGGAAACACCAGGAGCCAATGGAGAATGGGGCGCAGCTGTTATGGGGGTGGGACGTGCACCACTGGTTCCTTGTGGCTCACATTTCATCTCCTCACCTGCATCTGGCACAGCTGGATCCTTGTGCTCTCTTGGATCCTTGTGCTCGCTGATCCTTCCAGGCGCTGATCAGAGTCTCCCGCCTTTCTCCCTAAGAACCATTCCCAGTTGAATGGGAACTCACATTTCCAAGGGGATTGGGAGGCCCTGAGCTCTCAGAAAGGTGGTGTGACTCCACTGAATGATCTTTTCATTTTCATATGGCCATCCCTGTGCTTTAGTTAATTCAACCTCACTGCATCTGTATTATCACCTTTGGTTACCCAGACAGGGAGCATAAGGTTTCCATGTGGACAGGCTCTATGGTATTGTCTTGCAAATCTACAACCCTGACGTTGGAGGTTCAAGTGTCAGTATCACCATTCTCTGCTAAGTTTTGGAAATGCAAACATGGAGGGGAAGGGCAAAAAAATCTTACAAAACCAACTGGCTGGTGAGAAAGGCTGTGTGAACTTCTGCAGAAACTTCTTGCCAACTTCCTTCATCCAGCTCTGCTCTACGATCCACACGGGACAAGGGTAAGGTGTCACTTCTGGGCACCTGCGGCCACTGTATTGAAACACGAGGTGCTCTAGTGACAGGCTGCACAGGCCTTGGGTAGGAAGAGAAGTCAGAGCAATCTTAGAAGGTGATAAGAGTGAGGACCTACTGCCAACATAAGACGTACAGGTAGACTCTCCAGCCACCATAAAGAGCATCAGAACAGCCCTCTGGCACCGTTGAATTACTGTAGTCTTGAGGAGGAAAAAGCTTTATAGCTGTCTCTGTAACTGAAGTCCTGCTCATTGCACTTTGCCTTCTACAGCTTTTAAAAATCAGCAGGTCCCAGTGATCCCGCGTCTCCTGACGGCTCCAGTTGCAAGCTTGAGAGCCCAAGCTGAACTAGTTCTGACTCACGCTCCGGAGGAGGAACCTCGACATTTACTGCATCCTGATTCATAAGCATGTCCTGTCATGCCAGTGTGTCATCTTCAGTCTTGAACTTGCAAATGCCAATACAATTGTTCTTTACTTCTCACTCCAGGGTGGAGGGGAGGGGTCTGCATGCTAAGGTGAGGATATATTTCAGAAACCACGGGGGGCATGGCTAGCCTATGACTCCAGGTGACACAGCCCAGCCTCCAGACCTGTGCTGCTCGTTGGAATTAGTCCAAGGGAGAGGAGCACTTATCTGCAGGCCAGTCATAGGTTTGCAGATAAAGCCTGAGCTGACTGCCAGGAACAGATAAACACTGGAGACAGTTGGAGAGATTTTTTTAATGTGTCTGAATGGCTGAGGAGTACTGGTCTCCTGGAAAGTAAATAGGCCAGGCTCTGAAGTGTGCACACAAGTATAACAACATTGCGTGATTTCCTTCCCCACTCATGCCGCTCCTGCCTGCACATGAACATGGTTACACCAGCATCATGGTGCTTTAATCAAGTGTAGCTTTTCCTGCCCTGACCTGACTGAAGCACATTTATCTCAATATAACTGTGCCCCTAATAAAGGTTTCCTGCTGTAATTGTCCTGGGCTGCAGACTGCGAAGTCTTACATGGCTTAAGTGCTACTTAACTGTCCCCATGTAGCTGCCCAAGTGATATTTTGGGCACTGCACAGACTCCACATCCTGTTTCCAGCTGTGCAGCCCTGTTTCCCCTCTGGAATATGCTCAAAAACCTCTGCCAGGGCCACGTGCACTCGGGGGTAGAGTATGATCACCCACATAGGTGCTTAACCACACGAGTCCCCAGAAGTGTAGTAGTCAAGGGGAAAAAATGTGCCTCAGAAGCAGAAAGACCCTCTCACTTGTTAGCCCCATGGCTTGGGCAAGATCTTGCCCAGGAAGTGGGAGACCCAGTATACAGGGCCCTGCCAGAGCGTTTGAGCACCTCTCGCTGTTCAAGAAAGTGGAGCCGCCACCAGGCCGTGGGGAGGCACCCTCCAAGGTTTCTGTGATGCTGGCCTTTTGGGCAACCAGAAGTGGAGGATGGATGGAAGCAGGAGAACAGCAAGGCAGAGGGACTGCAGTTGAGTGAGAGCCAGTACCATGGAGAGGAAGGGGCCCTGCTCCTACCGCCCACGGCTGTTCTGCATCTTGCACTTAATAGTCCTTGGATAAAGTAGACAGGCAGCAGTAGGCCAGCTCATACTGGGGAGTAGTACGGTGCTGCAAAGCTTTGTTCCAGTACATAATTAGCTTCGTATACCAACTGGGATTGCTCCAACAAGACCCAGCGAGGAAACTCTCCCAAGAACATCCTTGAGCTCAGGGGTGTCAGACTCGCCTGCCCTGCCAGGTTGGATATGAACCACAGGTCTCCTCAAGGGCCAAATCCAGACCCAACAATGGTAGCGGGTGCAGGAGACCGTGGCATTGGAGAGTAAAGAAATAAATGCACCAGCGTTCATGTCCTGCAAGCAACATGCACCCCCATGGGGCTCCGTACGCTGGGTTTTGGCAGCAGGCCTCACCCCTGCTCACCCCTGTGCGCCCTGACATGACTGCAGGCCAGATCCAGCCCCCGGGCGGTATGGTTGACACCCCTGCTTTGGCTTGATGGTTAGGGCAGATCCTGCCTTCAAGCCCCTGCTCCCAGCTGGCAGAGAAGAAGTCTGGAATAAGCTTGCCAGTTCCCAACCTGTTGGACAAAACAAAGCACCACACCAGCCAAGCAGGAAAAGCCTCCTTCACTGCTGCCTCCTGGGCAGACTGGGGGGGAAAAAACCCCTCTTCCCGCTCTCAAATGCCAGGAGGTGTGCCACAGCGCTGGCACATGCTGCAACCCCTCCATTTCAGGAAGCACGGGCGTCTGCCGTAACCTGTCATTACTCCAGCCCGTTGGCAGGCTCCGATTGAACGTCCCTGAGAAAACGCGCCTGCCACCACCATCCAGCAGGAACTCTCTGAACGACCTGACCCCAGCCTCACCCAAGCCCCCATCCTGCAGGACGACTTGTAAAATAATGCCATGCCCTGACTTTGTTTGTAAGCCAAGCGGTTTGGTTGCCAGGGTCGTGATCTCATTAAGTGGTGGCTTGCGCTGAACGGTGACAAGCCTTCACAGCACTCCATGGGTATCCTCATTTCCTTGTTCGCAGTGCTTCATCATGCTGAGTGCTAGGGCAGTGGAAAATAACATTGCTGAAAATAGCTCCTGCAAATGCTCGGTGGTGTTTTTCCATTATTATAGCACAGTGGCAGCTCTGCCAGAGCTAGGGCTGGGAAACCCCTCTCTGTTTAGAGGCTTCCTCTTCTAAGTGCTCTGCAATCCATGTGTTTGGTGGATTGACTTCAGATTCAGCATGGCTCATGGAGAGGAAAGGGCCATATCTAGGGTCGTCTGATCCAGGGCATCCCAAGGTACAGCCTTCAGAAAACTAATGCAGATTTTTGCAAGGCAACCAGCCTGGTTTTTGTACAGACCAGAGGGTGGGATTATGTCCAAATGGTCTCAGTCGCTCCATGTTTAGCCCAGCTAGTGCAAAGTTAAAAATGATAGAGAAATCGCTGGACTCTCCAACTGCCGGCTGAAATCATAAAGCAGCTGGAAAGCTTTGCATTTGTATGGACAGAGCAGCGGAAAGGGTGTTGCGGCTGGCCAGGAGCAGGGGATGCTTCTCACTCAGTGTCTGACCCATATGGCCCGTGCACCAGTATGGGGCCTGGAGGGGATGTCCTCCCAGTGGGGACAGGTGGGAGGCAGAGGTGGCTGAGCAGAAGCCAGCTGGGCAGTGTCAGGTTCTTGGTAGAAATCTTCAGATAAGAAGGAAGAAGCATCTGCATCTGCTAAAGGGTAGATTTTGTTCAGGGGGGCGCAAGCCAGGAGTGGCAGAAGGGGATTTAGAGGAGATCAATTGTGCAGGCAAATATTTGTGGGACAGAAGAAGACCGTAAGTGTCAAAGGAGAAGTGGGGCTGGGGAGAGGAGCTGTGGCAAGGGAAAGGAGGCGAGTGGGGCAGTGGGGGGTGGCAGGGGATGGATGATGTCTATAACTCTGGTGTGTCTGAGCCGGTCTCCCTCCACCCCCAGGCGATCTGCCCCCTGCGCCTATGAAGAGTCTGAGCCACTCTGCCTGCCCCCCTCATGAGAGCAGGACCTGGGGGGCGATCGCTGCCCCTCGGGGTTTGTCCAAGTCCGTCCATCTGCCCCCCAGTATGAGCTGAGATCTGGGGGAGAGGAGGGGAGGGCTGTTTGAAGAGCTGGGTGTATCATCTTCTCCCCTAACCCACGAGGACCTGTGAGTGGGGGGCTCACCATCCTGGGCAGAGCCCGAGCCCAGTTGTCTGCCCCTGTGCATATGCTGGGATCTGGGGGAACCGCAGCTCCTCCAGTGGGTGTCCCGAGGCCCCAGTGCTGCCCAGTTCTCTCCACGTTGGACTGGGGGGCCTGCAGGACAGCTCGGTGGGGACTTGAGCACACAGGCCCCGTTGTGGGTTGTGTGAGAGGAAGAAATGCCGAGCTTGCACGCAAACGTCACAAAACCAGAACCCAGTGCAGCCCCTCCCCACCTCCAGCCTTTGCCTTCAGGGAAAACCGTGCGCTGGGCGATGCTGCCATCTCCCCTGGCCCATGAGCCGGTGGTAGTGAAGGAGGCGAGTGTTGCTCATGGCTGGGTCCACGTGTGTCACACTGTTGTGTACGGGTGCAGGGCAGGGAGCAGGCACCACAGCGCTCTGCAGATGGCCACAGGCGAGCAGAGATGTCGTGGCGTGCACACAGTCCCGGGAATGTGGTGCGCAAGGAGGGAGCACCAGCGTCCCTCTCTGGTTACACAGGGATCACCTCTCAGAGTACAGGCCCGCTAAGGTCCAGCGAGCCCTTGGTCTTCTCTGTCCTACCTGCTGATGAAGGCACACCGAATAAAGCTGGATGAAAATAGCTGAGCATGTGCCTCACCCCAGCCAGTCTCCTAGATGTGACTGACTTTAGAAGGGTCCTCACATCCCACGAGGCATTTCCCGAACTTGCCCGGCCTGGCTTAAAGCAGGGTGATCCTGCCTCGAGCAGCAGCGTGGACCAGACGGCCTCCTGAGCCCTCCTGCCCTGCTCGGCTGCTTCGCTAGAGGCAAACTTCAAACACCTCTTGGATGAAGGGGCTGTTCAGCGTGATTGCTTCTTGCACCCACCCCAGACTCCATAGTGCGCAGCAAGGCCCATCTCCTCACTGCCCCACGTCTGCTCTGCCTCTTCGGCCCCATCCGTGCTGTCCTAAAGCAACATGCTTGCAACAGAGCACATGCCGTTTTTATGCAGCCAGCCCTTAAACCAACTTCCCCTCCAGCCTGCTGTAGTTATGGCTACCTCAGGCTCAGGACCTCCAGCTGGCCCCTCGCTGGGATGCTGCAAAGACATTGCATTAGCTTTAAGTCTTCTAACAAGAATATTTGGCTACAGTTGTCCCACTTGTGTCCCACCTGTGCCGGTGCTCAGTGGAAGATGAAATCCCCCGTCAGCCAGAGGTCGCACAAGCCACCGAGGCAATGAGCTGGAAGTGAAAATATCCCTCTCTCCCACAGCAAAAAATGCCCGGCTGGCGGGACAGGCTGGATTACTGACAAGTGAAGGGTGGTGGTGGGTGTTTTTCTCCCACCTCATTTGCTAACCACAAGCAAAGAAATGTTGTTGCAGCTATGCTAAGCGGGGCAATGAGGCCATCTGGCGACTGCTGACCTGCACTGCAGGCAACCCTCGGGATTGCAAAAAGCAGCGGATCCACCCGAGTATTGTTCATTTGCAACCCTGCAAACAAGAGGCCGACGGCGCCTTGTGGTGCAGGAATGGTTCAGAGCCCTCTGGCAGAAGCACAAAAAGGAGGTGTGCTTCAAAACGGGCAGCGCCCACTCCTGAAGGAGAGTCCCTGGTTCTCCACCGCCGGAGACGTCAGCATGGCAGTGCCTAGCACTCGCCTAGGGCGAGTCAGGGCCCCCAGCTCCTCGTGCAGGGCAGGGAGCCGGCCGCGCAGGAGTCGGAGGCCCGAGCCCTCTCTTGCACTTAGGCGCTTAATCCTTTCCCTTCAGCTCCAGGGAGCCGTCAGCCCCTTCTTTCAAAACAAAGCAGGCAGAAGAACCAGTCTCCACTTGCCTGATAGCCAAGGACAATGGTACCCAACCTCTTCGCCCCATGGGCTGGATGAGTGCCGCCAGGCCAGTACACAGGTTGCATCTGGACCACGGGCCTAACCCGGGGCAGAGGGGGTTTGGCGAAGGCCCAATCCTGGCAAGCAGCAATGGCCCAGGGCCTGATCCCCATGCATGGCAACAGCCCACCTGGGGCCCAATCCTGGTGCATGGGAACAGCTCACCTCGGGTGCAGTCCTGGTGCCAGGGGCCAACCCAGGTTGGGCTGATCCAGCCCTGCGCGCTTGGAAATCGGACAGCAGGGGAGCAGTGGCGGTGTTCATTGCCACTGCTCCCCTGCTTCCAAATTTTCACATCTGTAGGGAGCCCCAGGGGCCAGATAACATGGCTCTGTGGGCTGGGGCTCGAACACTCGTGGCCCAGGGGTCTGGCAACTCCCTGAGCATGCAGGAGTCCTGGGTCCAGTTCCTGCCACTGCACGAGTGCCTCTGAACTCCTGATTGGCAAAGAGATCACCGCGCAGCAGCAGGTGCCAAGTATTTCGGGATGGAGAAGACCACTTGCCATTTGTCTTGTTGAAGCTGTGCCCATGTGCAGCAAAACTCCCCAGACCCATTGGCCAAGACGGAAGACACGAGCAGGGGCACGACTCTGCAACCTAGTGATTATGGCACTTGCATGTGATGGGGGACCTGGGGTCTCACCCCGACTCCACTAAGTATTTCATGTGACACAGCATAGGGAATCCTCTATGAGATCAGTGTGTGAGGAAGGCATGAAAGCAGAAGAGAGGCGACCAGGGCAACCCCCAGGACAGTCCAGGCCTGGAACAAGTTCTTATATCAGACCCTGCCTCCTGCCCTACCTGATAATCACAAATCTCCATCCAGCTCTCGGGCACAGGGTCATGGCTGCAAGTGTAAAGTAGTCTCAGCATGGTTTTACAGAGCAAAATGAGCAATTTTTACTTTTAAAAAAAACTTTCATGATCCACTAACAATATCAGCCTGTTCCCCTGCTTCTACTTACACCCTCCCCTGAATGCCGAGGCCTGGAAAAAGATCCCTTGCTCTCCATCCAGCAGACAGCAGTGGTGGTGACGTCCCTTTCTTAGAAACAGAAGAAACACCATCCTACAGTCACTGGGTTGCAGCCGGAGCCACGGCCTCATAGGCTCCTCATAGCCGGAGCCACGGCCTCAGGGCGTATGACGGAGTTCCAGGACTCCTGCGTTCCCCTCCTTCCCTCCCCAGCCAAGTTACTCAAAGCTTGCCAGCCAGCTCTGTGCAAGGCTTTTTGCTAAACGCCGTTCTACTGTTGTAGCTCTGGTGGTTGTAACACATTCAGATAGACAAAATCTAGGCAACTACCAGCATTTTGACACCTGTCTTCTCACCTGCACAGCCCGTCAGCGAGAATGGCAGTGGCCAGTGGTGCTCAGTCTGAGCGACTGCATTTGCTATTGCCGTTACCTGTGAGAAAAGTTTCCCAGTCAAAGCCTTTTTGATGAGGAGGTTGGTCAATCCTGAACTGTAAAATGTGAAAGCTGCTCATGCTCACACTCAGGTGCAGACCTGGTTGCCGGCATTCATAAGACTACAGGGCACAGGGTACACAAGGCAGGGGCCCCGAGCGTTAATGAGAATCCCTGCCCCAAACTGGGGGTTCCTAGTTTAAGGCCACTATTTTGGTTTCATTACCATATTTGCAGAAGATGAGCAGTAATATTTTCCCAGCACTGCATTCGTGCTGACTAAACCTCTGCAGTGAAATGAGCCATTTCATTTGAAGCAATCAGTATATTCTCCCGAGGGTTGTATTCCTTGATAGTGGAGTATCAACCAGCAGGTGATTAGAGCGCCTGCCTTTTTTATTATGGTGCTCTCAAGCATGGAAGCTGCTACAGACCAAGGGCATGGCATGGTAACAATTTATGCTGGGCCTTTGTAGACCTACAGCAAAAAAGGATCACCGGGCACAAATCAGCTCCTTTGTAAAGGCTACAGATAGCGACTGAGTCAGAACCATGTTGGGCCGACACGGAAACATCGCTATCGCTGCTGAGGTGCAACAGGTCTCTGACCTTTCTTGTTGGGGGCAGGCTTCACTGGCTCTCCACTTCTGGATCTCCCTGCGTAGTCACTACTGCGCACACCCCTTGCCCCCAGAAGTTACACCCCACTGCCACTGACCGTGCATCGCTATGGGCAAGAGCCGTGGTCTGCCCCTGCACCCTTTGTCATAGGGCTCCCTAAGCAGTCAGGTCACACTGCATGGCTCTGAAGCCTTCCCCAGTTTGGTCACGTGGTGAGTAGAGAGAGCTGAGACGATGCAAAATGGACTGAACCACACACGCGAGGCAGAAGACTCATGCCAGTGCAAAGACTCTCGCGGCAATGCACCCAGCACGTGCGGCCTTGCGCTGCCCAGTGGGAGAAGTGATTGCAGTAGGATCTTAGGTAGGGCTGGAAGGGACCTCACAAGGTCCTGTAGTCTAGCCCCCTGCTCAAGGCAGGATCATGACTAACTAAACCATCCCAGGCACGTGCCTGTCTAACCCACAAGTTGGCAGCCTATAGCCTGCAGGCTGGATCCAGCCCACCTGGCACATGGACCTGGGTGATGGAGGGTCAGGTGTGGGTGTTTTCTCCAAGCCACTGCAGGAAGATGCACCAGCTGTGGGTGCTTAAAGCAGCAGAGACTTTTATCTTCATTTGAAACTGAGCAAGCCAGAATGCTGCAGGCTGAACGTATGCCAACATTACAGGGACCGCTGCCTCTTTACCAACTCCGACACGGCTCTGGCAGCCAGGCCCCAGCATGTGGACTCAGCAGGAGGAGGTTTTCAGCCACCAAAGTGGCACCGGCTCCCCGCAGGTGACAGCAGCCCCCCCACTCAGAGCTATCAGGGCAGCAAGGTGTGGTTTCGTCGCACCCCCTATGCACCGTAGCTGTCTGCAGGCATGGGCACAGAGCGAAGGACCCTGAGGAGGCTTCGCACCCTGCATCCGCGCCTGGACCCCAGAGGTCCCAACCTGACTGGACTCCCTGAGAGCTGCAGTACTGATGTAGGATGCAGCTATGTTAAAAGGACATGACCAAGATGGCAAAGCCAAGGCCTGACAAGTTAGGAAGAGTCTGCAGGAAGGTGCCCAGGCACCCTATACTCTACCATCCTGTGTGGAGCATGGTCCAGTCTTTCAACTACGTGATCACATACTTTTCCCCCCCGCCCACAGGACCCACCGCTGCTTCGTTCAAGGAGCAGAACAGGCTCCTTGTGGGGGGTGACCCAGAGGGGTATGTAGCCAAACCTTCCTCTGTAGGTGCTTTGTCTGAAGTCAGAGGGTGTGGAGCAAAGGAGACAAAGGCTAGCCAAATGACACAGGCCCAGGCGGTCACACAGTTACGGTGGTCAAACCGTGCCCTAGATAACTGGAGTTTCTCCCTGCCCTGCCTCTGCCACAGAGCTCCTGCATGGCTCTGGGCAAGTCCCTTATAGCACAGGTGGTCACTAGGCAGGCTTCATTTTCTGAGTGCCCAGCTGAGCTTTCTGAGCCCTGAGTTACAGGTCTCATGTACTGAGCCCTCCCAGCCTGAATGCCACTACCCAGGGTCAGGCGGCGTGGCCAGGAACCCTGCTTGCGGGGCATGCAGATGCTCCAGTAAGATGCACTATGACAAAGCCCATCAGGGATGAATAATGCCAGTGTCCGTGGAGTTCAGATTGCGGGGGGGTGGGGGATAAAAACCAGGCCCACAAAAGGAAAACAAAAGGAAATGCTAAACAGCTGCCTCCCGGCTTGAACCCTTCCCATCCTGTGCACACCAAGAGGCAGGGGCCTGTGGAAAAAGAAAGAGCAGGCGCTTGTGTGATTAAGGACCACATATGGATGTCTGTTCCCAGCTGTTAAGGGTGAACTGAGGCATTTCTAAGCTTGCGCAGGGCATGACTTTGTGCCTAAACAATGATCTGTAACATGGACTGGGGGGCTGCCTGCAATTATCCACATTGCCACCCTCACAGTTGCGAAACCAGAGTCAAATGTAAAGAGCCACTTTGTCTTCTGCCAGTTTGCACCCGACGGGGTATTTTAATCTAGCGATAGGAAAGCGAGCATCAGACTATTAGGAACAAAAGGCCACATTTGTCCCCTGCAGCCAGGGAAGGATTTTACCCAGAGCGTTTAACTTGCCTTTTTCGCAGCAGCTGCACTAGTATTGTCTTGCTGTGGGGAGCAGCTGCCAAATGCTTCGCATTACCAACGTGCCAGGGAGCGCTTTAAAAATTAATGGGCACGAACATTTTGAGTTCAGCTCACCGAGCAATCGCAGAGAGTTGGAGGAAAAAGGCCAGAAGTCCCCAGGACGGCCCGAAGGCACCAACCTGGGCAGGTCGGAGTCACCCTTCCAGGAAGCGCTGCTGACTCGCGCTGCACCTACTCAGGGCAGGGCAGCACGTTTGAACTCCAGGTCAGCAGGGGCAGGCAGGGAGCACAGAGCGATCGGACTGAAGCAACCTTCAGCTGTGCGGTGCTCAGATTTGGTGAGGGGTTGTATCCAGCCCAGCGTATGGGAGCCCAGCTGAGTGCACACCGCATTACCCAGGCACCAGCACTGGCCACCTTCTAGCTTCAAGGCAGTTTCTAGTTTTGAAAGGTTACAGTAAGAGCCAAGAGCCTGGATTCTGTCTCTGACACCTTGGAAGACCTCACCCACCTCCCATAGCCTCTTGGGGCCTGTGTCCCCATACAGTACTCAGGCTTGGTCTGCACCTATGAGTTGTGCTGCCACGGCTGTGTTAAATAGGAGCACGTATCACCCCGCCACTGCCAGCAGAAACCTTAGTGCAGATGCTCCTCTACCAGCAAAAAACCCGCCCATGGCCGAGGGAGCGATCCCAGCCAAAGCACTTTGTTGGCAGAATAACCTGCTGTGCCCTGCCAGTAGACCTCTCCCAGGGAACCCTTCCCCATAGAAGCAAGCCCCCGGCTGCCGTGTGCCAAGGTCTCGTTCCCACTTGTAAAGCGCTCAGAGATGCTCTGGTGAATAAGCGCCTTTGCTGCACTCGGCCACACCCGGGGAAAGGCAGATTCTGCACGAGACCCAAGCACAACCCCAGCTGGGCTGTGGCAAATGTCCTGGAGTACCTATACATCAGTCATATTCCCGATGCTCCAGGGAAGCGGAGGCAGCGCCAGGCATCAAAAATGCATGAGGCAGAGTCGACCCACTTGACAAATATTATATGCTTGTTGTTGATTTGATTAAAATAATCACCGGCATTTGTTCTGGTTCTACATATGCTGCGGCACAGATGGCAACTTAATGCCTCCTTTATGTAGTGATACGAACAAGCGAGGGGGAAGGAACCAAAATCAAAGGGCTGGTTTCACCGTGGCCTGGCCTGCGTACCTGCCTCCTCAGCATCACTCAAGAGCTAACGAGCCAGCACGCAGCACACCCCCTTTTCTCCACCCAACCCCTGCACAACCAAGCAGCTCTTGCCGCCTCCTTCTCTCCGCTGCGCTTGCCAGGAGGAACACTCTGGTTGAACCGCAGGGCACATCCTTCCCTTCAGTCTGCAATCTCTGGGTTTTGCTCCAACAAGTGATTAGTGACAATTATCCTGCACTGGTTTTATGCAGCTCACAATAGCTTGCAATGCAGATACAGACCTTCATAGGGATGATTTTCATATTTAACATGCAATGCAATATAAAGAAGTGATATTAAGGCACACGGCAGACATTTATACACAGATTAAAGCCCAAGGAGGCCCTATATGTGATCTTGCCTGTAAATGAGGAGGAAAGCCAATCAAGGGAGAGAAGCTGAACCAGCACAAATGAGTTCAGAATCAGAGCCTGTAACTGAGACCTTTGCTCTCAAGCTGCAGAGCTAACAATAGCCCGGTTTTCCACAGGGGAAGAGGCAAGCACAAGAGAGAGACATGGCTTTACACTGTGTCCCACCAGTACATGGACAAGGCACTGCCTCTGGGCTTAGAAACATCATCGTCATCCAGAGGCCTCCTGTGTACTTCCAGCACTGGGGGAACTGGGCAGCGTGTCGAGGGCAGCCGCATTTCAAAGCCACCGCACTGCTAGTACAGCCGAAACGCATCGGGAGCAGGTCTGAGTCCTTGGCCTCTAAGGAACAGCCTCCTCCGGCTCTGCTGCCTCCCCCACCCCGCACGCGCCCCCTTCTGTGGCATCCACGCTTGAGGGACTCGATCCTCCAGCCCCAGACAGAACGGTAAAGAGAGCAGCCAAGAGGGATGGGGAAATTTCTCCTTCCCTTTTTCCTTCTCTCATGTTCCCCACACGCCTGTTGCATCTATCACATGCCAGCGCCAGGCATCTGGGTAGCAAGCAAAAGGAACCGGGAATTCTCCTGGGCAGGAAAAGACGGCGCCAGAGGTGGCATCTCCAAAACCTAGGAAGGTGAGTGGAAATAAAAATGTTAAAAGACCTTGTTATAACCCGTTCAGAAAGGCCGGGGGGGGGGGTCCCGATACATCAGTGCTTCCCAAACTTTTCCCCAGCATGACTCCATTCCCTTAGCATGGCCCCTCACTCCCAACCTGCAGCCCCCCACCCTGCCTGGTGCCCCTCACTCCTGACCCACAGCCCCCTGGCCCTACTAGTGCCTCTCGCTCCCAATCTGCAGCCCCCCCCAGGTGCCCCAGAGCCAGGGCCAGCAGCCTCCTGCCACCCCCTCCCCACCGCAGGCAGCAGGGCTGAGCAGAGCCCATGGGGTGGGGGCGGGGGGGTGAGATATGCACTCGGGGCTCCCTGCCCTAATGCCTTGCTCCCAGGGCCTCCACAGCCCAGCAGCCAGGTCCTGGCACGGGGGAAGCACCGCACCACCAAGGCCACCAAGCTGAGGCACCCCCTGCCCACCTGGCAGCCATGAGGGCACGACTCTGTGCCGCTGCTGCACCTGACCTCGGCAGCCACGGCAGTGCAACGCTCCCGCCTGCGCTGGGTCCTGCCCCCTGGGCCGCGGAGGCAGCTCCCGCTGGAGCTGGTCCAGCCCCACTGCAGCCCCACGCCCCGCTGAGGGTACAGACATCGCACAAGCCCAGCCACTGATTTTGTGCCACCATTTGGGGTCGTGAGCCAGTCTGGGAACTGCAGCCCCACGCCACCTCCCAACCAAGTGGAAGAGCTAGACCAGGAAATCTTAAGTCTGCCCATGGAGGTAGTTAGGTCAAAGGATGTGGTCATCGCGGGTGACCTGAACTTTGCAGACATCTGTTAGCCAGGTCTGACCGCTCACATAGGTTCCTACCCCAAACGCAGGACCTCCATCTAACCCAGGAGATGCACAGCCCCACCAGGGGAGACGCCTTGCTGGACCTGGTGCTGGCCATGGGTGATGACCTGGTGAGGGGGCTGCGGGTGCTCGACCACCTGGGCGACAGTGATCATCGCCTGCTGGGATTCACCATCCAGCACAAGATGGCAAAGGCCGGCAGCAAGGTGGCAGCCCTGGACTTCAGGAGGGCGGACTTCAATGAGCTAAGGAGAATAGTCGGGGAAGCACTGAGGTCCCGGAGGGGAGCCGGGTGTCCAAGAAGAGTGGTCATTCCTTAAGGAGACGATCCTCCAAGCCCGAAGGGAGGTAATCCCAACACGAATCAAAGGGGGAAAGAGGGCACAAAAGCCCCCGTGGCTCACCAAAAGTATACAGGAATGTCTCCTAGCTAAAAGGGAGGTGCACACCCAATGGCAGGGACGGGCCATCACCAGGGAGGACTACACCTTGGTTGCTCGGCGCTGCAGGGGGGAGGTTAGGAAGGCCAAGGTGGAGATGGGACTGGGACTAGCTTCTCGGATCAAGGACAACAAGAAGTCG
Source organism: Crocodylus siamensis (assembly GCF_052110815.1). Taxonomy (NCBI): domain Eukaryota; kingdom Metazoa; phylum Chordata; order Crocodylia; family Crocodylidae; genus Crocodylus; species Crocodylus siamensis. Next base: position 15,179,927 of record NC_143397.1, on the reverse strand, counting down.
TTTTTTAAATAAATAGGGGGCAAAAACAAGGTACCAGGTAAAGTGGGGCCTCTGCAAGACGCACTAAGAAATTTGGTCCTTACACCAGACAACAAAGCGAATTTATTTAACAATTTCCTTGCCTGCATTTTCCTGAGCAGGAACCAGATCAGCCCCCCACTAGGCCCCCCTCAGGTCCCAGGGGAGGCGCACCGAGGCCAAGGGTCAGTGAGGATCTAGTCAGGGAACTGGAGGGACTGGATGTATTCAAATCAGCCCGTCTGGACGATCTCCACCCCCGAGTGCTGAGGGAATTACCTGAGGTCATTGCGGGACCACTGGCACGGCTATACGAGCACTCGTGGTGCTCTGGTATGGTGCCAGAGGACTGGAAGAGGGCCAGCGTGGTTCCCATCTTCAAAAAGGGAAGGAAGGAGGACCCAGGAAACTATAGGCCAGTTAGTCTTACCTCAATCCTGGGTAAGCTTTTTGAGAGAATTATCCTGGCGCATGTCCACGAGGGGCCAGTGAGGGAGATTATGCTTAGGGGCAACCAACACGGGTTCATTAGAGGCAGGTCCTGTCAGACCAACCTGGTGGCCTTTTACGACCAGGTCACCAAATCCTTAGATGCAGGGTAGCAGTGGACATAGTCTTTCTGGACTTTTGGAAGACCTTCGACACTGTCTCTCACCCTGTTCTCATCAAGAAACTGGGGGACTGTGGTGTCGACACCCACACAGTCAAATGGGTCGCCAACTGGCTGGAGGGCCGCACCCAGAGAGTGGTGGTGGACGGGTCATTTTCGACCCGGAGGGACGTGGGCAGTGGGGTCCCCCAGGGCTCGGTCCTTGGGCCCGCGCTGTTCAACATCTTCATCAGTGACTTGGATGAGGGGGTAAAAAGCACCCTGTTCAAATCTGCTGATGACACTAAGATGTGGGGGGATGTGGGCACGCTAGAAGGGAGGAACAGGCTGCAATCGGACCTAGACAGGTTACAGGGGTGGGCAGACAAGAATAGGATAGGTTTGAGCACTGACAAGTGCAAGGTGCTGCACCTGAGGAAGAAGAACCAGCACCACACCTACAGGCTGGGGAACTCCCTTCTCGTCAGTGCAGGGGCAGAAAAGGATCTTGGAGTCATCATTGATGCCAAGATGAACATGGGCCAGCAGTGTGGGGACGCGGTCAGGAAGGCCAACCGCCCCTTGTCATGCATCCACAGATGCATCTCAGGCAGGTCCAAGGAGGTGATCCTCCCGCTCTATGCGGCACTAGTCAGGCCGCAGTTGGAGTACTGCATCCAGTTCTGGGCACCGCACTTCAGGAGGGATGGAGAGGGTCCAGAGGAGGCCACTGGTATGATCAGGGGGCAGCAGGGCAGGCCCTACGAGGAGAGGCTACAGGACCTGAACCTGTTCAGCCTCCACAAGAGAAGGCTGAGGGGGGATCTAGTGGCCTGTTACAAACTAGTCAGAGGGGACCAGCAGGCAATGGGGGAGTCCCTGTTCCACCGAGCACCACCAGGAGTGACCAGGAATAACGGTCACAAGCTGGCAGAGGGCAGATTCAGATTAGACATCAGGAGGTGTGACTTCACTGTCAAGGTAGCTAGGATTTGGAATCAACTTCCAAGAGAAGCGGTGCTGGCTCCTACCCTGGGGGTCTTTAAGACAAGGCTAGACAATCATCTTGCCGGGGTCATTTGACCCCAGTGCTCTTTCCTGCCATGGCAGGGGGTTGGACTTGATGATCTGCTTAAGTCCCTTCTGACCCGACCAACTATGAGTTGTGTTCCACCCCAACCCAATGCATAACCTCTGCTTCCTCCCCTTCACCCAATATGTGGCCTGTGCTCCTTCTTCCCAGCCCCCATGTGGCCTGTGCCCCTTCCCCTACCCCATCTAACACAAAGCCTGTGCCCTTCCCCCTCTCCCATCCCTGTACATTTACCTGCAGAGAGTTACAGGAGCTGCTCTCCATCACTGCCTGGATGCCATGTGCATGTGCACATGCAGCACATGGTGCCCCATCACCCTCCTCCTGCCCCCCTCCCCCACCAGACCCAAGCAGCCCCTGGCAGGCTAGAACTCAGCCAGCCTGCAAAGGGAAACCCATCGTTTCTTATGTTTTTCTCCTTTAAAGAGGAAAATTGATGATTTTCTTCTTTAAAAGAGAAAATCTGCATTTGTCTCCATTAAAGGAGAAAATCCATGTTTTTCTGCATTTTTTCTGCAGCAAACAGAAAACCCAGATCCTTGGGGATTGGCAATTATATGGTGGGTTGCAGCTAGATGACAGGGAAGCAGGTAATAGCCTGCTCCAGGATGAATGCGGACAGAGGAAACTTAAACCAGGATAAAACTTGCACACTTGGGCCAGGGACAGACACTGCACAGCAACCAGTTTAAATGATCAGAAACTAGTTTAAACTTGTAACAGAATATAAGTTCAATGCACATAAACCAGTTTCAAATGGCTGAAACTGGTTTAAAATAAACCTGGTTCAATGTAGTATCAGACTTAACTGATTTGGGTCAAACTGGTTTATGTGATGTCTGCCCCAGGTCTCTTCCTGGTTTAAATTAAACCATTGTCCCCCAGCATCCCAGATGCTTTGCAGCCCTGGACTGGGCCAGGCTGTGCTGTCTGCTGCAGAGAACAGGGCTGCTCCACCCCTCTCCTCCCTAGCAGGTACAGCAGGGTCTGCCTGGCTTCCCTTGCTGCCCGCTGCTCAAGCAGGGATCCCCCCCTCTCTCCTATCTCCCATAGCCTAGACCCCAGCCCCATGGGCCCTTGATGTGTGGTATGCTAGCTAATGCTGAGAGGTGTCTGTGTGTGTGTGTCTCCACTTTCATTAGGGCTTTTTGGAGCTAACCAACAGGTCAGCTGGTAATGTCCCTCCATTCCTTCATTAGAAAAAGCTGTTTACCAAGAGCTTGGACTAGTAAGAGAGGCTTTTGTTTTGTTGATGGACTGATAAACACTGTGGTTTTATCAGCCCCCTGCTGGCTTGCAGCCCTGTCAGGTTTGCAGGCAGGTTTGCAAACAGTGAGAGGGAAATTGAAAAGCTCAGAATCATCAACAGATGCATGCATTGCATGCCCCTCCCCCCCACCCCTTTGCCTTAGAGTACTAGCAGGGGCTGGCAACACTCCCACCCATTGAGCAGCAAGCAGGGTAAAAGTGCAGGGGGGCAGGGAGGGAAGAAGGGCTTAAGCCCCTCCTTAATGAGCATCCTGCTTGGGCCTGACCATACCCCCCCTCAGATCAGCACTTTGGAAGGGAAGGGAGGGCTACTCTAGCACCCTCCAACTTCTAGCCTGAGCCAGTACAGGCATGTGCCTGCATTTCTGGAATGAAAAGGGAATGTCTATCTACCTCCAAATCGGTTCAAGCTTTGCAGGTTAGACTAACCTGCAAAGATTGACTCAACTGAGGCTTAGGCTTTTTGATTGTCTGTCCCTAGCCCTGGGATCTTACTCTTGGTTTATTTTCAGGGTAATTCTCCACCAGACTAGGCAAAGTTATCCCAGTTCAGGGGTTTCTGTGTTGTTACTGTTGCTTTTCCACACCAATGTGGTGACAATTACCTGGTATAAATGTGTAATCTGTCCATCCCCTTAGAGTTACTGATAATTTAGAAAAGCTGGATCTAGACTGTAGATTTTGTATCAAAGGTTCCTAAAAGATAAGGCTAGGGGAATCTCTGTCTTCTGGGGTTTCTTTAAGGAAGCTCTTAAGGAATTCAAGAAGATCAGAGGTGCCAGCATTGTGCAAATATTCACTGAGCACAAGTAAGGTGAGGCACTAACTATAGTTTGGTTAGTCTGACATCGATTCTGGTCAGAATAATGGATAACCTCATAGAGGAGTCAATTAATTAAGCAGCAAAGAACAGAAAGATAATTAACACTAATCAGCATGGTTTTACGGAAAACAGGACTTGTAAAAAAACAATTTCATTCTTTAATGAGATTGCAGGTCTGGTGATCACAATAGCAGCACAGCTGTAATGGCCTTTTGTAAGGAATTTCCTTTCGTACTGCCTGGCATTTTGGTCAAAACAGTAGTGCTCCAGTGTATCAATAGAGGACACTTTACATGAATTAAGGACTGGCTAACAGAGATTTGAAAAAGTCAGAGGGGAATCACTACTGAATGGAGAATGGGGTTCCATTGGCATGGCTTGTTGGCCCAGTGCTTTGAACATTTGCATCAATAATCTGGAAGTAAACGGCACTGCCGTGAAAATTTACACAGAAGAAAAATCGGTGGAACAGTGAATACTGAGATGGCTAAGGCAGTCATGCTATGCAGTCTAAATCACTAGATAAGCTGCACGCATTTACGCGAAACATGTTTTGGGGCAGCCAAATGCAAAGCTGTATGTACAGTACCTTGACAGGCAGCCCGTGCTTACAGAATGGGCCCCAGGAAGCTGGAAAGCAGCAACTCTGAAAAGTATTCAGGGATAAGAGTAGACAAGCAACTCAACAGTAGCTCCTTGTGTGAAAGTCTTTGCAAGCAGGGCTAAAACAATCCCAGGATTGCATCAGCCAGAAAAGAATGATCAGGATATGGGAGGTAATTTTAACCTCTTCATACAACACAGGTGGGAGGGAGACTTTACAGCTGTTTTTGAAAGGGATGTTGAGAAACTGGAGGGGAATTGGAAACGAGCCACAAAGTGATTTGATGGTGGGTAAAAATGCCTTGCAATGAGGGACATGAAGAGCTCAGTCACTTTAGCTTATCAAAGACAAGAGCGAGAGGCTAATAGACTGTGTTGCCTCTGTCTATGGGAAACAGAATTGGTCAAATAAAAGATACCACTCAAAAGTATTCTTCCCTCTAAGAAACAACTTGATCCTTCTCAGCTCAGAAATCACTCTTGATTACCGTTTTCAATAAACATACAAGTATTTTTTTCACTTGAAGAGTGAGGGTTGGCTGCTTTGAAGAATTAGTTGCAGTTCAAGATCCACAACAGACTGGAATAAAATTAACTGAAGCGATTTCCCCACTGATCAGAATAAGTGGAAAGGCCCGGTAACGGTTTCCTAGTATGAGAGCACATCCCGTGGAACCACTCGGTGGCGGTACACGTGCTCCGACATGTTCTGATTAGCATCAGTCACGTCTGCGCCACATCCTAGCTGGAACGCTCTAGCACCGCCGCAGCGTCACTCGTACAAGCTCCTGCGGGTTTAAAAATGGCTGCTGGGGGCACATTAACTAAAATTTGTTTAATGAGTTTTAGTTAAAGAGTCCTGCAGTCATTTTTAAATGGGTGGGGACTTAATACATGTGATGCTGTGGCATTTTAATTAGAGTGGCCATCCAGGAACTGCTCTAAATAAAATGTCCCCCTACCCCCACCACCAAGCACATGTATAAGCAGCCTTAGTGACCCTCAGCCTTACTTTACCAATGCTGAGTAGTCTTATTACTCGGCATTGGTTAAGTAATCATGGGGCAGAAGTAGCAAGTAATAAGGGGCTCTTATATTTATCAGCGAGGTGCACAAGACCCAGTGCCTGGAACCTGGAGCCAGACAAATTCAAATGAGAAATTAGGCACAAGGTTTTAATAAGGAAGGTGACTGACCACCAACACAGACCGCTGCCTCTTGGTTCTTCACAACAGCATGAACTGCCTCTGAAAGATGCACTTGGTCAGAACATAAGTGACTGGGTTCAAAAGCAGGGCAACTAGGTGGAAATTAATTGCTTGAATTACACAAGAGGTCAGACTAGCTGACCTCAGGTCCCTTTTTGGCTTCCCCTCTGAATCCCTGGATAAAAACAAAGAAAAGAGAAATGTCATCAGGGAGAAGCTCACCAACTTGTCTAAAAACCAATTAACTGGAGGATGCTGTTAACAAAGATTCAATTCTGTCAAATTATGCTTACCTTTACAGGAAAAATGACCCTCTAAAACATACCAGTTGATCTATGATGATTAAACACACACCTTTTCTACCTGTGTAAGACACTTGCACAGCCCCTGCCACTGCAGCCTCATTTCTATCCTTGCTACATGCTTTTCTGAGAGAGGAAAGTCCTATCGCCCCTTTTTGAAGATGCAGCTTGCCCAAGACTGCAAGACTTCAGTGGCAGAACAGGAATTGAACCCAGGCCACCTGTGGCCGCTAGCCACCCTTTAGGTCAATGATCTGGGATAGCACAAGCATTGTAACCAATAAATACCTGTCCCGTGCAAGTTGCACTCTACGCTGTTTCTGAACGTTTCTTTCAAATTTACAGCTCGGGTACCTCAGAATCTCTGCATTTTAATAACAGCACTGCACACATCAAACAATAGCATCTTCAATCTCTTCTCTAATATCATAGGAGGTGTTACATGGTTTATTGTGGAATATCAGTAACTTTGCCCCACGCCGCTCCTGTGCCTTGTCTACCAAACACTGCTAGGAAGAGATTCTGGCCCATCTTGTTCAGCACATGCTGTTCACTTGAGAAACTCATTTGGCAAGCTCCTTGCTCAGCTTACTTAGAAACCTGCTCTTGTTTGGCAAGGATATTCAGAAGACTGGACTTGGGACTGGCCCCAAGATTTGCCCTCAATGGCACTCGGCCTTACGCATAAAGGTGCCTGATGGGTCACTGGAAGTAAACACTATTCTGCATTGGTAAAGTAAGGCAGAGGGTCACAAAAGTGCCAAGGGATTTGGTCTCTGACTAGGAACCTGTTACCAGGCCTTTCCATTTATTCTGATCAGTGGGGAAACAGCTTTGGTTCATAGATTGTAAGGGGGTGGAAGGGACCTTGCAAGATCATCAGGTCCAGCCACCTTGAACTAGGCAAGACAGACAGCCGAGGTCAGGTGAACCCAGCAAGATGACCATCCAGTCTCCTCTTGAAGATTTCCAGGTTAGGCGATTGCACTACGTCTCAAGGAAGCTTATTCCACAGTCTGTACACTCTGACTGGGAACAAGTGTTTTTCCTAATGTTAAGCCTGAATCAGTCTTACAGGACTTTGTGGCCATTACTCCTGGTTTTCCCCAAGGATGCCCTGGTGAACAGTTGTTCACCAAGCCCTTCATGTACTCCCCTGATGTAGTGGTAAGCTGCTACCAGGTCCCCTCTCAGCCTTCTTGTTTTTAGCCTAATTTGGTTAATTTTAGTTAATTTGGTTAATTTTGTTCCAGTCTATTCCAGAACTTCATGAAAATGTATCCTTCGAAGCAGCCAACCATCACTCTTCAAGTGGAAAAAATACTTGTATGCTTATTGAAAACACACCAAGAGAGTGATTTCTGAGCTGAGAAAGCTCAAGTTTTTCTTAGAGGGAAGAATTCCTCCGAGGGCCATTGTTTATTGGGCCAACTCTACGTTTGCCATAGACATAGGTAAGCGGTCAGGTATCACAATACCTGAGGCCTAAGGAAGAGTATTGTGTTACCCAAAAGCTTACCTATATCGACCACACAGCTGGTCCATTAAAAGATATCACCCACAAAAATTCTTGCCTCTCATGCATCTCCTGAAGCAACATCAATACTTCAATATTACCAATTTAAAGAAGCTTTCCTGAGAGTGCAGGAAGACTAGCAAGTATGGCAGAAGATCAGCTTGGCTTAGCAGGAAACTCTTCAGTAAACTAAAATCCCAAAAAAGAAGCTCGTAAGAAATGGAAACTTGGACAAACAACTACGGAGGAGTATAAGTGCATTGCTCAGGCATGCAGGGATGAAGTCAGGAAGGCCAAAGCATAACCGGAGGTCCAGTTAACAAAGGATGAGTAACAAGAAGGTTTCTACAAGTATGTCAGCAGCAAGAGGCAGATCAGGGAAAGTGCGGGTCCCTTACTGAATGGTGGAGGCAACCTTGTGACAGAGGATGCAGAAAAGGCTGAAGTGCTCCATGCCACCTTCTCCTCAGTCTTCACAGGCAAGGTCAGCTCCCAGACTACTGCACTGGGCAGCACAGTTTGGGGAGGAGAAGAGCAGCCAACAGTGGTGAAAGAAAAGGTTAGGGACTACAGTAAAAGCTCTGTTATCCGGCATCCCCCAGGAATGGAGGATGTCAGAAAACAAGATATGCTGGTTAATTGTGTGGCCTGGTCCACTGCTTCTCCCACTGCATCTGGGGCATCCCGCTGCCCCACCCGCCATGCCCCCAGGGCCCCGCAGGACAGGGAGGCAGGCTCCACACAGCCTGTTATTCCCCCAGGCTGTGGGAGCTTGACAGCACAGGCTGCTTTGCCGTGGGGGCTCGGAGAAACCAAAAGTGCCATGTTGGGCATTTTCAGTTTCACTTTATCTTACAAGCCAGCATGCTGGTTAATTGAGCATGCCTGCTTGCAAGATGCCAGTTAACAGAACTTTTACTGTATCTAGAAAAGCTGGACATGTACAAGTCCGTGGGGCTGGATGGGATGCACCCAAAAGGTGCTGAGGGAAGTAACTGATGAGATTGCAGAGCCACTGGCCATTGTCTTTGAAAAATCATGGAGATCAAGGGAGGTCCTGGATGATTGGAAAAGGGCAAACATAGTGCCCATATTTAAGAAAGAGAAGATGGAGGATCCAAGGAACTACAGCCCAGTCAGCCTCACCTCAGTCCCTGGAAAAATCATGGAGCAGATCCTCAAGGACTCCATTTCTAAGCACTTGAAGAAGGTGATTAGGAACAGTCAGCACAGATTCACCAAGGGCAAGTCATGCCTGACCAACCTGATTGCCTTCTGTGATGAGATGATTGGCTCTGTGGATTCAGGGAGAGCAGTGGATGTGGTGTACTTTGATTTTAGCAAGGCTTTTGATAGCATCTCCAACAACATTCTCGCAGGCAAGCTAAGGAAGTATGGACTGGATGAATGGACTCAATGGCTCAATGTTTAGTTGGCAGCTGGTATCAAGTGGAGTGCCCCAGGGGTTGATCCTGGGGCTGGTTTTGTTCAACGTCTTCATCAACCTGGAAGACGGCAGAGCGCACTCTCAGCAAGGTGGCCGATGACACCAAGCTGCAGGGAGTAGTAGCTAAACTGGAGGGTAGGCCTAGGATTCAGTTACCTAGACAAAGTGGAGGATTGGACTAAAAGAAATCCCATGAGGTTCAACAAGGACAAGTGCAAAGTCCCACACTGAGGATGGAACAACCCCATGCACCAGTACAGGCCGGGGCTGACTGGCTGAGCAGCAGCTCTGCAGAAAAGGACCTGGGGGTGACAGTGGACAATAAGCTGGAGATGAGCCAGCAGTGCGCCCTTGTTGCCAAGAAGGCTAACAGCATCCTGGGATTCATTGATAGGTGTGTTGCAAGCAGGTCAAAAGAAGTGATTATTCCCCTCTATTCAGCACTGGTGAGGCCCCATTTGGAGTACTGTGTTCAGTTTTGGGCTCCCCACTACAGAAAGAATACCACTCTGCTTCTGCTTTACCTGCTGCAGCATTGTGGGGGGACAAGCTTAAGCCAGCCCTCCAACAACTAGATTCTATCCATGGACTATTATAAGGTTTTAATTTTCCATGTGTAGAATCTATTGGGGTTTGGGGGAGAGGGTTGTCTTCAATTCAGTATCATCTCAAATCTAGGGAAATGTGGTATATGTGCTGAATATCCTAAGAGAAAAGCCATGCACCCTATGAAGGAAGGCAAAAACCCCGCAGCCTGTGCCAATGTGACCCAAGAGAAAAATGCCTTCCTGACCTCAAATTAAAGCACTGCATGATTAAGAGATCTTGTTCCTGCCACAATTTCCAGTTGACAGCTGAAGAAACGGAGGGAAAAGCAGGTCAGAGAAAGCTAGAGTGAGTGCTGATGTGCCGGGAGGAGCGGGGCAGTCCTTGCCCATTCCTCCAGCTCACGCTGCCCCGGGGCCATGTACTTGAAGAGGCTTCTGTGCACAAACAAGCAGCAAGTTCTTTCTGACACCCACATGCTTACAAAGATGCACTGTTCATTACAAGACAAGGTAGGGGGAAAAAGCAGGTAAAAGAATGGATTAAGACCTTCTGGCCACTATGCGCTCAGCCATACCTGGGCTCATGTAGCAACAGATATGAAACTGGGCAAAACTGGTCTCAAAGCTCAACTCCTAAAAGTTTTGCACATCAGCACTTTTTCCTTTTTTTACTGCTTCCTTTAGAGACCTAGGCTTTAGTTTCTCAGAGAAGACGTTTTCTATTTGTTAACTACAGGAATGGATTTCATTGACAATAAAGGGGAGTTTTATTTCTCACAAGCAGCACCAAGCATGTTATGTTCTGGAAACGTGAGATTAAAGACCCAGATTCCAACACCCGCTGATTTCAATATGCTTTGGATCATGGAGTAAGTGAATAGTTGGTTAAAGGCTGCTAAGACATCAGCCAAGCTGTAAGCATGCACTACCCCTTTAAAATTAAGTTATGCAGGTAGCTCTGAGAGACTGCCATTCCCCATGGCTCAGCCAGAAGAGCGAACTGAAGCTGGGGTGTCAACAAAAAGCCCAGATCGAAGCAATGGGATAAGGAGCCAAGGCTCAGGTTTCACTGGTGGTCCCTTCTGTGGTGAAGGAATTTAAAGGGAAATCTAATCAAGCTGAAAGAAACCTTGGCAAACATGTCAAAAAAGGACATGAGGGGGATGGAGGGGGAAAGGGATGGCCGACTTCTTGCAAAGGAGTTACCCTGGGAGGAGGCAGCAGGTGTTCAACAAAGGATGGAAACAAGAAGCCAAATGGTGACCCTTGAGGCAGTTGACAGCACAAGAGTGACAAAAGAAACAACAGAAGGGACCTTCGGAAAAAGGACCCCTCCCGCAGCCCAACAGACAGAAGGGGCAGGGGGGAAAATACTTTGTAGCAACTGCAGGCACAAGGGAGAATGAGTCACTTTCCTGGCACAGAAATAAGGCAGAGGACACCAAGAGGGGAGGGAAAGGGGCAGGAATGAATTAGGAAGTACTGTGCTATTGGCACAGTGCAATGTGGGAATACGTATAAGTTTAGCTAGTCATGGTGAGCTTGTGGACAAAGAGCATTCACAGTTGCAGTGTTGTCGTTCTTCCCTTAGGGAAGAGACGAACGGCTGCTAAGGGAACTGGGGCAGACAATTAACAGACTGGATGCAACTGTGAGGTGTCAAGTCTTCCCACGCAGGGTATGAAATGTGCCATGCATGCAGAAGCCAGATTTTTTTTTCCTTTACCAACCTGATTAGAAAACAATTTTTTTTTCCAAAAATTGCAATTGGTTCCTTTGCTTGCGAGTTCCCCAATCACCTCACATCCAGCTCCCAATGCTCAGATGCAAGGAAGGTATCACCCTTAAGCTTTTCTGCATGAATGAACTATGCAAGGTTGTTTACAACCAAGTACATGCAAAGTTGAATACATGTGAGATGCTATGAACAGTTGCAAGGTCTGTAGCAGCCCAGAAATTAAGCACTGCCTTGAATGCACTCTGGCCATCTGCTGTACAATACTTGTCAAAACAGTTCAACACTAATACTAGCATATTAGTCCATTTATTAAGGATCACAGTTCAAGTGTCAGGCCAGAAGCAGCAGAGAAGAGAATTATACCAAGCTACTGTACATTTCTGGCTTTCACCCAGTTAACAAGGACAGTCTCGTTCATCCCCCTAAGCAGCAGTTCGGGTGGCCTGGGGAAAACGGGGATGAGGTGCAATATCATTACTAAGAAACTCCACTTTGTACAAAGGATTTCGTTGTGGAGGGAAACAAGATGCTGACAATCAACAGGAGGAAACAGACCTCAGGTCAGGATGATGGACAATTTACTGGCTGGAGCAGAGAACAATAAGTCAAGGCAATACAGCCAGAAAAACATAGGAAAACTTCCAAACTGTCCTGTGCCGGAACTGCAAAATGGACCATGAACTTGCATTAACACACTGGACTGTCACCCACCAATATACCGCATCCTTCCACTTCTTTAGAGCAATGCATTTACCTTTAGAGGACCCTTCTTAAAATTGATTTGGTTACTTACTCCTAGTTAATGGAGGTCTTCCTTCAAGAGTAACAGCAAGTCTGTCTTAGTGTCCTTTATGTCACATGCTGCTGACTTGCTGCTGGTTGCTGAATAGGCCAATTTTTATTTTGAACACCAACAAACATATATTCACACTTGTCAGATTAAAATGCTTTTAAAATTCCCACTGGATTCACCATAATTACATTCGCTGTCTGCCATTTCATATTGCATGATATTCCTAGGGCTGCATGATTAGGTCCTGCACATATCTAAAAAGATGTTTTTTCCCAGTTCTTTGAATGGGGAGGCAGATGGACATCATCAAGGTGAGAGAAGAACTGCCAGTCTAGATACCATTTTGCAAAGAAGGAAACAAAGTGTAGCATTTACAGCTCAGGGACAGCCAGAGTTTTTCAAACTAAGAAAAATACGGCACTACCCCTAATTCTGATGATGCAGTTCCATGTCAACAGTGCCTCAAATCAACATAAAATATTAAAGATGTGATTTTATCCCAATGGAGATTATGCTTGTGCAGTGTCTGGTGACATAGCATTCAGGGATATAGGTAGTATCCGTGTTGGTCACAAGGCAGAGGTAGACAAAACTCTTGAGGCATAAGCAATAACTTTTATTAAACCAACTAAATAGTAGCAAAATATAGCTTGCAAAGAAAGCAATTTTTTTGCTACCATTTAGTTTAGTAAAAGATAATCGCTTCTACCACTTGTTTTGACACAGCAATGTGATTTTTATCCATTACATACATTCAGCTTGTGTCAATAATTCTGCAGGCAGCATTTTCATACATGGGCACCCATAAACAATAGCTGCACCAAACCAATTCAAGTCGGTGCATACCTTAGACCAGCCCTAAACATCTTCACACGTGGACAGCATCCCTCTCCCTGAATATTGTACACAAACAAAATCCTGTTATCATTTGCAGAGATATATTTGGTAAGCTGACAGGCTAAAGTAGCTATTTTAGTAACCATACATCACTTTTTAATGGTCAATTTTGACGGAAAATTAATCCAAAAATACATAAAATCTGCCCACTGAACAAAACAAAGAAACCAACAATTTTAATCTTTACTTTTTTTTTTTTTTTTTTTTTTAATCAAAAACACTTTGTTACAGAATTTCAGGAAAGTTAACTACAGTGTATTATCCACAAACTAGGTCTAATGAAAAACACACAATGAGCTACAAAGAACTACTGGGAATCCTGTTGACCGTTTATCAAAAAGGCAATGGCTACCAGAGTTATGGTTTACTAGGCTTTGGTGCTGAAAGAGGAAACTCCTCCAGCGAAGTGCAGGCTATGTGTACCTTTCAAGGATCAATCTAATTGTCTCGTGGCTTACAAGTGCTACCAAAAGCCATGGATAAAGGTACCAGAGCCAGAAAGCATTAGATAAATTTATTGACCTTCAAATATTGAGTCCTGGAGTCAGGAGTGAAGCAGCACTCTCACATGGACATGAGGCACAACAGCAGCCAACTCTTGGTCTTTTGTCCAAAATCCTATTCCCTCTATTAAGCATCTACATATAAACATGCAATCCTGCTCAAATCCCTGAAAAGCCTTTCAGCACATTTACTGTTGTCCAACTTAGCCTTAAAAACTATTACCACAAAAAAAACAAGAAAGAAAGAAACCCAAGGAGGAAAACCTACCTGCCTTTTGTATTAACCTTTTTCCCCCAGGAACTGAAATGCAGTGATACAGGATTGTGTTTAGACATCCCATGAGGTGGGAGGGGAAATAAGATCTGGCTCTGTATTACTGCTTTCTATTCAAACTCCTCAATGAAGCTTTCACAGCACTCAAAAACAACATTGTGATGTCCATCCAATGCACCAGGAACATGCAAACTGAGATTACTAACAGAATATAATGGAATGTTTCAGATCAGCTTCAGAAACATCTGATAAAGAGAGCAAATACTATTGCAAATCTTATTGGGGGGGGAAGAAGGAGGAAACTATGAAAAGGACAAATGATTTTTTTTTTTTTAATCCAATCTAGGCCTTGGAGATCTCAATAACAGACCGTTTACTGAAACCACAAAGGAAGGACCATATTCAGTAACATGCCAACTACCTGCTTCAGAAACCAACCTCAGTGCCTAACAATACTGCAGAAGGGATTGGATAGATATTTCCCAGGTAGCTGTCCTGAATATGGTGACATAGTTTTGAAAAAGACCTTTGTGAAAACAGAGAAACCAATTACATACACTACTGAAGAAAGCAAAATAAAATACTGCTAGCACTCTAAAACATATTTAGATTAAAAAGAGTCTACCAGAAGGATCTTGTTCATTAGCATACATTTTTTAACCATGATGAGAACAGAAAATTAAGAGCTTGGGGAAAAGTGGAAGCTTCTTGGCTTAAATGAAGTCTACAACCATGGAATAAGTAGGGCTGGTGGGACTTTCAAGAGATCATTTAGTCCCACCCGCTGGTCACGGCACAAATAGCCCTGTCCCAACCATCCCATCCAACTATTACTGCCACTGCCACTTCAAGGAAGCACCACCTAGTTATTTCTAATTAAGCTATAACCCAGTAGTGCCCAGAGGGCCTAGACTGGATCAAAGCCTTGCTTTGGGTAGCAAAGTAGAACAGCAAAGTAAAACAATCCATTCTAAAGCACCCACTGTATAACTTTCAAGAAGGTTTAAAAGAGTTCTTGATATAATTTAAACAGTGGCTGCTTAGCTACTGTAGACAGAGTGAAGCTGAAGTACTGATAAGGTACAAGAGTACGTCTTGGCTGTAGGCTGGCCCACCTCCACTACAGGACTACGTGATATTGGATGCAACATTTAGAGCTCTCTGTACCTTAGGCCTCTAGCTGAAAATACTGTTTCCCAACCTACAGTAGTGTTCGGTAGATAAATCTCCTCGTTTCTAGAAGTCATAGAGAAGTATGGCTAGACGGAACCGCTCCAGAGGTTATCTACTCCATACCCCTGCCTGAAGCAGGATCATCCCTATCCAAACGATCCTGTACAACCATAATCTAAACTCTACATAACACTAACTGAAACCATGAAACAACACAGACTTATCATCCAAAACTGCCCCAGGTCAAGCAGGGGAACCACAACAGCCAGCAATCTGCTTCTATAAAAAACTGTCAATATATACTTAAGAGGTCCTGGGTAGAGGGCCATGCCCCACCCTGCAATATGCATAGGAGGGCATTCCAGACGCTGCTCTCGAGAGAGAGAATGGGAGAATTCCTGCTTACGACAGCCCTACAAATACAGCCTAACCTCACAGTCACGGAGAAGCTGACTCTTCTGATCCTAATACATACAAAAATGAAGCAAATGCCTTCAACTAGACACAGGAATTTTTTCACTGTATTATTTGGCAGAAAAATAAGGACATGAAAGGATTTCTTTGAAGTACAAATGCACATTTTCCAAGCAATTAGACACCATGAATCTATTAAGAGCAGAGTAAGCCAATCTGACAGCTGGCTGGCCAAGAGTAGCCTATAGTTGGGCTTCACTTCACTACTTTAGCCAATAGAAGAGTTCTTCCAATGGAAGTCTAAATTTAGAGATACTATTTTTTTTCCTGGTCAAGCAAGGGTCTCTAAAGTCAAGACAGAAGTAACCCCTACCTCTGAAAAGTTCCTTGAAACACCTGAAGAAAGCCACCTTTCTTCCCCTGATGAGGAAGTTGAACAAGCCAAATCATCAGAAGACAGACAAAAAACCTAAAGAAACAGAGCTAAACTGTAGAAGTAACAGTATTCTGTACCTTATTAGAAGTGGATCATAAAACAAGACAGCACAGACTTGCTGGGAAGGGATTAAAATTATATTCTCAGCTGTCACCTGGGGCAATCATTTGACCTCGCTGTGCCTGCATTTCTTATCACCATAATGAAAATAACCATGGACCCAGACCTCTGAATGAAAAAGCACCGAGTCTTTTGCTAAGTTTCTTGCATAGACAACTTGAATAATTTTCACCTGTTCCAAGACTGCTTCTCCTCTGGACATGTTCACTGCCAAATGTGTGCTGCTTAACAGCCTCAAAAAACGCCCCCAAAATAAAAAAACCCAAAAAAACCACACAGCAGGCAGACTGAACTGATGATGCTTAAGTGCAACGTTGAATTTGCACTCTAAGCATTTCTGACCTGTTTGACTAAACTCCAGTTCTCCAAATACATGCTACAAAAATGAATTCTCAAACCATCACACCCCCACACTGAATAGCAAAGAAAGACCAACTCTTCTGGACACATTTGTTGAGATTTACTGAAAAACAAAAGCTAGAAGAGCCCCGTGGGAAAACAGAAGGGAGTGTTTGTAAAAGACCTACTGCTATTGGCTGCTGCTGATCCTGCTGGTCTTTAAGAGAAAGTGAAAGATCACTCTAGAGGAATAGGCTCAAGGTGTGAAAGAAGTCAATAAAAGCAAAACAAATACAATTTATAAACTGGGGTTTTCATGATTTTATTTATACTATTAACTATAGATAAAGCATACATATTGTGTCCATCATACAATCAATGCATTTGCAACTTCTACTTTAAATTCTCTATACAAAGTCATTGCCAACTGATACGGTCAATGATGGCATAGGGCTTAAAGTAACCAAGAGGTATAAAAACAAGTTTGCCATCTTGCCCTCAGTGGAAATGGTGCCAAAATAGAACAGGCTCAGTTTCAAAGGAATGAAGCTCAATTAAAGTCTCTGTATGGTATTTACCTTTCACTTTAAGCCCAGAGCTATGTATTATGGCAATAAAGTTGTGAAGAAAGCTGAAATTCTACTTCTGTACATTCAGTCTCTTTCTGCTAAGAGCAAGGCAGCAAACACATTTTTAAACCCTGGCTTTAAATGATTAAGCAGAACACAAGTAAAATCTCTCTTCAGGATATAAACAGTAGGGGTGCACCGATAAAGATTTTCTTGGCCGATACCGATAGCCTATTATTAACCAGGCATACTGGCCAATACCAATCTGATAACTGATTTGTAGGAATGCAGCCAGGCAGTGTGGAGAGCAGCTCCCTGCTGGTAAGTCTGTGGAGGGTAAGAGGCATGGGGGGAGAAGGGTAGATCAAGGCCACCATGGTGAAGGAGGGAGTGGGGCAAGGGCTGGGGGTGCTGCCCAGCTAGGGCAGTGAAGCTAGATCAGGGAGCAGGACAGAGCCATGGACGGCTCATCCAGGGAATCAGCATCCCAGCACTTAAAAATGGCAGCAAACAGAGGTGTTTGAACTAAAGCTCAACAAACTAGCTTTAGTTCAAGCACTGCCGCCAACATTTTTAAGTGCAGAGACGCTTTTAACCAGAGCCGAGCAAGGCAAGGGCAGATTCAGGCTGTGGCCTGAGGGCTCTCCACCCTGCTGTCTTTGCCCCGGGGACCCCACATGGGCCACGTGTCCCCTGCCCACCCAGCAATGGAAAGCACAACTCGCCACCACTGCCCAGTGGGCAGGGGACACACGGCCAGCATAGGGCTCCCAAGGGAAAGGTAGAAAGTTAGAGAGCCCTGAGCCCACAGCAAGCAACCTGCATCCACCCTGCCCACAAATCAAGGGGGGTGGGGGTACATGTCCCCCCCATGCGTCCCCTGCAGAGTGCATGCAGCAGCACGCATCCCTGCACCCCTTAGATGAGTTACCCATGGCTGTCCTGCTCCCAGCCCTGGGTCCCATTCACTACCCTGGCTGTGCAGGGCCCCCAGCCCCAGGCCCACCCCTCCCTCCCTTACTGTAGAGGCCTTGGCCTGCCCCCACCCACCACCTCTTACCTTCCACAGACTTACCTGCAAGGCACTGCTCTCCATGCTGCCCAGCTGCATTCCAGGCCATGTGCATGCATCCAGCTACGCGCATGCAAATGGCGTCCTGGTGCCCCCGCCAGAAGGCATATTATATTTATCAGTTAACGTTATCGGCTACACTGGCCAAAAAAAGCCAATAATGTTAAATTTTCCTTTTACTGGTGCCAGTCCAATATGGCACTGATATATCGGTGCACCGCTAATAAACAGAACTGTATTTTACAATTCACCAGCCTGACAATATAATGGCCCACAGCAGTGCAGCAGCAGGATCTCAGTCTAGAGGTTGTGGGTCTGCAATAGGCATGGTATGAAGTACTTCATCTAGAAGCTGGAGCGCACGGTGTAAATGGATTTCAATCCAACAGGGTGTTTCTTTGATGCTCTGCCTTGGGTAATCAGGTCCCCAACCTTTCACAAAACTCATCCTGAGTATGCATAAACGGCGAAGGTCATCTACACCGATTCCAGCAGCAGCTGACAAACCTAGATAGGAGTTTTCCACATGTGTTTATTTGCATTCAGCTCTGTCACTCCATTTTACCACGCGTTTACAGCCAATTCTACAGAGAAGTCCATTTGCCCAGCTGTTTCTTCATGTACTACTCTCTCCTCACAAGCCAGGCCAAACAATGGGTCTATATTTCTACTGTACTGTAAGTTACATGGGTTTTCCAGCTCTACTTTATGGCCCAAGTTGTTTATAAGCTTCTAAACCAGCTATTTTAAGATGACTAGCAGACCTCTTCTACCCTGTGGCCCGCCCCCCAACCTGGGGTGGGGAGATGATAAAAACTAGTGGCAGAAGCCCATTTTACAAAGGCAAACGTAGCAAAATATACTTATTTCTGTAATTTGGCAAGAATGCAGCATTCTGAAAGATACTAGTTTCTTGTGTTCAGTGAAACAACAACATGAATAAATATGGCAAGTGATCCTTTTTAAAAAGGAGGAATTAAGACTTGCTTTCTGTTGCAGAACTACATATCTTGGCCATAATATTTTGCAAGTTTTACATCATAGTTCAGCATTCCCAATCAGTGGTAAGCAACAACCTGTCAGTGGTATGCATTAACAAATTTATTATAATTACTTTATATGACAAAAATTTGCTGGTGGTACTTAAGGTTGTATAGTCTTATGTTGGTGGTACACAATCTGTCAGAGTTTGGGAACCGCTGTCGTAGCTTATAACATGCACTTACCAATAGCAAGGAAGAAGCTACATATAAATCCACAAGGGTGTGTCAAAAATTAATGGCAAGATAACTGCCCACACTATGTCCGAAACAGTGGGAAGCTACGTAGCAGTAGGGAACACTGATAGCAGCACTGCTGAACGCACCCCTCATTTACAACTATGTAGAGAAAATATGTGTTCCCCAGACAGTCTACAAATGTTGCACACAACGGCTTTATTTTGAAATTGCTGTTTGAGACACCATTGTGTTTAAGTGCTAAACATTTTGAGAGCTTATTTGTCACTGAGAAAGAAGCCTATTTCAGTATCAATTTTTTTAAAAAAAAGTTCACCCAAAGTTGGTTGGTTAAAGTGAGCAAACCTAGGTAAGGTAAGCTGTCAAGTCACAGACCTTAACACCTTTTTTGTAGGATACATTTCTTACCAAGAAGTTCCCCCTAAGCCTCAAAGACAGGCCCAGGTTCTATACCCCCTCTACCCCTCACATGACCTTTTTTCAAACTATCTGGTCAGTAACTTAGTTTCTCAGTGATGGGCCCCCTAACTTGCATTTTAAGAAGTGGAAGCTGCAACTTCAGTAGGAGGAATGTTGTTACAGAAAGCATGCATCCAGCCTGGTCTGAACTGAGCACTGCTACACTGCTTACATCAAGCATAATTTAATGCCCACTCTCACATCAAGAATTCTCATCTGACTTCACAATGAGAGCTTCATGTGCACAGCACCAACAGAAATTGGTAGCTAATTAATCTGATGCTTGGAGATGGTCTGAAATGTGAAGCAAAAGACCCACCAATACTCACGAGTTACAAAGAGGGAAAAAAGGAAGGAAAAAAGAAGAAAGACAGATTACTTACTTATAGCTGGGGCTATTCCACCCACTGATCCTGGCCCAGGGATGTTTCCTGCTACTGCAGCAGCCTGAGCAGCAGCTGCAGCTTGTGCAGTGGCAGCCTGCTGCTGCATCTGACGATGACACTGCCGCAAATCAAACACCTTAAAAAAAAAAAAAAAAAAAAGATAAGAATAATTTATATAACAAAGAACTCAAGCACTGGAAGAAAGGCTTCCTAACAGCTAATATAACTTGTTATCCCAATATCCTGTAATAGGGAGCAAAAAACAATATTTCCGTGGAGTTGCAAAGCTTTTGTTTCTGGAATACTGAAGGTAACAGGAAAAATCCTGCTAAACCTTGTTTTTACGGGCTTGGATCTAGCCATTATCAGCTATGCAAAAAGCCAAAACCATCTGTCTGCATCCAGATGGGCAACAGGAACTATCTGCAGATCCATAGATCTAATTGCTTGATCAGAGTCTAAGACTATCGTAAACTACGAAATCCAAGATTATGTTAGTAGCTAGACCCCACAACTGCAATGAGGTCTGTAAATGAAATTTCAGATTAACATGGCCTCCTTAAACTCTGAGAGCCCTTCTGTTCGTTACAGCCTTCTTGAAATAAGCCATTTTATTCCCAAGAACTTATGACAGCTGGTAGACATGGAATTAGAACACCTAGGTTTCAGCGTGAGTATATCCTGTTTTATTGTGATCTAACAAGACTTCCATCCTCATAGACTAGGGAATTATGACCACAGTAAAAGAAATTAGTGTCCTGGATTTTGGCTGGGCACCCTGCCAGCAACTGAAGCTGCATTTTAACATTGAAGACCTGAGTTTAAAAAAAAAAAAAATTTTCATACACTTCAGCAGGAAAATGTATAAATAAGTGATGCTTTTTAAAAAGCAGGTTAAAACTGAAGCTGGTTGATCATGGACATCCAAATAAACTTCTCGTAAAATTCTGGCTCCCTAATTGAAGTAATTTAAAAAATACTTTGCTATGTTTTCAGGATGGTAATGTTAAACCTTTATGTTCTCCCCAAAGTGAAAAAATAATAAACTTTTCATAATGAGTGATTTAAAAACTGCATGGCTAAGTACAGTCAAAAAGCCCAAGGATGAATCAATTCAGCTTTGCAAGTTAGCTTAAGCTACGCAGATTGAACCAATAAGCAACAGACATTCACTTTTGATTCTAGAAATGCAGTTACATGCTTGCACTAGCCCAGGCCAAGAGCTGGGGGCACTAGAGCACGGCCCCCTGCTCAGTGGGAGCAGAGAGCTTGGGCCAAGGCTAGCCTGTCAAGCTTGTGAGAAGGAGTTTGCAGGGGAGGTACAAACTGTGAGTTAACTTGAATCTGGAAGGGTTCTGGGACAGAAGTTCAATAAACCAGTTTAAATCTGATACTATATCCATCCAGGTTTATCTTAAACAAGTTCTGGCCATTTTGAAAGCAGTTTATGTACACTGAACTTCTGTTGTGTTACAGATTTGAAATAGTTTCTGTTCCTTTATACAGGTGTGTGTGTATAATTTCTGCCCTCAGCCCAAGTGTTAAAAACAGAACTTCTGCTAAGGTTTCATTTGTTTCTCTAAAGCACATCATCCCCAATAAATCAAACGAACCTTTATATATGCACTGGGGTAAATCTTGTGAACAGCATCTCCTGGCGCCCGCCCAGCTTCTCTGTCCAAGTAGTAGCTCTGAACGAAGACTGCATGGTCACTGAGGCACCTAACCCACACATCACCTTCACCTTTACATTCCAGCTGAACCCCTTTACCTATGTGCAACCTTAAAGAAGGAAAAAACTGAAATGAGTATATGGTCATGAATTGGAAACCTTACTATATATATATGAGCTACAAACAAATTAGTGGTCTCATTAATCCACTATAGCACAATCAATTCTAGACTAAAGATTTTCTTTAAAAGATGGATAATTCATTTTTTTCCAAGAAGGTTAGATTTGCTGAAGCCTTGACTGATTGTGCTCAGTAAGTTCTAAAAAACAGCACAAAGATATTTCACTTATGCATTGTACTGTAGATTTTTTTATTTTTTTTTTAAACTCTAATAGGAGTAGAGGAGAGGAAAAGCAATGCCGGTCAAGAAACATTCAAAAGAAATTGCAGCTAAGCTTATGGAAGCATTCCAAAATTATGTCTGAATAATTGCAATTTTTGGGTTTCATGTTTCAGCAAAACAAGAATCCACAGCAAGAAGAGCTCTAATAAAAGCAATCCAAGTAAATAGCTGCACATTAGAGCTGAGCTTTTTGTACACATCTCCAATACCATGCTCCCCAAAGAGCACTGTGGTCTTTCAGGGATGCCAAAATATTATTTAAGATAATTCAACTAAGAACCTGAAGTTAGAATATAAAGACCGAAATAACATTTTTGTTCTGTAGGAAGAGAATTGTAATCACAAGGACAAGAATCTAAAAGTTCCTGCAGCAAAACTTCACACATACTGTACAAATGACAAAAATCTTACCTGTTTGGCCTTGTCTGTTCTGACCAACCAGTCTACTTCTTTAGTCTCGTCTTATCCCACCCTACCCCCTTCTCAGAATAGTCGCCTATCCTGTTTTGGGCCAACCTGACAAGTTTCTCTTGAAAGCAGCTAACATCAGGAGACACGCCTGGACCACAGATGCATTTGTGCAAAAGCTGCACCCACCCGAAGTAGACATACATTGTTGCAGCTTATTAAAAGAAATCCTTTTGAAATTGCAAATGCAGCAACATGTATACCAAAAGCAACTTTTAAACAATATATGGTCCAAGAAATGACTTGAGTTTCCATAGGTTCTGTAAGATACCTTGCTCTCTCAATGGCTTCTGTTCTATGTACATTGGAAAGCTGGCCCAAGCAAAAGCGGTCTCCTCCAGAAGGGTCCACATATCCATCAACTGTAACAACTGGACAGCTTGAAGGAACCTTAAATGTCTCCCCAACCTGCACATCCATTTCAAAATAAGCAATCGAACACCAGTACTCTGGAGCTAGCGAAGATAAACAGACTGAAATAAGTCAATAAAAATCTTGCAAAACCATTAGAGACAGTGAATTAGAACTTCTGTATTGCACTTGACATTTAAGAGCTTTGGCATAAAAGTCAGTAGAAAAATTTAACTAGACACATTTGCATGCACTTTCGATTTTACATTCAGTATTTGTTAATACAAAAAGTTAAAGCAGAAGACACAAAACTCAGCAGAAATAAGACCATGGTGATTTAAGCTTACAACTGCATTCAACAATTATTCTACATACACTTTGATGTCAAAGTATTTGCATTTAATTATGCTTATATATGTGCAGTTATGATATTCTGAGGAATCTAGGTACAATTTACAAAATCCACTCTTAACAAAATATCTGCATCTTGTCTTTATGACTGCCTTCATGCTTTCTGCTCCTAAGGTAAGGAGACATGCAAGTGGCACTGCTACCCATGACTAGATTGATCATTAAAGACTATCAGGCCCTGAAGAGATCTTAACCTAGAGACAAACAGGTTAGAACTGCGAGACCTAAACCTGTTCAGCCTTCACAAGAGAAGGCTGAGGGGAGACCTGGTGACTGTCTATAAACTCACTAGGGGGGACCAGAAGGGTTTAGGGGAGACACTGTTTCCCCTAGCATCCCCTGGCATGACAAGGAACAATGGACACAAACTATTAGAGAGCAGATTTAGATTAGACATCCGCAAAAACTACTTCAGTTAGGGCGGCTAGGAGCTGGAACCAACTTCCTAGGGAAGTGGTGCTGGCTCCTACCCTGGGGATCTTTAAGAAGAGGCTTGATGACTACCTGGCTGGACTCATTCGAGTCCAGTCTTTTCTCCTGCCCAGGCGGGGAGGTCGGACTTGAAGATCTACAAGGTCCCTTCCGACCCGACTTCTATGATTCTATGAACTGCATTCTATCTGCAACCAATTTTCTCCTGTCTCAGCATATGAAAGCAATGCTGGTATCCTCGCTTTATCTAACTACTCAGGGCTAACTGCACTCAGCCAGGATGTGGGAGATCCGAGTTGAATTCTCTCATTTCTAATCTTCCAGGAAAGAGTGACCACAAGATTAGAGTCTACTCCTCAGGAAAGGACCACATTCCATATCTTCTGTTGAAGTTATGCCACTGTCCTGTGCACAACAATTCCCTGAAGAGGGAAGCTTCTGCCAAGTATTGCTCATGCATTTTACCTGATACAGTCTTTGAATTATGAACGAACAGTCCATGGAACAGAGAGCAAGACCCAGAACTTACCCCTGCCAGAGGTGCTACAATCATTGCTTGCTTTGTTCTCACTTTATCCCCACTAAATACTGAAGGTGTATGCAAAGTGGGATGGTTTCAACAGGACAGGTGGTTTTCATGCCACAACAGTTCAAATTCTAGTAGTCAGAGCAGTTTCCTGGGAGATGTGCATTTACGTCTTGTCAAAGTCAGGAACCATATCCTGACCCCTCACATCCTGGTCAAATGGTATAACCTCGAATGCATCAGATAACGGGAAGAGGGAGCAGCAGCAACAATAGTGCCATCCTCTTAGTTGTATTTTATTACAAAGTCACAGTTACCACTCTATCCCAGGGTGTGCAACAGGTGTTGTCAGAGCCCTCCTACTGAATCAAGCCCTTCAGGCAACACATGTAGAGGGAAGCCTAGTGGGGCTTACACATGAGGAAGGTTTTAATATCCAAGTGGAAAGGCGTTAGAGAGCCTCCCAAATTAGGTGGCAGCTGAGTGACCATTACAGAATTGCAGCTTTGGATCGGTGCCTAAAATCCAGTTTAGGTTCACCTTGGGTAAAGTTGTTTTTGGATTTGGACTTCCATATCGGGACCACAGACAGCACACAGGATGAAAATACTTCCTCAAAAGCACCTGTATGTTTGAAAACATGCCTGGCATGGCTTCCACAAGAGATAAGACGGCCTGAAGTTCATAAAGCTAGTTTTCTACTAGGTCCAGAAAAATTCTTTAGAAGAAGGTACTTACCAGGATGATTTGATATAGGAGGCTGGAATGCAAGTTCATTATGAACTGGCCCTTTAACACACACACAGACACAGAGGAAAAAAAAATAAAAACAGGCAGTTTATTTTACATGGCAATGCATGTTTGAATGTTATTTCTACCTGGAATAAGACTCATCTAGCAAGTAGAAAAGTTAATTTTCTCCTATTTTAAAAGACTGTATGAAAGAGCTTAGTCTGGCACAGCAGGCCAATTTAATAGTGATAAAAAGCAGGTTTTAGTACAAGTTGACTAGGCTCCTTCAACACGTCAGAGCAGAAATAGGCTTTCACAAGGGATTTAAGTATGGAGTCTTATGAAAGACAACAGGACAGGCAGCGTGGAAAAAGAATAGCTTCTGAAAAGGATAGCAAAAGACACAAAAAAAATTTTAAAAAAAAGTTGGTAATGGTAAATGGAGGAGACTGTCCAAAGTTCACAGGCCTCTCTTTTGCCTCCTTGTAATCAGCATCCAAATTCATGCATTAATATTTTTTTTCCAAAATCATCAAACTAAGTCAATACTAAAAATATGTATAGAGTACATAGAGCATCAGCATGACTTTTGAATTCCAGTACTGCAAATACAGAAGTTTAATATAGAGTAAGGACCAGGCAAAAGAAAACAGTGAAACTTGAAAACCAGATCAAAAATGTATTTTTGCTAATTATGAACAAACTGCCAAAAATTACAGAATCATAAGAAAGCAGAGCAAGAAGGGAGCTCAAAGTCATCTACTCAACTCCCTTGGTAAAGCAGGACCATTCCTATCTAGAGTATCCCAGCCAAGGGTATATCTAACCTGTTCTTGAAAGCTTCCAAGGATGGAGATGTCCTGTTCCAGTGAACGACCACATTAAGACAGGAAGTCCTCCTAATCTCCAACATAAATTGCTCCTGCTGAGACCACTGCTTCTACTCCTGTTCCCTATAACCACACAGAAAATCCCATCTCCATTCTCCCAGAATAACCCTTCAGATAGTTAAAGACCGTTATTAACCCTCCCTACCCACCCTCGCCATCTTCTCTTCACCAGACTAAATAGCCCTAGTTGTTTTTTTTGCTGCTCTGCACTGGACTCAAACTATCCACATCTTGAAGCATGGGGCCCAAACTGGACACAGTACTCCATGTGAGGTCTCACCAGTACTGAATAAAGTGGAACAATCACTTCCCTTGATCTGCCAGGTCCATTAATATAACCCAGGATGCTGCTGGCTTTTTTTGCAAGAAGAGCACACAGTTGTCTCATATTCTGCTTATAATCTACTGGAGGGCTGTCAAAGATAAGGCCCACGGAGCTCCATCATCTAGCCCACAGTGCTGCCCATGGGTCTGGAGTTGATCTACAGCCCACATGCAGCACAAGCTCACCCTGGTACCTGCACTGCATGTGATGCCCAGTCCAGGACCCATGCGACATGCACAGGATGCAACATACAGTGGAGGATGCAGGGGTGTTTCCATGGGCCTGATCTGGCCTGCAGGGCTAGCCCCACACCATTCATCCAGCCCATGGACGTGCACCATTTACCCAGCCTACAGGACCAAATAAGCCTAACCCCCCCACACCCCCCGTCTACTGGAACGCCAAGGTCCTTCTCTGGGGTACCTGAACCTAGCCAAACACTTCCCAGTCTGTACTTGTGCATCCAGTTATTCCACCCCAGGTGCAGAACTCTGCACTTGTCCTTGGTGAATCTTATCCAACAGATCCCAAAACATACGAAAAAAGTAGATTTTCAAAAAGTATTTGCTATAGCTGTCATGACAGTGAAGAAAACATAAAACATTCAAAACAAACAAAAACAACCCCTCTTTTACACAAACAAACCCCTCACAAACTTGGTACTGCTCTCAGAAACCTGGCACCTCTTCACTGCAACCAGCCCGTCAATGTTTGGTTCCAAGAACTACTATGAAAACCCAATTTCATGGTGACTTTCAACTGTTTGCCACTGAGCCTCGAGCACAGTTTTGACTTTATGTTCATCACTGAGGAGATCTGCCTGCACACACATGTGCTCACAAGCACAGCTAGCTTACTTGATACTCAAGTTTTTATTGCTGGATAGCTCTCTCAAGTATTGGTGAAGTTCATGAATCCTAACTTTGAGAACTTACTTTCAGCATGTTACACTGAAGATCAGCAAGTTTCATTTCCAATTCCTGAGGATCTTCCACAGGGACAGGGGTGGAGTCCTGAATAGTCTGCACTCTGCTTCATGGCTCTGAAAGTCAGAGAGACCCTGCCCTCATATTCACAATGGACCTTCAGCCATTTTAGCCACTCACCGTATTTTTCTCATATACTACGAAATGCCAAATAAGATGCACACCTTGTTGTGAGAAGGCTGAACAAAGAAAAATCCATGCCCCGCCAGTCACGGCTGAATCCCGAGCACTGCTGTTCAGGCAAAAGCTACCGTTTTAACCATATCGCAGCCATTGCCAAAATGACAGCAGCTTTTGGCTGGTTGACCTAAAGCTACAGCCAATTCAGGAGCAGCTCTGGATGTGGTTAAACTGTAGCACTGCAAAATGCAGAGCCTCAGCAGCCCTTACAGTATTCCTATGCTTTTCTATTCTGGTGCAAAAATTAGCCTCCTTGCTTAAACACACACCACAATTTTGGAGGGCTGGGGGTGCACGTGTTATGCAAGTAAATACAGTACCCCTCCAACCCTTTTCCACTTTCAATCCCAGAGTTCTCACTTATATCATTAAACCTCACATCGTAAGTCAAAGAATAGCTTTACAACAGCTCAGTTAGCTCGCTTCAGCATAATATAGCAGTCAATGATGAAGACCATCTTCCTCCGAGAGCCTGTTGGTTCAGATAAAAATTTGCCATTTTTACCACAACATTCTGGTCCATGCCCAGAGTTTTACCACACAGCTCCCTGATGCACAACACGAGTGGGAAAAAAACCCACAAAGCTCATGGCCTGTATTGGATACCCTGCAGTTTGCTCTTGGGTTTTGCTGCAAATTCTGCCTTTGGTCTCACCATGGAAGCCCCATAACGATGCAGCTCACTGCCCTTTTCCAGCCTACATCTAGTTCGTTGAAAGCTGTGATCATACCATTGGAAAGGGTCCTCTTCTGCAGCTGAGTCTTCCAGCAGCACTAACTCCATGAACCCATTACATTCATAGCTTGATCAACACCTCAACACACACAGCTAGCTGGTCTCCTTTCATCAGTTATTAAAAACGCAAATGCCTTTGCCTAGTCCAGCAGTTGACTGCAAATTATCAGACACATCACAGAGTCTGTAGGCTATTGTACTTAGAGAGGCTGATAATTGCAAATGCTTGCCACTTCTCTGCAGCGTTCTACATCCATTTCTTCAAGAATTTATAAGGTCTCCTAACACTGTGTTCTTTACAAAC
The DNA here is from genome assembly GCF_052110815.1 of Crocodylus siamensis. Lineage (NCBI taxonomy): Eukaryota > Metazoa > Chordata > Crocodylia > Crocodylidae > Crocodylus > Crocodylus siamensis. The sequence continues at coordinate 15,151,683 of NC_143397.1, read as the reverse complement.
AGCCACTGCTGGCTTACAAATCAAGCCTGTGGGCTTTCCATTTGCTTCCATAAAGCCTCCATTTCTCTTGGAGCATACAGAACTTGTTTGCTTTCCTCTTCACAAACACAGTCTCTGATTTACAATTAGCACAAATATACAAGATGTGACAATTGCTTATTCAGGTATCCTGGTTTTCTCAGTTTAAAAAAAACAACAGCAACAAAAAATCGCAAATTCTCTGATTTTAAAGCTGCCCAAATTCTCCGACTGAAACCCTACCAGTGTCTCAATCACTATAATGCAATTACTTCTAAATACCTATAAATTTTGGTGTTTGATTTTAAGTTTGTATAATGGAAAAAAATCACAGCTCCCCCTGCTCCCTTTGCTCAGCAGGACAGCTGTCCTTCCCACATTGCTTTGTGGCACTGAGCAGCCCCAATATGCCAGTGCCCTACCCATGCCACTGCCTCTCACTCCCCACCCACAGCCTCCTGGGGCCTGCTGGTGCCCTTCACTCCCCATGCAAAACCCCCTGCCTTCCCAGCCCTGCTGGAGGGGGGCACTAGCTGCCAGGGCTGCAGAACCAGGGACCCAGGTTTGCATCCTCGAGCACAAGGATGCGGGCTGCCCACTGCAGGCTCAGGGCACCCCACCCTACTGCTCTCCCCACAGGGCCTCCACAGCCCAAGGTGTGGGACCCAGCACAGCAGGGCAGAGCTGGACCAGCCGCAGAAGCTCACTGCTGCCACTGAGAACTCCATACTGCCACGGTGAGGCGCACCCTGCCTGTCTGGCAGCAGCGAGGGGCACAACTCTATGCTGTCATCCCAGCTGCTGCTGGGTGGGCAGAGGCTGCTTCGCCATGACAATGCAGGGATTGAAGCACTGGCACCAAGCTTCCCCAGTCCAATGGGTCCTACCCACAGGGCTACAGAGGTCTCAGGGGGAGGGCAGAGAGCCCCAAGTCTGCAACAGCCAACTCACACCCACCCCAATGCAAAAGATCTGGGGGGCACAGGCCCCTCATGTTTCCTCCCCCCACCAAGTCTGCACAGTGGAAGGAGCCAGCCTCCCCACCCCATCATTTTTCATTTCAGCTGTGTTAGCAAGGGACAGAAAATGGACAGAAACAGAAGGGCTAACACAACAAGTGGCCCTCATCAAGAAGATGCAATACAAAACAAAAGAAAAAGAACCCTGCCCACCCCCAGTTCTCCTTCCTGCCCATGGCAGGGGGTCAGACTCGATGATCTGTCTAGGCCCCTTCTGACTCATTGATTCTATGATTCTAAGAAAGAAAGAAAGAAAGAAGCTGAGAAGCGAGAAGTATGAATACAAAGATAGAGCAGATAGAGCAGAGGGTTATATAAGAGGCCTTGGGCTGGCTCAATAGCAACTGATTTACAGTACACCGGGGCGGTGCTGAAAATCTCAAGAAAGTATTTCGGAGGAAGATGGCCGGCCAGATGACCCACCTCTGCAGTCTGTATTTAGCCCACAGGCCATGTTCGACACCCCTGCTCTAAAACAAATACAAAAGCAAAACTGGGATGGGACTAAGCGCTGGCCTGCATGCCAAATATCCTCTTGAGCTATACGGGTAGGGGAATATTCTTCAGCTGAGAAGTTACAAAAAGTTGTTAAATCAATTAGTTGGTAAGAACAAGCTTTCCTTAATGTAATCCAAGTACCTTCAGTTAAGAAAATAAAAGCTTCAGAAATAGGCAGAGAAAGAAAACGATCGGAGGTCAGGAACTTGGCCTGTTTGAAGTAGAGTCCAAGCAACTTCAGAACTTACCATGCGTTGTTTGGCAAAAGAAAGACATTACTCAATTTATAATGCCCTATAAAGAGGTTTAGAAGAGAAATACTGACAGGTTCTCTAAGTTACTGTACAGTGCCCCATAGATATATTTAAGCTTTTAATCTGCTTTCAACTACTTTATGCAACAGAAGGCTTATGAAGAAGTGTTCTTTAATTTTCAGAATAAGTTAAACACATGAATTGTAGTATTATAAAATAATTGCAATTCTGAGAGAAAACCAAGAAACTCCACTATTATTCTAAGTTATCAAGAAACAGAATAGAAATTAGACTAGAAATAAAATATAGATAGAATACAAATTAGAAAATCCACAGATACTTACAGTAATGCATAGGTTGGTGATGCTGAAGATGTCCATTCTGATGGTGAGGTATAGTAGGTGTGTAGGCTGCTGTTCGGCTTCCAGTCCAAGTTGTAGTACTATCTAAAAGAAGAAGTGACTAGTTTGCTTTAAAGGAGTTTTCCTGCCCCCATCTCATCTCTAATTGTATGCGTCTCCTGAACCTTTGGAAGCAGGTTTTCGAAAAGGTGGCACATTACATGGAAACTTACTGTGATGGTAAGTAGCTGGCTGTGCTGCAAACCCATTCTGCTGTGCTCCTGGCTGAGGCCCTGACGCGATCTGTAAGAGTCCATCACCATGACTACCTGTCAATATACTGGTAGGTTGACCTGGTGGGAAAAAAAACATACTATCCATTATAAATCTTCTACATTTCTAGCTTTAAGCACATTTGGGGAGGAAAATGCACATTCACAATTATTCAGGCTATTACAGAGTAACTGCTACAAGTTTAGGGATACATTATATTACAAGAGAAACCGAGAAAGCAAATAGCTTGTTCTTTGTATTTTTATTTATAAAATTAGCTGATAGCCTAAAGCAAGATACTCTCCAATGGGGAAACAGGTTCTTTGTTTACTCATCTCTTGTTTAGGATATTTCATTACTGCATTATACCCTATACCACCCACCTTCCCCCATGCCACTCCCACACACACATCCTCATCTTCTTTTACCTCCAACCATTTGCTTATTTTCAAGGAATTTTCCATGAAATTTGAATGGTAGTGAGGGTATTGACCTAACAGCACCAGAAAGTAAATGTATGTGGCTAAATATTAGTTTCTGCAATATATGCATCCACAGTATAACCTTTCCCATACTGCTCTGCCAATAGCCCTTAATTCTGACCTAAGAGGGCCATCTTTAGAGATGAAAACATTTTTACCCCTTCAACACATAACTGGAAGGAGCTTCCTGAGCTACTACATGCGGACACAGGGAACCAGACTCATTTATTCAAGGAATCCCCAAAAATCACCACTTCAAAACTCCCACAGAAACTAAAACCATCAACACAGGTCAAGTTCAGTGAACACTGAATTTTAGGTAATACCTGTTGGGATGAGTCTTTTCAACTCTTAACTTAAAATAAGCTACTTTATTCATCAATTATCATTTCAGTCATTGTAAAAATAGGCAAGATTTAATGTCAGAGACATAGCACTGACAAATTCTGACATCCTCCATCACTCACCCAGCCCTAAAATACCCACTGCCCTATCTTTAGCATTTTAAAGAGAAAAAGTGGGAAGTTTGAGATTTAAGGAAAAGTATTACTGCCCTGTAAACAGAATACCTTAATTTTGTCCGATATTCTAGTGAACTGGGATCGTGGCAAGAATCTGCTACAGAGTTAAAATGTGTTTAGTCAGTAAAATGAGGCTCAGGTGGGACTTTATTATAGGAATAACAAAGCACCTTTTTACAAGAAATTCTAAAGTATGTTACAGAGTTCCAAAACAGCTGCATTACAAAACTGGCCGGTACTGCTCTCCAAGCTGCTAGACTGCATATCAGCAATCAGATCGGTATCAGTCAATAAGGCTGGTTAATAATCGGCCATCAGTACCGGCTAAAAAAATCTTTATTGGTGCACCCCTACTTAGAAACACCAACAAAACTGAAGAATAAGATTAAGCCAAAGTGTACAAGACTCAAGAAGCACCCTAGACCACAGAATGTCAGCATTCTTATACCTTACAAAATTCAGGTGCAGATTTTGGAGTTGGAGCGTATGATGGGAAAAAAGTCATGGACTCCAAGTTAAATCTCACGTTAGTACCTATGACAGTGAGGTTACCCTGTGACTGAAGCCATGCTTTGCTAAAATAAGAGCAAGTTTCCAAAGCAAGGCCTGCTTTAGGTAACATCAGATCATTGGACCTTTCAAATATTTAGTTTTCAGTATTCCCAAAAACAGCTGTTATCTTATCTTACTTGTGGAAGCCACAGGAACGTTGGGGAAATTAGTGGTGCTGGTAGCACTAGACTCAGAATGCGCTAACATAGCTGGGGTGCTGTACGTCTCTGTGGTTGCCCTGTTACTTGGTGGATGCTGAATGGTTTGGACTGAATGACCTTCTGCAGTAGATAATGATGGCTGCCCCTCAAAGTCATGAACATATTCGTCTTTCACCAGCATGCTTGATGGAGCTGTGAAGAAATGAAGGTTTAAATCCTTGAGTATAAGTTCACTTTTACTACCACAAGTAAAACTGAGCAGCACCACTTTCAAACAAATTACAACACTATTAAAGCTGCTTAAGTAACCAAGCACGGTCGACATGAACAGTACTGTATTTTGGGAAATGTCCTCAGATTACAAATACGCAAGTCATCCAGTATTGGATCAGTTTAAAAAGAGGAACTGAATGACCTGCACAGAATTAGGAGCTCTCTTGCTGTTCCTGAAGTACAAATTTACTCAAAAAGCTAGACTCATCCAGAAAGCATTTAGTTTTTTTTTCCAAGGAGGAAGATGGGGCAAAATGCAAACAGGCTAACTGCCGAGCACCCAATCTTATAATAAAATTATAATCTTACCACTGCAAGTACCTAAAACACAATATGCAAGGTGCAACTCTCTCATAATAACCTTAATCCACCACTACTGCATATTAACCATTCCTCAATTTTCACTGAGCTACTTTTGTGCAACTCCCATCGTAACCAACTGGAAACGTTCACCTTAAGGTAAAAATAGAGCCCACTGCATATTTAACAGTATGAACATCAATCTAGAACTGTTTTCATGTGCAATGTGGTGTGTTACTATTACTCTAAGAACTAACTTAGAAATTACTTATTGGGCATTAAATCATCATTAAATTGTTTTAAATTGGCTTCCTTAAGAAATGAAACACACACGACGTATACTAAATTATCTTAAGTTCTCTACTTTCATTTGTGTACTTATAGTGAAACAGCAGAACACCACCACACCTTTTAATTTCTGGACTATAAAATATAGTTCAGGCCTGGTACTGAACAGATTAACTCATTTTTCAAATGACCTCTTCTAATCCTGTTGCTTGGAAACAGGACTAGAGAGCAGGGCTGAATGGAAAGTTGGAGTTAAAGCTTGTGAAGGTTAGCAATTTGACTTCAAGTGATTCAGACCCAAAAGCTTCTAGATACTTAAGTTCCCCCTCCCCAGTGTCCAAATCTCCTACCACATTTGTTTCCTTTAGAAAAAAAGAAAAAAGGAAAGTCTAGTTTTGGTGCAGTGCATCTACTGGAGGGCTCTTCCCAAATCTATACAGCTGCCAAAGCGTACATAAACTATCTGGAAATTAACTGCAAATTTTAAATGCTTTTCTCCCACAATTTACCAATTTGCTTGTATTCCACCTGGCTGCCACATGCACACTGCAGAAAAACTGTCTGAATTATTTGTGCAGGTTATTTTTTCTTTTAAGTACTGGTTTAAAACAGGAGAATATTGTTTACTCTTATATTACAGTTAGCAACTTGAGCAACTGTTTTACAAACACCAGATTTGTGGCTAACAGTTTTCCATGCTTGGTCTTAACCCAAATGAGAGAGTTTTTGAAAACTTAAAAAGCGACTGAGAGGGCAACAAAAGATAAGGTGAAACCTTTGGGTTTTTGATGTACACATCGCATCTCCCATGCAGCACTTTTGACAGTTTCCCTAAACAGAGTAAACCAACAAATCTTACTTTAATCCACTGTAACATGTAACATGTAAGCCTGCACTTTTTAAATTTAAGTCCAGTTCACCTATTACATGGAAGCCTACACCAATTATAAGCAATTAACTACTTACCAGAACTCTGCAGTGTCAGTCCTGAGAGATCTTTTAAAAAGGAAAAAAAAAAAGGCTTAAAAAATGATAAATAAAAGAATCCTTAAATAGTGATAGTTTACCAAATGATAATGCAAATGCATTCAGAATCATTTCTATAAACTAAAACATTGCAGGCTATAACTTCCCATACTGTGCTTCACCACTCCTTGCAAACCATACAATCACTCCTATGTCTTCTAAAAGAAACTGCAAATTTTACTCTTATACCTTCTATTATCAAGTTAAACTTAAGTAACTATTTCCACTAGAGAAGGTACATGAAAAAGGGTAAAAAAAAATGCCAAAGCACACTATATCTTCAACATTAAAAACTCATGTATTCTTTCAGACCTGTATTTCCTAGAACAAAGTAAAATGTATTTTTACTTCACTTCCAGTGTTCCACTTTAATCAACAGCCTACTTACCGATGCCCGGGGACACCACACGCTCATAATGGTAAGGATTCACACAGACACTGTCACATTTTAAGTCAAAAGCATACTGACAATATTTAACATGCTTGAGTTCATTTTTGTGAAGATCAGGCCACCTCCAAAGACGAGCATAGATCACATGAGGGAACCCTTTACGACCAGCCACCTAGAAAAAGTTAAAGATACAAAACTCCACTGAGAAAGTAAAAGGAAGATTTTTCTCTCGTGAATGGGAAATAAAGTTGACCAAAACTGAGCAAATACCGGTCCCAGAAGAGACTTTCCCCTATCCTCAAAATTTAAGGGAAAAAAATTGTAGGAATATATTTCTTCTCCAAAAAATAAAATAAAAAAACAAATAAAAATAAAAATCTGCATCCAATAGAAATAAATATTCCAAAAAGAAACACCAATGGGAACTGAAATTAATGTTGTGATTATTCTCAGGATAAAATACAAGCTGCATAAGAAGACACTGGAAATAAGCTATCAGCCACAACAGAAGTGGTCTGATAAAACAGAAAAATTTAGATTTCCACATGCTTGTAAATAAAAAATTATGGGGAAAACCCTAGAATTTGATCCCCAGATTAAAAATTAATGGAAAACATCTTAGCAGATGTGAAAACTGCTCTTATATGCAACATGTGGCATGCAGCCAAGCCATTTACCATATGCTTGAGAAACTGAAGCCTTTGTACAAAATAAAATAGAAGCTACAGGGGCAAGCCATGTTCCATCCTCCCTCGCCCGAATACTGCGGGACCTGTGGCTTTGGGAAGGAGGAAGATGGCACATATCAACTCTGTGGAAATAATCTGCATCATCGTATGTGTGGGCTTTACCAGTAGGGAAATAAACACCAGCATGTTATACCAGGTGGACTCAGCAAAGATGAGCTTCACATTAGTATAGGAAAACCAACCCCAACACTATGCTAACAACAACGTGGTTTTTACTAGCACTACCTTATCAATGGTCAAAGAGGGATTCTACTTCTTCATGACCCTGTCAAAGCTAAGCAAGTAGGCCATAGTGCAGATGCAGCTTAAGCCTTTCTACAAAAGTAAGAAAAATACCTTACAAAGAAATATTCTAAGCCCACTAGCCTACGCCCCTAGCAGTATAAATTATCACACTACCACTAGATCTTTCCATTGCCCAAAACCTATCAATTCCTCAAGCAAAAATGGTTCATATTTACAGGAACTAATGGAGCAAGCCCCAGAGCTCCAAACTGCCTGCATATGGATTTACAGGTCAAACTTATGCTGAGGAGCCACTACTCCTACTCTTCAGTATACCCTAAACCCAGTTCCACCTGTTTGTACTCCCATTCTACAAGCATTAGGAGAGAAAAAACCATCAGGTTTTGCATTTGGACTAACCTGAAGCCTTCCATCCAATGTTCTCTGTATTGTAACACATTTACTAGGATGAGCTCCATTTGTAGTTATAGCTGTAATCAAAGAATCCAATTCATCTTTTTTCTCCTTTAGCTTTTTAACTAAACTTTCAATTGCTCGTTTTGCAAAAGTTTCACTCTCTCCACCTTGTCGATGGCACATCAAGCTGTGAACAATGCTCAGACAAGCATCATTACTTGTTGGTGTGTTAGTAATAGACATATTGTCCATGTGTCACAGCCTTTTCTTTCAGAACAATGTCTTGAATCTTTTTTCGAGTTACACTTTTCAGGCCAGCGAACAAAAGATGATCAAAGAAAGTGTCAGGTGTGTTGTGTCTTGGGCAAACCTAGGGGGAAAAATACACCTACTTTAGAACAGTTTAATAAGGCATGAAGAGATCATAGCTTGGACGTGAAACTTGTTTTTAATCAAAGTACAGGGGAAAATGATCTAAAGCACATCAAAACCAATTTGAGGCCCTCATTGTTCTAGCACTTATACCATGACATCATGTTTGATCTTTTTAGAGATGCTTTTATACAAAAAGTGTTTATAATTCTCAACAGGGAAGTGTCATATATACAAAAAAGATGTGGGTAGACAAATTACCTTGCATGAACAAGCTTTGATTTGAAAAAAAAAAAAAAAGTTCAGCAATATTGATTTGTAATACCTCATATAAGGAAATTCAAACCAATTGCAGATTAGGAAGATCAAAACCGCAACTAAAATCTATGATGTAACAACCAAATTTTATTCTTGTTCTGCATTTGTATTTAAGCTATTTTCCAAAAGACAGATTCGTGCTTGGCTAAAATATGAGCTTCACAGTAATTCTGATATTTCTTCACTGATAACAAGCAAGATACGTTATAACTTTACACATCTGAGCAATTATCTTATTTAACATACACTTTTTCAAATTCTTAATTTCCACATTTCTGTTGGGTTAGATAACCAATACATTTCTTGTTTATTAGATTATATTGACCTATATGTGTCAAGCTGCATTTGAATTGAAATTGAGATTCAATTCAATCAACTTGATTTTTTTTAGTTATTAGTCAAAACAGAACAAACTTGAATACACTGAATACAATAAGAAAAAGCTATAGTATATCTTGCCTTGAGCATTATTTTTAATAGAGAGTATTGTATTAAGTTAATGAACTAAACCAACTTTAATCACACGTCCTTCAAAATTTTAGAACCAGTGGATCTCATGCTTTTGCACTTCCATTTTATTTATCAGTTGAAAATAAGAAAACACGCTTTTCTACATTTTAGACTCAAATGGTTTCTCAACTTTGAACAAACAAGTCACAAAACCTAGTGAACTGAATAAACTGAAGTGAACACTTTCTGCACTTTCAAGAGAGACTACCACTATTAAGTAGTGGTATAACATATCAAAAAAACCTCTGTTCTGAGGTGTTTAGCTAATGATTTCCAATAATTTAGTGATCAGGTTTAAAACACACACACACACACACTTTGGGCATTTACACACGTACCTTTGTCCCTCGACGCACTGGAGCTCCGCCGCTTTGGAGCAGACTCAATTAATCGAGTCTGCTCCGCACGTGAGTTGACATGCACTGTGCTGCGCCACGTGCAGTTGTAGAAGTGGAGAAATGCACGTCAGCATGCAAAAAATGGAGGCAGCGCACTTTTGAACTAAAGCACTGCTGAGGTGTTTTAGTTCAAAAGCACACCCCCGCCATTTTCTGTGCACCGACTCACATTTCACCACTTATACAACTGTATGCGTTGCAGCGCTGGGTGCTTTTCAAAGCGCCCGGTGCTGTGGCGTTTACACACGTGAAAAAGCCCCTTGGCACCAAGCGCTTATTGTTTGATTGCTTGTATTAAATTTCAACTACTGATTCATAGCAAGTTTAGGTCTCAAAATATTTTGTTAGTTTCATATGTTTATTTTTAAAAGAAAAATTTAAACAAAAAAATCTGATTTCAGCTGTTCATTTGGAAAGAAGTGATTTTATGTATATACAAATAGCATGTTCTGATTACAGTGTTGAAATGCTGGAATTTAGGTTTTCATCTGTTACCAGATGTTGCTAAATTTTCACTAGAAAAATTAATTGTCCAAAACTGAGGAAATATTTTATAAATGGGAAGTTATTTTAGAAAGTTAACTCTATGTATACTTGTACTCTGTGGGTCAGGCCTTCTGGTCTTTTGGGAAGCACTGCACTAAGGCAGTGGTCCTCAGCCTTTTTAGACTCCAGGAACCCCTTGTTCGGCTATTACAGTCCTTGTTAGACTTAAGGCACACTTCCATAATTATTAGCTTTTAATTTTCACTCACACTTTTTTATTTTGGAAAGATAAAGTAATTTCTCTATTGCAAACAACTCTAAGATAACAACAAGTCAGCATATTTTTGACATTGCGGATTCCTATTTGAAATCCCTAGGTTTGTCTTGTGAATTATGTTTGCGCATTTAATGGTACAAATACTGAGTGACATCCTGTAGCACCTTTGAAAGAACCTCAAGGTACTCTAGATTACCACAGCTCCCTGGTTGAGACTCACTAGTGTAAAGCCATAAAAAAAAAGTTTCTGGCCTTTCTAGTTGTTTCAAAGAAAAAAAAATCACAATTAAAAACAAAATTTAGGCTCATTAAGTATGCAAATAAATTATTTTGGCATAGAGTGTTTGCACACAGCTTAGGTGATCTTACTTGTATATCCCTTGCAACATTACTAAGGTACTTCATTTTGCCATTTAATGACCATTCTGCTACATCTAACAAGTAAACCTGTCAAACACATACGGATACCAATCCTTTCCAAAATCCTACAAGTAACCATTACAAAAACAGGCATCCTAGAAACAGACAGCCAAGTAGCTATCGTGCAATTCGTGTTTGAGAAATCAAGCTTTTGCCATATTCACATATTGCACATCCCTTCCCCACAAAAACGAGCCATGAAAAAAAAAGCTTTTTAAAGCAAGGAAGCTAATTTCTGCACTGGAACCAAAGAGATGCTGGAATGGCTGCACAGGGCTGTGTTCCTTTGGCTTAATGAAGGAGGGTTGGAGTATGCTCAGTCCAAAGCTGCTGCCAATTCAGTAGCAGACACAGAATTAAGCTGCTAGATTTGGCCAAGAAGGAAGTGGAGAGCAAGTGATGCTATTTCATGCAGCAAAAAATTCAGTCACGTCACTGGAACTGTTTTTTTTCCTTCATTCTACCTTCACAGAACAGGGTGCATGTCTTATTTGGGGGGTTGTGGTATGAAAGAAAAAGTGGCACACACCCCACATTTGACAAAACTCAATGTCAGACTTCCAGGAAACAAAAAACAAATTTGCAAATAGACATCAGCAACTCCACTGTAAACTGGTAACTCACTACTATGTTCTAGCACCTAGAAGTCTGCATCCTAGGAAAGCCAGATTAATTCTCCGCTACTGCAACTACAAATGGCAACAGAGGTGACTCGGTTATTTACACCAGGGGATCAACTATACTCGGGAGCCAGGAGCAGCGGGGAGAGGAGGGACACAGGCACATGTGTGTCTTACACACGTGTGCCCCCTTACCGGACCCAGAGCACAGGCGAGAGCAGCAGCAGCAGCTGCAGCAGCAGCAGAGGCGAACGGAGCAGCAGCGGGGGCAGCAGCAGCTGATCCCCCTAAGGTAAGTGGGGCAGAGGGACTGATGCAGCTGAGCCAGATTCGGAGGGGAAGCCCCCCGGACCCCTCTTAGCTGAGCCACGCAAACAGGTGCGTTCTGTAAGAGCACCCTGGTGTTTGCATCGGCATTCACGCCGGAGGGCAAGCAGGAAGGGCCCAGAGGCAGACTCCTGCTAGCGCGGGGCAGAGGCACCGCACTCAGCTAGAAACAGGCAGCAACTCCTACGATCATGTCGACACGGAGTGCTGCCAGGGCCCCTGCCCAGGGGGTGCAGCCTTCCCGGGCCTTGTCTGAGGCCTCCACCCAGATGGAGCCCATTGGGGGGGGCTGGCACCCCCCAACCCCCTGGCCTGCAGGAGCTGCCCAGCAAGGCCTGGGGGGGCAGGGACTGGGGACCCCCACACCTGTTCTGCAGGCGCCCGCCTTAGGGCCCTGGAGGCACAGGTGAGGGAGCTCCAGGAGGTTAGCAGGCTGAGGGGAACCCAAGAGGCAGATATTTTCTTTCCCTGCAGGGTTGTACAACCAAAGAGGATGGACCTCAAGAAGTGCCCTCCACTGCTAAGTGGCAGACAGTCACCTCCTGTGCCAGGGCTGCTCGTAACACGGCAGCACCAGTTCCTCCAGTCCAGCTGGAGAACAGGTACGAGGCCTTGGCAGCCCTGGAAGAGAGGGAGGAGAGGACGAAACCGGGCAGGAGGCAACTCCACGCTCCCCATGTCCCGTGCAGGCTGAAGGAGATATACAGGCCAGGAGGAAAAAGTGTTGCGTGATCATCATTGGCGACTCCATCCTGAGAGGTACGGAGGGCCCCATCTGTCGCCAGGACCCCTCAGCATGCGAGGTTTACTGCCTACCTGGAGCAAGGATTCAGGACGTGAAAGGGATGCTCCAACCCATAATCCAGCCCACCGATTATTACCCCATGGTCCTAGTCCATGTGGGCACTAATGATGCGGCCAGGAGATGCCCTGACCACCTGATGGAGGACTACCACGCTCTGGGGCGCGTGCTGAAGGAGATGGGCGCACAGGTGGTTTTCTCTTCTATCCTGCCAGTGAGTGGACGACGCCGATGGCATGAAACATGCATCGCAGAGACCAACTGGCGGCTACAGGAATGGTGCTTTCAGGCGGGCTTTAGATGGGATGGGCTCCACCTTTCCCCTAAAGGTAAGCATGTGTTCTCTTCTAGGTTGGCAGACCTCCTCCGGCAGGCTTTAAACTAGGCTTATCAGGGGAAGGGGAAGTTGAGGGCGGAGGAAACATCGGACTGCCAGACCAAGCAACACCACTACAGCCCAGCCTAGACCAACGAGCGAAACGAATAAACAGGTAAGCAACAGGGGCCAGGGCAATGCTGGGACTAGGCGGTCAGTACACACATCCACAGGAGGCCTCAAATGCCTCTACACAAACGCTCATAGTATGGGAAACAAGCAGGAGGAACTCACCCTCCTGCTAGCTGACACCAGCCCAGACATAGTGGGAATAACTGAAACGTGGTGGGACTCAACGCATGACTGGGCGGTAAATGTGAAGGGCTATAGGCTTTACAGGAGGGACAGGACAGGAAGGAGATAGGGGGCATGGCACGCTATATTAAGGAGGAAAACACATCCTCGTCAATTAGCAAGGAGTCAGAGGAAGGGCACTCTGAAGTGCTCTGGGTTAGAGTACAAAGCAGTCGAGGAGAAAGGGACTTAACGGTGGGGGTCTACTACAGACCTTCCAACCAGGGGGAAGAGCTTGACCAGGAATTCTTAGGTCAGCTCACAGAGGTAGTGAAGTCTAAGGATGTGGTAGTCATGGGGGACCTGAACTTCCCCGACATCTCCTGGGAAGAGCAGTCAGCCGGGTCTGACCACTCACGTAGGTTCTTAGAGTGCAGGACCTCCATCTAACCCAGAAGATGCACAGCCCCACCAGGGGAGACGCCTTGTTGGTCATAGTGCTGGCCACGGGTGATGACCTGGTGAGGGGGCTGTGGGTGCTCGACCACCTGGGCGACAGCGATCATCGCCTGCTGGAATTCACCATCCAGCACAAGGTGGCAAAGGCCTACAGCAAGGCAGCAGCCCTAGATTTCAGGAGGGCAAACTTCAACGAGCTAAGGAGGATAGTCGGGGAAGCGCTGAGGTCCCAGAGGGGAGGGGAGCCAGGTGTCCAAGGAGAGTGGTCGCTCCTTAAGAAGATGATCTTCCAAGCCCAAAGGGAGGTAATCCCAACGAGGATCAAAGGGAGCAGGAGGGCACACAAGCCTCCATGGCTCACCAAAAGCATCCGGGAATGTCTCCTTGTTAAAAGGGAAGTGTACACCCAATGGAAAGAAGGGGACATCACCAGGGATGACTATACTGCAGTCACTCGGGTATGTAGGGGGGCAGTCAGGAAGGCCAAGGCAGAGATGGAATTAGGACTAGCTTCCCAGATTAAGGACAATAAGTCCTTCTTTAAATACATAGGGGGTAAAAAGAAGGTTCCAGGTAATGTGGGGCCCCTGCAGGACACATTGGGAAATTTGGTCATCACACCAGATGACAAAGCTAACATGTTTAACGATTTCTTTGCCTCCGTCTTCCTAAATAGGGACCAGAACAGCCACCTCCCTGCTGGGCCCCAGGGGAGGCACACCTGGGCCAAGGGTTAGTGAGGAACTAGTTAGGAAACTTCTGGAGGGACTGGATGTATTCAAGTCAGCCGATCCGGACGATCTCCACCCTAGAGTTCTAAAGGAATTGGCCGAGGTCATTCCAGGACCCCTGGCATGGCTTTACGAGCACTCGTGGTGCTCTGGTGTGGTGCCGGAGGACTGAAAGAGGGCCAACGTGGTTCCCATCTTCAAAAAGGGGAAGAAGGAGGACCCAGGAAACTATAGGCCAGTTAGTCTTATCTCGATCCTAGGCAAGCTGTTTGAGAAAATTATTCTGGCACACATCCACGAGGGGCCAGCAGGGGGCTGCATGCTTAGGGGCAACCAACACGGGTTCAGTGGCAGGTCCTGTCAGACAAACCTGGTGGCCTTTTACGATCAGATCACCAAATCATTAGATGCAGGGGTAGCAGTGGACAGTCTTCCTGGACTTCCGGAAGGCCTTTGACACTGTCTCTCACCCCGTTCTCATCAAGAAACTGGGGGACTGTGGTGTCGACACCCACACAGTCAAATGGGTCGCCAACTGGCTGGAGGGTCACACCCAGAGGGTGGTGGTGGATGGGTCCTTCTCAACCTGGAAGGACGTGGGCAGCGGGGTTCCACAGGGCTCAGTCCTCGGGCCCGCACTGTTCAACATCTTCATCAGTGACTTGGACGAGGGGGTAAAAAGCACCCTGTTCAAATTTGCTGATGACACTAAGATGTGGGGGGATGTGGGCACGCTACAAGGAAGCAACAGGCTACAATCACACCTAGACAGGTTACAAGGGTGGGCAGATGAGAATAGGATGGGATTCAACACAGACAAGTGCAAAGTAATGCACCTGGGGAGGAACAACCGGCAGTTCCCCTAGAGGTTGGGGAACTCCGCTCTTGTCAGCACAGAGGCAGAAGAGGATCTTCGAGTCTTCATTGATGCCAAGATGAACATGGGCCAGCAGTGTGGGGAGGCAGTCAAGAAGGCCAACCGTACCTTGTCATGCATCCACAGATGCATCTCGAGCAGGTCCAAAGAGGTGATCCTCCCCCTCTATGCGGCACTGGTCAGGCCGCAGTTGGAGCACTGCATCCAGTTCTGGGTGCCGCACTTCAAGAGGGATGTGGACAGCATGGAGAGGGTCCAGAGGAGAGCCACCCACATGATCAGGGGACAGCAGGGCAGGCCCCATGAGGAAAGGCTACGGGACCTGAACCTGTTCAGCCTCCACAAGAGAAGGCTGAGGGGGGATCTAGTGGCCTGTTATAAACTAGTCGGGGGGGGAATCAGTAGGCATTGGGGGAGTCCCTGTTCCCCCGAGCAGTGCCAGGAGTGACCAGGAATAACAGTCACAAGCTGGCAGAGGGTAGATTTAGGCTAGATATCAGGAGGTGCTACTTCACAGTCAGGGCGGCTAGGGTCTGGAACCAACTTCCAAGAGAACCCTGAGGGTTTTTAAGAGGAGGTTAGATGAACACCTTGCTGGGGTCGTCTGACCCCAGTACTCTTTCCTCCCATGGCAGGGGGTCGGACTAGATGATCTACTGAGGCCCCTTCCAACCCTAGAAACTATGAAACTATGGCAGGGTAAAATTAAATTTAAAAAAAAATAATAAAAAGTATCCAATTCAAATTTATACTCTAGTTCCTTACTGCTGCTATCTGACAGAAAGTTGCAAGTCCTTATTTTCCAGGAGCACATAAGACCCTGGAGCAAACTACATACCATCAAACACTTAGACAGCAGACCTGAATTTATGTTAACTACCATAATTACTTATATACAAGATGAAGTTTTTTCCCCCCATTTGGCATTGGGGCAGGGAAGCCCTTTGTTTTAGAACAGCATAGAAGGAAATCTCAGTAAATCCACTATCTATTATTAAACTGCTGCCAAAAGCAGCATGCGCTCAGCAATGGAAACCAAGTATGAAGTTGATTAAATGCAGCCAATATTAAGTATCACTAGGAAACACACAGCTCACACTAGGAAAACATGCTGATAGGAAACTACCACAAAGTTAGGTTAGTGCAGCCCATTAAGCACAGTCCCTCTCACTGCCAACTCTTTTTAAAGTCATGGTGAGCCACTATACCGCATACATTTTTACTTCCTCTTCACTCACACAGCTGAGCTGTGCCTTTCTTGAGGGGGTGGAAAGCTACCTAAAATACTGCACAGTGCTGAGCTATGGGGTCACAATGGCTTGAAATGCTGTTGTCTCTGCTGGGGCCCAGCCCAACGAACTCCGTAGTAAATTATGAGTCTTTTGGCTTTGGACTAATATCATGCATAGTTTGTACTACATATAAGTAGGTGCCAAAGCACTGGTCAAAAGTGTGTTTAGGGAGTACCTGTGTGAAGACTCACAGCAGTTTAAAAAAAGGTAACATGCATCAATTCTGAATGAACTAAGTACATGGGTATGATATGCAAATTACTTTAGCCACATTTCATTTTATGTTTATAGTTTTCAAATTTGCTCCTCACTTCTTTGTGCTCAGGGTCTGACAGTAAAGAAAAGGGGAAGTTAGGGGGAGACAGAGAGCAAAGGAGCTACCTGTCCCCTGAGTTTTATTTTCCCTACTGTAGCAGTGGGAAGGGGACAAATTCAAGACAAACCTTAAATAATTAGATTCTATACTGGGAAAATTGTAACAAATTCATAAGTTTTCCATATGCAGAATCTAATTATTGGGAGGTTCTCTTATAATCAGGGTCATCTTCTACTCATGTAAATATGGTACCATCGTACATGGTACAAAGGGAAAGTTAACAGTAATACATTTTCCTTTTGATTCTAGTACAAATATGCAAGCTATAGCCTTCCTGAAACTGCAAGTTTTCCTGTTCAATATTTATTCTCTCTCCAATTCCACCTTTAATTCAGTGCTATATAGCACGCCTGATACTAATATTAGAGCATGATAAATATCTCCTCTCCTTCTCAATGGTTCATCTTTTCCAAAAATGCTTGAGCTGAAATTTCTACAAGAAAAAGAACATTTTCCAAACAAATCTAAACAATGTTTTTCACTTTTTTGAATAAAGTATAAAAGACATATTTTAAAATCCTGGGGCTTTTTTTGCACTACAATAATGAGGAGTCACTTAAAGCTAAACCTAGCATGAAAGTTATTCTTCACTGCAATTAGTTTTGGCATAAACTGGACAAACTTGTCACTGTTCTGTATTACTTAACATTTGCTTTAAATACAGTCTTCCAAAAACATATATATAAAGCATATCTACCTAGAAAAATAAAACACTGAAAAAAATTAAGAGTGACTGAAGACCACACGCATGGGGTTGTGTCCTCTGGCCTGCAGGGCTTCCCACAGGTCCAGAAATCTGGCAGCAGGGAAGAAGTGGCAGGGTTGCCATGGTTTAATCCAGAGTTGTGGCAATTACCACTCTTACCACTCAGCCACCACTAAATTTCCAGACCTGTGGAGAGCCCCACAGGCTATCCAGCCCCGTGGGCTAATACTTGAGCACCACTCGATTAGTACATTAGGGGTCCAATACCTTTTAAAAGCACCAATGCTCATCTGTGCATTTCTCAGCTTTCATATTCAGCACGCATCTCAAATTTGCTTTCATTTAAAAGAACAATGGAAAATTTGACATTACATACTTAGAAATTAAGAACTCCAGGACACAGCTCCAAAGTATCCTTGAACATGTAACTACTTATACCCACCCATCCTCCCATGCAGATAATATACAGAGAAGTGGTTCTCAACCACACTGAACTCAAGAGGCCCGTCCATAAAATTGTGAATTGAGTGGCATCCAGTTTATATATTACAATGCTTACCTCCTAATGCAGGGGTGGTGTGGAAGCCATCCAGGCAGTGACTAGCCTGAGCCTGGCTTATTTGCTTATCTCCTCACATCTCAAGGCAGCCTTCAAAAGGATCAGGCAGCACCCTAGCTAGGAATCACAGAGCTGGATTTGAATATCTGCCCCATGCACAAAGCTTTAAAACCATCCTACATAACAGTCCAAGTCTTGGTATGTGGAACTGACTTTACGGCCCATGAGCATCCATACTTCCCTGAATAACTGAGGTTCATTGAGACTGCAGTAGAAACTGTTTACGGGCAGCCCATAAGAGAGGTAGGGATGGCCTTGCAGTGTGGCTAACACCTCCTGTTCTCTCCCCAGAAACGCAACCTCAGAACTGCTGAACCTGTAACTCTGAAGGAAAGAGCAAAGCAGAGAGTATAAGAATAAAAATGGGGACAAAATAAAGATTAGCGATGGAAATGGCTTGCACACTTTAGTTGACTTCTACATTACAAAACCAAATTAACAATCAATATAAGTTAATTAGTTAGCTAAATGAAAATTCATAAACAAGCCAACCCTAAAGAAAATGTTTAGTTCCACCCTTTAAAGATCTCTCTCCTACAGAATAATGAAGTTAGATTATTTATTCAGGTAATACGAGAAAAGAAAAGAACATCTAAAACCATGTTAGAAGTGTAAGCCAGTATAAAATTCTATGTTGCAGCCAGGTTAATGATACTCTAGGAAACTAAATATGCAAAAAACTATACATTTCAAGCCTAACATTACTGGTTTTGTTTAAAAAAGAAACAAGTGCTATTAACTAGCACTTTACAAAAGATATAAATCAAAAAAAGGAACTAAAAATAAGAGCTGACGCAGAGAAAGTTACATTTGAAAAAAAACAGACAAATTAAGACGCCTAGCACTTATTTACTAGACAACCAAATAGTTAAAACAGCTACCAAACAAAGTATACCTCAAAGAACAATTTCTAGCCAGCTCTTCAAACCCCTTCCTTAAAGATTCAACCTGAACCAAAAACTCACATTTTTCTCCATTCCAATGCAATGAAATTCCAAACAGGAGGCAGCTGTTTAAAATTAACAATGCAAAGCTAGTGCCAGCCACATGCTTCTTCATTTTCATGCCTATAGATACTTCTGAGGAACAAGGTTACCTGAACAATACAGACAGAATTTGCAAGCATTAGGTTCACCTACACTGATAAATAATATTGTACAACTAAGATGGTAATATTGCCTCTTGAAACCAACACTGAGCAGCTACGCTAGGAATCATGTTTCATTTGCATCCTCATGTCTGCACAAGGCCTGTCTAGGAAAATAATGTATGCAAAATACACCTTGGAAGTTTCTCATGGTTCCCAGAAGCTTTATGGTACATCCCCCAAAACAGCAGCTATTTCAGACGTGCCACCCCAAAAAATGAGCAGGTTGAATGTAAAAAGTTCTGCTCCAGGTACCAAACACTAGTCACCAGTCAAGTGAAGAGGCCCGGGGAATAATGCAGTTTGTGCAGGTGAAATACTGCTGGAGAGCAAAGTAGGAAAATCACGCTGGACAGAGCACCCAAAAGAGCAAATACTGTGCTATGAGACCATAGTAGGAAAACTGAAATTCCAGCTGGTTCCTCGGTATGCATCATCTGCACTAGCAATTTACCATTTACACACCTGCCTGGGTTGTGTACTTAGACTCACACAACCAGGAGTACAGAAGTGGTATGAGGCATGTCTTTCAAATGCCACAGCAAATAGGTGCACTAGCACATGCACCCAAGAGATGCAATCACTTATCTACACTAGAGAATTTGGGCATGCTAAGGCCTTAGAACTGCTGAGATGTTTCAATAAAGGATGCCCCTTGATTGCCCATAGCAAAAAAGATACAGAATGACACATCTTTGCCCCTTCGGCTTCTTTTAAATTTGAAAGTGAATGAAGAGAGCTGTCTAACTCAAGCTTCTCTGCTTTTTCTATTATTATATTAGAAAAATATAGACTTAATACTTCTATGCTTTTACTGCAGGAGTCCTTAGAATAGCAGCAAACCCTTAAGGTCAAGAGTGTTACTTTTTTGTTTTGTTTTTTACAAAAGAACTTCTCTCAAGCTTTTATCAATGAACTTGAGTTGGTGTTTTACACAAAAAGCTGAATAATCAGTGTCCAAAATAACTAAAAATTCTCCCTCTTTTAGTCTCTAGTGAGATTATAACTCCCTTCAGCCCTTGAGAAAAACATGAACTTCTCATTAAAAATTTTTTTAAAAAGCCCCCAAAACAAAAACATAAGCTTTTAAGGTGTTACAGAATTTGCAAGTCATCTTTCATGTTTATTTATTCAATAAATAAAATGAATAATGCATAAGTACTCGTACTACCTTGGTTTACAAATACCACACACAACTATTAGAAATTACACTGGATAATTCAGGCATGACAAATTATTCAGGCCCAAGAGGTGGAGCTGGACAGCTCCACAATGCCAGGAGTAGCACTGGCTGCCAGTGCCACCTGCAATAGCACAATCAATTAGAGGTGCACCTCTATACATGGTATATCGACCATGTATCGGATCGGCACCGATAAAAGGAAAATTAACATCATCAGCTATCGGGATTTTTTTGCCCGGGATAGCCGATAACATCACTGATAAATGCTACTTGCATACACGCAACTGCCATGCACACAGCCAAGAGTGCAGCCAGGCAGCTTGAAGAGCAGTGTCCTCCCGGTCAGTCTGCGGGGGAAAAGGGAGTAGTGGTTGGGGAGCAGATTGAGGCCACCCCAGTGAGGGATGGGGTGGGGCAGGGGTAGGCACTGCCCAGCTGGGGTGATGAATGGGACCCCAGAACTGGGAGCAGGACAGAGCCACAGGTGCATCCAGGAAAAGACTGGCAGTGTCCCTGGCCCTTAACCCGCAGCAGGCAGCCCACCTCCACCCCATGCATAAATCCAGAGGCGGGGCACATGCCCCTGTTGCCTTCCCCAGGAGTGTGTGCAGCAGCAGGGAGCCACCCACCCTCCCCACCCCCGTACCCTCTGGACGACCCGCCCATGGCTCCATACCACTCCCGGCCCTGGGATCCCATTCACTATCATGGCCAGGCAGCACCTGCCCCTGCCCCACACCCTCCCTCACCGTGTGGGCCTCTGTCTGCCCCTTCCACTGCACAGACCTACCAGCAGGACGCTGCTTGCCAAGCTGCCAGGTTCCATTCCTGTAAATCTGTTATCTGATTGGTATCAGCCAATACGGGTGGTTAATAATAGGCTACCAGTATCGACCAAAAATATCTTTATCAGTGCACCCCTACAATCAACTGCCACAGAGGTCACTGCGCTTCTTTCCTTCAGCCAGTCACCCTTGCTACCAAGAAAAAGGAAAGGAAAGCCAGAATGCTGACAGAGGAAATAGAAAATTTGTCCATAAGCCAATGGACACTTGTCCAGGTCATCATCAATCCAATAGATTGGACAGGCTGACTGATCCTGGGCCAGACATGCATATGTCACCCTATTGATTTATACTAGGGTTTAAGCCAGCCATGGCTGCTTATGGATCAATTCAATCAAGAAACAACTCAAAGCATAGATGTGACTAACACTGAGTAATTGCCAGAAGGTTCCCATTTTATAACTATCTGTAGTATCCACAATACACTGGGCACTTTCCACATACAACTGTATGACACCTACCCTAAAATATACAGTCTTTATAAACAAACAATCCAGCCAGAAAAAGTCTCGACTAAGAGGGAAACAATAGCAAAATAAAACAATGAAGATCATACTTGGCAATGTCTTAGTATGAATAATGTGTTATTTACAATACAGATATATATTGACAGTGAAATTACCCTAAAATTACTACAACCTTGTCACTATCAGACTATTAACTCTCTAAAGTTATCAGAGCAGAAGCAAGTCTTTAGGAGATATCTGAACATAGAAAGGCAGGTGGCCTTGCAGATTAGTTCAGGAAGGACATTTTATGTAGGGGGAGGTATTGAAATCCAGGGATGTTTGTCTCTTCCACAAGCATGAGAATGTCCTTGTCGGTGGATTGGGAAAACAGACATGAACAGAGTCAAAATTGGGTAGGAACGGAGAGATGTTTTACAAAACACTTGTACAATAAGCCAACAATGTACAAAGTATACATTTGACTGAAACTAGAAAGACTTCATACATTTTCAATGCCACCTGAAGCATAGAGTTTTAACATTTGTTTGTGTCAAATTAAAGGGCTTAAATGGCAGAAAGATAAGAGTTACACTTTCCCCCACCATACACACACTGGCTCAAATGGAAGATGTCACGTTCATTTTTTTTTTACACTCAATTTCAGAACATTTCAGTGAATATGTTCACTATACATATTCCATGTACATATTCAACTTTTAAACAGTAACTAGAGTGTATGTGATAACTACTGAAGGTTTAACCCTGAAAACTTTACAACTATAAAAACTGCTACAACATTACATGAGTTCAAGGAGGAATGTGAAGATGATGATTTCAGCTTACCACCAGTACCTTTCAGTCAAATGCATGATGCTTGGAGGTACCATATTTTTTCACATACCACTCCCAAATAAGGCAAGAGGGGTTGGGAATCTGACTCAGCCAGTTGTGCTGCACCAGCTGAGGGCCTGATCCTACTGATACCGAACTGCCAGGACCATCGTCAACTATGGTGGATAGCTAACAGCATTTTAAAAAAAAATTAGCCGTGGGCTCATCCAGCTTGAAAAGAAAGACAAGGAAGTTTGGAGCTGAGCTAGCAGCACCCAAGTCAGCTGAAGTCCTGTTGAAGCCAAATTGCCTGCCTCTGCTCCAGCCAGGTGGGCCCTCAGCTGACTGGCAAGTCCCACTGGCTGCCCTCCTGGCTCAAAGAGGGACCAGATATTTCGGCTCCACAGAATCCGGTCCTCTACTTCCTGCATTTCCTCATTTAAGACACACAACCCAATTTCCAGCACCTAATTTTCTGGGAAAAGGTGAACACAACTCACAAATACAATATTCACCAGGAACAGTGTATTGGTTCTACTTAGCTTAGAGCACTGAAGGTAATCATTTGGCCATCATCCATTTGAAATCTGTTACAGAGTAAGTCAGATCAAGACAAACAAACCTGCGGGTCCAAAGTTGTGCACAACATACTTCCCCACTGCTGTACAAATTGTGACTGAAGTGTTTCTTATGCCTTTGGAGTAGAAGATTTCTTACTGTTGAAGCTTTACAAAACCTATGTTTTTTTTTTAAAATGTGATGGGTTGGGGCTCCACCAGGCCCCTGTCAAGGGCATACGTAGTCTAAGAAAGAAAATCTAGAATGCACTAGATTTACCAAGTGAAAGTAGCCACCATTGCCATAGTTTGAATAATGAAAAAAAAATTGATTCATTAGACAAGTTACCCCGTTACTTGACTGGGAAGGCTCAATCAGGAATGATCCTTCTTTGAGCAGGGAGCTAGATCAGTTTACCTCCGAGCTCCCTTCCTATAAGCCCTACCTTCCTATGGTACTGCAGAAATGTGACAAACTGCTAGATACCTTTAAACAGCAAAAACAAGAAGCAGGTAAAGAAGTGACCAACTGCATTTACAACCACACTTAAACTATTAAGCAAGCATACATCAATGTTTGACAAAATTTTTAACAACCCAGGCAGCTGACTTTAAGGGATATATCACCACTGTCTAATTGTGCTTGGTACAACTTGAGTTTTCACTAGCAAACTTAAAAAAACAGAGGCTCACAAACATGCAACAAAACATTTCACAAATTGATGCAGGTATGAGCAATCTGTCGAGTTTTCCAGCCACAAACTTTCTTTTTTTCACCTGAAGAGGGAATAAGAACCACACATACAGGCACAATCAGCACTAAATACCAAAAATGAAGAGTACTAATGCAGGATCTAACATGGATCTGTACAACAAGAACTAAAGGCAAACTAGCCATAACATTCTTTAAACATTAGCACTTTTCTTGAATTTGAATAAAGTTACATAGTCTCAGTTCTGAAACTGGGACAGAGCAAAAGTCATACTACAACAAAGAAAACTAATAAGTCACACTGAAAGAATAATTTCAGCACACTAATTTTTGGCATGCTAATACAAAATCAATAAGAGCAGTTTAGAAAAGCGTCCCGGGCAATATCAACTATCCCGGGCAAAAAAAAGCAGCAGCAATAATTAAGCTTATTTGAATTGGGACTAAAACTATATTTCACAAATGGCAAAGACCACTTTGCCTTGTGAAACGAAGAACTCTTAAGATTTAGCTGCCTACGGTGAAGTATTCAACTGTTTTTCCTCAGCTTCCACCTGTGCACTCCTACTATTTTCAACAGCATTTTCAAGTGCAGATAGGCCGTGTAAATTCAACAAAACAAATATTTCTATTGAACAAGTGCAAGGATTGTGGTAGCATTTTTTTTATACATATATATATACACACACACACACACACACCCCTTACTTTGTCACTGAAGCAATTACACTAAATCAGAAGATATCAAATGAAGAGAGCTGATGGATAAGGTCCCAGGTTCAGTTAGCCATTTTTTAGCCTGTGCTGGCTCAAAAAAAATAAGGGTTTTTTTTCCTTTTTGTTTTACCAAATCCATTTACACCACATTTTACTGAGACGGAGGATGACCAGCACTTAGAGGAAGGAGCTGCCTATGCTCTTGGTTCACCATTCAATTATGACTCCACATTAAGGATCCTGATCTAAATATTGTGGCCTTAACAGGGACCCAAAAGGTTCCCCCCCCTCCCCCGTGACCCACTGTGATGCCCCTTCAGGACAGACATTTACACCAACAAACATCAAACAAAAGCGGCAAGGGCCAAAACAGTTTCACAGAGAGCCCCTGACCCTCTGGACTTTCACTAGACTGCTTCAAAACACATGACAAGATCCAACTTTCGGGGGGAAAAAACCTTCAAGTTCAGCAGCAAAAAATCTCAGGAACCGAGGAAATAACTACAGCTAAACCAAGTCACTAAAGGAACAGTAAAAAATTTTTAAAAAAACCAACACTGTGCCCAGCCTGGATACGTCTGCACCGGTTGCATTAGCTCACATCTGCTCCTGATTGAAATCTGCAAAGGGAGAACTGTGCCGTGTTCACAATTAAAAAAAAAAAAAAAGAAGAAAAGAAAAGAAAGAAAGCAAGGAAAAAAAAAACCAAAAAACTTTCCCCTCCGGGCTGAGACCAAGCATGGAAACATCCCAGCCCTGACTCCGGGATGCAGCGGGTGGGAAAGGCCCCGCAGCGCCCACAGGGCGTCAGACTGGGGCTCTCTGCCCAAAAACATCCTCTTCGCCCCCTCCCGCCCCACCAAAAAAAAAATCCCCCCCCAATGGTCTTGTTTCCCTCACAAGGGCAAAGAAGGGGAGAACCCCCCCCAAAAAAGGGAAATGACTCCTTCATGACGTCACGAATCACTTCGCCGTGACGTCAGAGGGTCCGTTAGTGCGGATGGGGGGGCGGGGGGTTACCTGGGCCTCGAGACCCCCACTCCCCGCCCGCCCGCCCGGCGCCGCCTCCCCCGCGGCAGGGCCCGGCCCAGGCTCAGGGCGGGCGGGCGCGCCAGGCCGCGGGGAGGGGGGAGGGAGGATCCGCCGCCGCCGCCGCCGCGGGTTGTTGTTGTTGCTGCTGCCACCGCTCCACCGCCGACACGTCCAGCGCCGCCGCTCCGCGCATGCGCGACATCCGGGTCCTTCGCACGGCCGCCGGCCCCCCCCCGGTGGTGCGGACTGCGCTTGCGCAGGGGCGAGGCGTCTCCGTGGTTGTGAGTCGCTGGAGTGGTTGGTTGGTTGGGTTTTTTTTCCGTTTTGGAAGGGCGGCGTTTTATGTTTCAGGGTGCGGGGCCCTCCCTAGCGCAGTGTTCTTTGCCTGCTTGGTTAGAGGGAAGGGTAGGCAAGGGCAGGGAGAGGTAGGGAGCCTTGATGCTTTGTGGGGGCTGCAGAAAGTTTGTCCGTATGCTTTGGGGGTGTTGTGAAAAGTTTGTCACGAGGCCCACCAAGCAAGGTTGCCAGCCCTCCAGGATTGCCCTGGAGTCCCCAGGAATTAGAAAGAAATCTCCAGGAGACTGCTGATAAAAGCTAGGGTATTCATTAAAACAAATATTAAATGTTTAATCTGATGTATATAGTAGCCCAGTAGGCTTTTTAAATGTAATAGTAATGTTGCATTTGCCTTCCTGATGTGAAGTCATTACTGTCATCATTGCATAATGTGATGAAACCTCCCAGAATAGATTCAAAGAGCGCTGGTAACCCTACCACCGAGTTTATATTGGCATGCCTCAGGTGGGGAGACTGCAGGAAAGGTGGCAATTGATTCCTTGGGACAAATAATAATGAAAGTGGGGCAGGATGCTGCAGAAAGGGAGGACTCCTGGGTTTATTACACCCCCTGGGTGAGAAGCCAAGCCCACAGACAGGTGCACAGAGGCAGGGCCAGCTGCATCCCACAAGGCGGGCAAAGGCCAGCAGAGAGTTCCCCATGGTGCCCAGTGGCTGGGTCTCGTTCATGCCCCGCTGTGTGGCCAGGCCTCAGCAGCAAGAGTCACAACACCAGGCAATTTCTGGAGATTGGAAAGCCCCAGTGTCTCCTGCAGCTTTGCACCCTGGTGCCCCTTCCTCTCCCCAGTGCCCCCACCCACAGCCTGATGTTGCTTTTCCCCTGGGCCCAACCAACCTCCATCAAACGGTTTTTCAGTCAAGAAGAAGAGTACATCCCAAGTACAAACATCTCTAGGGAATGGTGGGAGTCAGACAAAACCCCTATCTATCTCTGACTTTGCATTGCAGCAGAGTAGCGCTATTATTCTGCATTTCCCCTCAAGCCCCATTAAAGCAGCTGGGGCCTTTCTGACCAGGAGATGTAGGGGCAGGTTACGTGACTAGGACCGAGTGCATGGCTCTCTGCCTGCTAGATAAACTGGAGAGACACGGATTAGGGAAACCCCAGCATAAGTCTTGCCATATAAGACAGGAAGAGCTAGTATGCAGGAAAGGGCATCCTCTGCCAGGCAAGCTGGTGGAAGCTCAGGCTCCCAGGAATTGGTGTGTCCCTTTCCTTCCGAGCTGGCTCTAGGTGGGTTGAAGTTGGTGTGAAGAAAGGGATATGAAGAAACAGATAGCTGAGACTTCATTTTTCCACCTCAGCTATTGAGTTTGCACACATGTATGCACCCTACCAGTTAGATTTAAGACAGAAATAGCAGTGGCTGGAGCAATGGATAATAGGAGCTGTCCTTGGCAATGATTTTGCTTTTTCCTCACAAATTGTTTTTCTCTTGGGCCCCGGGTGTCTACTGCCATGCTGCAGGAGACTGATGCTGCCTGGGGTTATCAGTGCATTTGCTTAGTAATCTTA
Source organism: Crocodylus siamensis (assembly GCF_052110815.1). NCBI lineage: Eukaryota > Metazoa > Chordata > Crocodylia > Crocodylidae > Crocodylus > Crocodylus siamensis. The sequence goes on along the minus strand of NC_143397.1, from coordinate 15,124,349 downwards.
GCTCAAGAGCACATCCTCTGTCCTCTCTGCAGAGCCCTGGGTTGGACCAAGGCAGTCTTCTGCTCCACCTCTCCACACCAAGCCACGTAAGGCCTTGCTTTGAACCTTGATTTTAAGATACAAGGTGCTCAACTAACACAGTTCCTAAAAAAACATGACCATGATGATAAGGTCCAAAATGAGTTTCCTATACTGAGTATTATTTTAATGATGCTGAAGTTCACAAAAAATAGTGTTAGCCACCATTCACTGAAACAAATCCCTCCTTTTCCATCTGGACCATCTTAAATTAGACATTTTAAATTTCTTCTAGCAAAGAAACTCTCACTTTTAGGGTTGATTCTGAAACATTTAAGGTTTGCCAAGATGAGGAACTTGGTCAGGATATTTCCTAAGAGCTCACTATGTCCACTAATTACACCAGGATAAAGGGGCTGGAGATAGGGGGAGATACTGCAAACTCATGTATTCCTCAATAGCAATTCTTGCCAACATGCCCTCTAGATAAATTATCCCACTGATCATAGTTGGACAACTTTTATATATAAGCCTTTCAAGGCTGGGTTTTAAAGGCTGTTTATATAGATTTTTACAATATACAGTACTCATTTTAAACCATACCTCAATCTATCTATGCATTACTCTACTTTGTCTGATTTGGGGAAAATAAACATTGTTGACAGTTGCTTAATGCAATTAGCCTTGCCCAAAGAAAGCCCCACTGCAGTCACAATTAATTAATCAAGCTAAGCAGCTCCTAAAATCGAGCTAAAGGCATCAAACTCCTTTACCTCAGTTTTAATATGAATCCCCAGCTAAAATACTAAATGGTGCCTTCAGTGGTGTCAGTTGTTGTGGTGGGTCATCCCCTTTGTTTCCCCAGTTGTGATTCAATAAGACCATCCCTTTAGGCAGTGAAGTCCAGGCGGGGTTTTGGATGATGTCTTCCACATAAACAGTAGGGCTGAGCGAAACGGCAGCGTTCTGTTTCGACCAGCTCTTCGACGTTTCGACAGAACGGTGTTTCGTTTCAACTTTTGTTTCGAGTCAAAATGGCTGTTCTGTTTCATTCTGTTGAAATGTTTGCTGTTTCAACGCTGTTTTGACATTTTGCCCGTCATATATAATGGGGAAGGTCAAAAAAGGCTATAACTTTGTTATTTCTGGCCAGATTTGGATGAAACTTGCAGGGATGGTAGCCCTTCTGAGGCCATGACGCATGCCAAGTTTCAAAGAGATAGGTGCAGGGGGCTCAGAGAAACTGCACCCCAAAATCCTGAAAGCAAAACTCATGTCATGTGCACATGTTAAGCCACAGCGGGGTCAAAACTGCTGAGGCTACGAAGCCTGTCATGTTTCAAGGGGATAGGTGCAGAGGTTTGGGGAAACTGCACCTCAAGCTGCAGACAAACAAAACTCGTGACATGGGTGACACTGTTTGTGTTAAGGTGCAGCAGGGTGAAAGCTGCAGGCCTGCTAGCCCCTGCTGAGGCCACGAAGCCTGCCAGCTATCAAGGAGGTAGGTGCAAGGGTTCTGGGTTTTGGGGCCCTGCACCTCTGGCCACAGACAGGCAAAACTCGTGCCATGGGTGCTTATGCAACTGTCTGTTTGGGAGCAGAGTGGGGGGAAACCACTGCAGGCCTGGCTGCTAGGTCCTGCTGCGGCCACAAAGCCTGCCAGCTATCAAGGAGATAGGTGCAGGGCAGTTCCGGGGCCCTGCACCCCTAGCTGCTCACAGGCAAAACTTGTGACATGGGTGCTTGTGCATGTGCTGCCTCTCATCAGGCAGCAGGACTGAAAATCTCCCATCACTTATCACCAAGACCTGAGGCTAATAATTGGCCACAGTATGAACATGAGCCAGCAATGCAATGCTGTAGCCAGCAGGGCCAACTGTACGCTGGCATGCATCAATTGATGCATCTCCAACAAAACCATTGCAAAGAAATGACTCTCCTGCTCTACTCAGCACTGGTGAGATCGTAGCTGGAGTAGTGCGTCCAGTTCTGGGCTCTGCACCTTAACAAGGACGTGGGCCTAGTTGCAGGAGGCGGCCAGGCTTCCAGATGCACACCCCGATCCTCTGCATTTCCCATGCACACTCCTGCAGAGTGTGCTGGTTGCTGGGAATCCAGAGGAAATATTGCATTTGTCTCCGTCCAAGGTCCGAGAGGTCCAGGAAACATAACTTGATTTTTTTTCATCTACCCTGGTCACTTAAATCTAAATTTAAAGTGAAGCAATGCACAGCTTTCAGAATCTGAGCCTTACCCATTTGTAAATCTGTACTGATCTATACAAGGTTGACACCATAGTTTAAGAAGAGTGGCCCATTGCTATGCATGGCCTCCATCACAATCATAGCTAAGCTCTTCAAAAACACGAATGTATCTACATTATTGCTATTTGACCTATAAGGAACTGGGCAAACAGCGTTTGTCAGCTGCATGGCATCAAGCTTAAGTTAGATCTGAAGGGTCTGGTGCTGACACCTGAACCATCAGGCTATCCTTTTCTTTCTCTCTCATTTAAGCCCAACAAAAATAAGAATGACATGGGTTTCAGAAAAAAGGAAGAGATAAATGGTCCTAAAAGAGGAACACAACATGTGTATTTGCACTCATGTATCATTATACCACAAATAAAAACAGTCTGTGTAACATCACTTTTACAAGAAAAACCACATTTTAAAAGTGTACACTCTTCCTTTCTACTGCAAAGCACAAGGTCTTAATCACTGAATTATTTCTAATGTGCATGTTTTTGTGAACCCTATGTGCATATTCTCATAATTATGATAACGAGAAGCAATGTACTTTGACAGACAGGATCTGTTGAAACTAACAATGAAACTTAAATTGATTTAGTGTATTGTCACTGCAACGCAGAATCCCCAATCCACATAATATAAACACTTCATAACCTTTTTCCCATCCCCAGAAAACAGATTTTACTGATGAAAACTGCCATATGAAAGCTATGTATGATGTTAATGATTATGTTTTCCTGCATAGATATAGTAAATAACTCATGATAATAAAATCATTTGTTAAGGTACAACTTGAAGATCATATGGCAAATTCATGGGAAGTAAAGTCTAACTAGTAGGCTATGGCTTTCAAAACGTCAATCTTTTCTTTGAAACTAATATTTCAAAGGGATAATGAAAGTACAGATTTATGGCATGAAATGGCTTCTTAGGAATGTACATTACATTGATTTAAATGTAAAGATCAGGCTCTATAAATTCATTCACAAATAAGTTTCAATTGGTAACACTGGACCAACTTCCATGTTACAGATTTCTAAGGAGATAAAAATATAAATATACAGACACGTTGCAAGTTTTCTCTACATGCTAGGTGCACACCAGTGCTTTTTTCAATAATCAGTCAAGGTTCTTTGGGTAGATGTGATATCTTTAATTAGACCAACTGAGTAGTTGGAATAAAGTTCTTTACAAACCTTCTGGCACAAGTACCCTTCTTCAGACATAGGGAGACTATCAGGTATCCGTGCAGGTATCAAATTTAGACATGAATAGTAAAAGCACATTTATGAACGTGTAGATGCTATAATGCATTTACACGTTCCAAAGGCCCAAGTCAGTCCACACATAGTGTCAATGTGCTTTAATACCTGCACATGTAGATGCCTGCCTAAACCCACTTAATGTACATTAAGCTAATCCGTGTTAGATTTCTCTCTCTCTAGGCAGTATATCCAAAGAGTATGTTGGTGACCATGGTCTTCCACAGATCTCTTCTCTTTGGGGCATGCAGAATTTCCAGTGTTAATACATTCATCCATTTAGACAGATTCGACATAAGTCAACCTCTGTCTTCCACAACCTCTCATTCCTTCAGTCTTTCCAGTTACAGCCAGACTTTCAATTTCCTCTTTCCTCATAACATGTCTGAGAAACTCCAACTGTCTCTTTCTGATGTTAATCAGCAGCTTCCTCCTGCAGCCTGCTCTTAACAATATCTTTGTTTGAAGTGTGACTTGTCCAACATACCTTCAAAAAGTGCCTTAAGAACCACATCTCAGTTGCTTCAATTCTCTTTTCCATACTTGGTGATATTGTCCACCATTCTGATGCATACACAAGGACTGGTATAACATAGCAATCCAAAACTCTTAACTTTGTTTCCCCCTGAAAATTGTAGTATTTGTCAGTATCTTTTTCATTTTCAGAAATACGTCTTTTACCATCCCCATTCTCCATTTTATTTCATGATCACATTTACCATTAAATTAAATTTAGGCACACTTACACGCACATGTAGACACACCCACTGTTGAGGATTCTGCTTCTTCACCACTCTAGTTTTGGAGTATCATCTATGTTCCCTTGTACATGGCCTGTTATGCTCATTTACACAGATGAACTTAATTCCTCTGATGAGCCCTGTAATGTTGCTACCTTTCATTTAAACATCACGCTTATTTCCTGGGGCCTTAAACTATATATTCATGCTACAGGGCTTTAAGACCTGTGAAGCACTCTGGAAAGTTAGCACTAGGAACAGCCTTGTAGCCTTGACAACTGTGAGCATTATCCCCACTTTACAGGGAGACACATGGAGGCAGGGAGATTAAGTGATCATCCAACACTACATAATGAATCCATGCAAGACCCATGACTAAACTTCAGGCATCTCAGACTTCTAGGGCACTGATCAAGAATCTAGAGTATCCACTGAAGACATTTTGCACTTGCTGTTGAATAGCATTTGGCAAATCTACACAAGCATTTAGGCCAAGAGACAAATACTGAATCCAGAAATGGCAGGGGAAGTTGTAGATATGGTGCATGTAACTAACCCATCTGAAATTTCACTAGAAAAGACTTGTGTAAAAAGTGCTATGGGATTTTTAATGACTATAACCTATATTTCTTAACACACATCTGAAAATATATGCAGTATTTCCAATCATCAAGCTGGGGCATTGGTCCAGAAGAAGGTACTACATACTGAGATATCACCATATTTCCAAGCAACTAGATGTTCCAATGAACTTGCTTGCCCTGACATCTGCTGGGCGGTCAATACAGCAGCGTGCAGGCAACCCAGGACATTTTTGGAGGGTGTTGGGGACAACTTCCTGGTGCAAGTGCTGAAATGGACAACTAGAGTCTGTGCTCTTCTTGACCTGCTGCTCACAACCAGGGAAGAATTGGTGGGGCATGTAGCAGTGGATGACAACTTGGGCAGCAGTGACCATGAGATGATTAAGTTCAGGATCCTGAGGAAAGGAAGGATGGAAACAAGCAGAGAAAGGACCCTGGACTTCCGAAAAGCAGACTAAGACTCACTCAGGAAACTCATAGGCAGGATCTCTTGGGAAGCCAGTCTGAAGGGGAGAGGAGTCCAGGAGAGCTGGCTGTACTTTAATGAAGCCTTACTGAGAGTGCAGGAACAAACCATCCCGATGTGCAGGAAGACTAGCAAGTATGGCCGATGACCAGCTTGGCTTAGCAGGGAACTCTTCAGTAAACTAAGTCTCATAAAGGAATCTTGTAAGAACTGGAAACGTGGACAAATAAATAGGGAGGAGTATAAGACTAGTGCTTGGGTATGCAGGGATGAAATCAGAAAGGCCAAAGTGCAATTGGAGTTGCAGCTAGCAAGGGACATGTAGGGTAACAAGAAGAGTTTCTAAAAGTATGTCAGCAACAAGAAGATCAAGGAAAGTATGGGTCCCTTACTGAATAGGGGGGGCAACTTTGTGACAGAGGATGCAGAAAAGGCTGAAGTGCTCAATGCCTTTTTCACCTCGGACTTCACAGATAAGTTCAGCTCCCAGATTACTGCATTTAGAAAAGCTGGATGTGTACATGTCTATGGGGCTGGATGGAATGCACCTGAGGGATGCACTCCAGTAAGGGAGTTGGCTGATGTGATTGTAGCGCCGCTGCCATCATCTTTGAAAACTCATGGTGATCAGGAGAGGTCCTGGGTGACTGGAAATGGGCAAACATAGTGCCCATATTTAAGAAAGGGAAGAAGGAGGATCCAGAGAACTACAGCCCAGTCATCCTCACCTCAGTCCCTGGAAAAATCATGGAGCAGATCCTCAAGGGGTCCCTTTCTAAGCACTTGGAGAAGAAGGTGATTAGGAACAGTCAGCATGGATTCACCACGGGCAAGTCATGCCTGACCAGCCTGATTGTCTTCTATGATGAGATGACTGGCTCTGTGTATGCAGGGAGAGCAGTGGATGTAGCATACTTTGATTTTATCAAGAATTTTGATATGGTCTCCAACAACATTCTCCCAGGAAAGCTAAGGAAGTATGGGCTGGATGAGTGATCTGTAAGGTGGATAGAAAACTGGCTGGAGCATCAGGCTCAGAGGGTAGCAGTCAATGGCTTCCGAGGTCCCTTCCAGCTCTAATGTCTAAGAAAATCTGAAAAATCATTCTTTGAATAGCTAAATGTTTCTGAGCTCTAATTTAGCCTTTCTATGATGTTTAATATGTACGCATAGATCAAAAAAAAAGCTGGATCAAAATGAAAATTAGAATCTAAGCCCACTTAGTACAGTGGAACCCAGACAGTTTGCAGCATCAGGCTCCATAGACTTTGCAAAGATGAGGTGGAGTCACATACAGCCACAGTGGTTAGCTGCATGAGACCATTATTTCCCTCCAGCTGGGTGGAGAAGCAGTGCCCTTTGAAATAAATGCCACAGGAAACAGCTACTACTCAGTCCATCCGTCACTTCTGCCTGCTGCAAGTTAAGCACATTTTGAAACACCCAGGGAGAAACGATCCAGGTTCTGTTGTAGTTATCACCTGTATTTTTAAAAAGTGTCAATGTTACAGAAACCTTTCATTTTATTTTCTCTCACCCTTCCCACACTACTTCAGCCTAGAGTTCCTTAGGCCTCTCTGTTGCTAACACTTGAAGAGATAGACAAGAACTCACAGTATACAGAAATTTTCATGGAAAGAAGTGTGCCATTTCAAATAGAAACGATTAAGCTGAGAAGTCCTGGCGTGAGATAAAGGGAACAGTATCTCCAAAAAATCCTCATTAGCCCAACAGTCTCTTGATCTGCTGGGCTGAGCTACAAATCCAGCATCATCCTCAATGATAATAATACTCACCACTTTCATTCCTTTAACTTAATATTATGAAGCCCTCATTTTTGGCTTAGTCATTCCAGCCACTATTTTTTCATGTCATATCCAAATCTCAAAGTTTAGTTGAGCAGAGTGAAGTCAGAGCAGTAGCTCCCTCCCTATTCTTCCCTTAAATAGCTCAGCTCGTCAGGGTCTGCATCAGGGCTCGGCAATGTTTTTGGCCAGAGTACCAAAAATACCCCAACCTTGACCCATGACTTGACAAGGTGCCCGACCCTCACTGCTAGCAGCGGATGCGCATGCACCTCTGGGCAGACAGCAGGTGGGAGGCCAGGTTTGAAGTGCCTCAGGCCCTTCCCCACCATGTGCCCTAGGAAGACGTGCATGAAGCTGCCACCAGCCCCCGAGCTGGGCCGGGGCTCCAGACCCCAGACATTGGTTGCAGCCTCCTGGCTGCCAGCTGACCTGGGCTCTGCTGCGAACAGCCCAGGCTCTGTGGCCAGTGGCAGCTGCCCAGAGCCCGGCAGATCAATGGCTCTGGTGCACATACTGGGGGTTGCTGACCCCTGGTCTACCTTGTCATGTGCTGCAACCCTAAACAACCTTTACAAATACGAGGCCTACTGCTATGATGTACTAAGCACTTAACACTTCTCAGGAGTTGCTCTCAACTCCCATTAATTTGCACTGGTTTTAAGGGCACTTAGCATCTTGCAGGATTAGTCCCATAATTACATCTCGTTTCCTGAAAGAGCAAATACACACCGAACAGCAGTACAGCAGCAACTGGTTAGCAAAGAAGAGTACTTATTTAAAACGATTGTTAGAGGTAATTTTATTTGGCTTGAAACTATTGAAGAAGAAATGTCAACTGCTTCTGTGAGGGCTGCTTGTGATATCTGAAGGGGAATTAGTACAGCTGGACATTTTAATCCGTGCTATGCAGTGTTCACTCACATATGGGAGAAATTGAACCTTTGTACCTGCCATGCCTGGGCTTAAAATTAGACTCCTGACATTTGAGCCATATTGGTTCTCACAGCTTCTTTCAGAGGGATTTATTTTTAACTTTGGATGCACTTGGAGATAAAAATAAAAAGGGAAGTCAGGGATCTTACGTTTCTCTACATCTTAGAAGCATTTGCAAATAAAGGAGGTTACCAAACCTTAAGTTGTAAATCTACCTAGGGATTTCTTTCTTACCACTTCATTTAGCAGCTCTCAGTTTAAACATTTTTGGGCAGCCAAGGTTGCCTTATTTTTCCCTTCCCTAATTACTTTATGATTAATGGCCCCAAATCCTTTTTATCTTACTAGCACACATAAACCATTAACATCCTTCTCATCTCATTAAAGGCCAGATTTCCAAAAGAGTTCAGCACCTTTTTCCATTGAAAACAGAAGAGAAGGCCAGACAGTTGGAAGCATAGCCCTATACATTTGAGTAATCAGAAACACTCTGGCACCATAACAGTTGCTAACAGAAATTCAGCACAGAAATATACTCTGGGATTTCATGTATGCCACTATATTTACATAATGCACACCTCTACTCTCTAGATTTATAAAGGAGAAGTGGTTTATTAAAGAGTATTTTTTGTGAACAGCCTAACTAGAATAACCTGTCAGCAAGAGAAGTAGAAAAACACTGTATAAATTATGGAAGATAGACTCAAATAATGTTTCTAGCCCTTGCTAATGTATGGGTCTCGAGCCAACCCCTTAAGCTGCCAGAATCAAAACTCCTTTTGTTCTTCACTTTTACTAGCTGAAAGCTCCCAGTTTACCCTGACATGGAAGCTGATTGATACTCACATCACATGGTTTACTAAGGAGCCTGAAGGGGCATCCCATCTGTTCTCACTAATTTGAATGAGAATTGAGAACGCTCAAGACCTCGCAGCATCAGGTCCAGCATTACTTCACTGCTTGAATCCAAAACTGTATTTACCCATAGCTACAGGACAGACAAAGCAAGGCCAGAGGTAATATTCACAGTGGAGAGAGAAGGGCTACATGAATTGTTTTCAGTCTGTAACTCTTTCTCCTAAGTTAGGGGGATTGCTAGGGTGCTGTGTCTGGTGAATTCTTTACACACCCTTGAAAAAGTGTTTTCCAAATTTGGTGCCCTAACTCTACAGACGAAGATTTTTCTGTTAGTTCCTATGATGAAGTACAGCAGGCTGGGAGTAGGATCCCTCAATTGATTTTAATCTCTGTCCAGTACAACAGAAATACTAGATCAATCCCTGGCTGGGTGATAGTGTTTAAATTCAAAGATTCTGGGCTTTCATTAAGCCTGGGGAACCTTCTCCCTTTATAAAGCACTTTCTGGCATTCAGAGCTGTGTTCCTGCTGGCTGTTGCTCTACAATTATCTCTAACTCTCTATCGTGATATGGAAAATGAATTTTAAAGTGTTTCTTTAACCCCACTGTTATGATTATGAAGGGCGTTGAAGCTCTTTCTCTAATGCTGTATTTCATGAGAGCTGCAGCAGCCCCTCTGAATGCAAAAACTGCCCCATAGCACGGATCTGTCTACAGAACGTCCTAGTGACTCCACCCATCGGTGACCTAGAGAATGAACCTGTAATAGATCCACCTGCATCTCCAACTGGCTCACTTTTGGTTCATCACCCATCCTTTTGTGTTTTTTCCTTTAAAAGGACTTGTCTACAGCCTAAATGTATGCATAGTTTAAATGTAGTAGTATTTTCTTCAATAAATTAACGTTATGCTGCCTCATTGACATGCTCACTTTTGACAAGGATTGTGTTTGAAACATTACCAGCAGTAGAGATTTACATTTTCATTTGATCTAAAACTTAACATCTCTCCTGCACTTGGCCCCCCAGGATCATTAATTTCACTAAGCATCCACACGCTGGTACCTGATGAAGAATGTCTTGTTTTCAAAAGCTTCTCTAAGGGGGAAGTTACTCATTACATGCAGACCATACTAAGGGCACTTAAAATTCAAGCATCTGCATGTTAGCTTATTAACTTATGGTAAGCATCCTCTGAGCATTTCAAATTATGCCACATTAGGCAAGGGTTAACTGGGCTATGCTCACTAGCTCACATAAGGGTAACTTCAGGCTGCTCTACGGAGGTAATACAAGCAATCTGAAGTCCTCCAGCCCTCCTGGGAGGAGCTCAGAGCCACACAGTGCCGGGACGGGGGAGAGAGGGTGGGCAGAGAGCAACCCCGTTCCAGTGCTGATTGACTCCCAGGAGCCTAGAGCTGAGCAACACCAGAACCCGGCCCCCTGCTGGTGTGAATAACCAGGAGCAAATTTGCACGAGCACTATGATGCAGTAACTACTGGGCAGTTAATCTAGTACCTGTATAATTTACTGCACAGTAGCTGTTGTGCAGTTACATGGTGATGCCTTACTGCACAGTAGATTAGTCTAGAATTGAAAGAGATTGGATGAAGTTTCAACGCAACCAATAATGAAGAACATGACTAGTTCAAGCAAATCCAAGCCACGGGCTAGTATGTAGCTACAACAAAGGCACCTCGCTTTGGTTTGCAAAACTAGATTACTGTACTGCATATCACATTCTTCACACAAAGTTTTGAACTGATTATGTTTCTTGAGTTTTGACCTGATTAAACTAATTCAGTAGCCTCTTTCATTACATTGCAAAGAGAAGTAAATGTTAAAAATAATGCTTGCTGGTATGTAATGCAAGGATCACACAAAATTTCATGCACTGACTTCTCAGACTTTGGCAAGCCTCCACCCCCCGCCAAAAAAACCAAACAAACCACACTTCTCTTACCTAACTTAGCCAATGCCCTGTCTGTTGCTGTGACTGTTACTTTCTCTGGTGCTACAAACTTTTTAAAGACATTTTTACAACACCTTGTTCACCCTCTCCTTCAGCATCATTTTGCAATGATATCATACCAACAGGTCTTCTGTTATATCTAATTCCCAAATAATTTGCTCTGACAATTTTCAATAAATGAAGGTAACATGAACATCCAGACTTTTCTCAGTTGCAATACTAAATGACCCTTCTTTTTCAATAATCTCTTCAATAATTTCTCATCTCTTCAATAACTCCATTGCACTAACTCAGATAACTTTCAATAATCTCTGAAATATCCAAAGCCCTCTGGAAATATCCAAAGGGTAGAACATCATCTACTTTTGGTACGGTCCATATTGTTGTTTTGCATGCGATTTTGTAAAATGAAAATTTAAACTGACTTGTTACAAACTCTGCAAAACTACACACTTGATTCAGTCTTTGCTGTTTGAGCTTAAGTTTCAGTTCTTCGAGTTCACTAGGAAGTGAGAAATCACTGCCAGTTGCAGGTTGCACTGACATTAATGCTTTTCAGTTGTGATTCTTTTAAATGAAGTGAGTGCAGCATCACATAGTAGACATGGGGTAGGCAAAATATGGCCTGTGGGCCACATCCAGCCCACCAAGCTATTCTATGTAACCCGCAGGGCCCCTAAAAAATTTAGAGTATTAATTATTATCTGCGCATGGCTGTCTGTCAAAAATCACAAGGCACCAGCAGCAACAGGACCCAGGGGGAGCCAGCAGCAGGACCCAGTGGCTGAGAAGCAAAGCCCACCTGGCCCCACCCCCAACTCTCCAGCCCCCAACCAGAAGCCTCTGCAGCTTCTAGCCTGGTGATCCTTTGGCTGTTCCCTGCCCTCCCTCTGTCCGAGTGGAAAGTCAGATGCAATCAGATGGAGGGAAGCAGGGAAACTGCTGCCATCAGCCTATGCTGCAGGACCCAGGCTAGCGCCATGCCATGCTATGCAGTCCTAGCCATGCAGCTGGGAACCACATGGTGCTGGCCAGGGCAGGCTGGAGCCATAGCAGTAGGCAGGGGGGCAGAAATCAGCAGCAGGCATGCGGAGTGGTAGGCAGGTAGGTGCGGGGGGTGGGGGGCAGCAGGAAGGGCCAGTGGGTGAGGGAAGTGGTGGCTGAGAAGCAGTGGTAGCAGTGGCAGACAGGCATACAGGAGGGAAAGGGAAGTAACAGGGAAGTGTTGGTGGCAGCAGATGGAAGTGTGGAGCCTGTGCCAGTGCCCTGGGGTCAGTGAGGACCCAGAGTGGGGCAGCAACAAGAGTGCGAAGCCTGGGCATGAGCACGGGGTCTGCCTGGCTGCCCTGCATGAAGCTTACACACAGTCCATGAGAGCTGCATGCGATGGAGCTGATTGCCCGGCCCCATCTCTCTCTCCCACGCCACCCACGCCCTCCCACAGCCCCCACCCCAACCACACATCCCACAGCCATCCACACCCACCCACCAAAGTAGGACTTTATTTTGAGCTATTATGCAATTGCCTCTAGACGTACTATGCAAGCAAACGTAAATCAAGACAATGATATTTTTAAATAAAATTTAAGTAAGTTATAGTAGATGTATTTACAAACTGTTACAAACTAGTCAGAGGGGACCAGCAGGCACTGGGGGAGTCCCTGTTCCCCTGAGCACTGCCAGGAGTGACCAGGAATAATGGTCAGAAGCTGGCAGAGGGTAGATTCAGGCTAGATATCAGAAGGCACTACTTCACTATCAGGGCAGCTAGGATCTGGAACTAACTTTCAAGAGAAGTCGTCCTGGCTCCTACCCTGGGGGTCTTTAAGAGGAGGCTGGATGAACACCTTGCTGAGGTTGTTTGATCCCAGTACTCTTTCCTGCCATGGCAGGGGGTTGGACTCAATGATCTGGTCAGGTCCCTTCCGACCCTACAAACTATGAAACTATTTATAGTATATGATTTGGGGGGTTTTTTTCATTTTCAAGATAGCAGCACCCTGCCTCCCAAAAGGAGTATTTCCAGAGCAAGGAGAAGGACTTCTAGTGGCAAAAGTCAGGGATTAGAGGTGGGACTTCCAGTCCCAAGCTGGTGACCAGGGGGCAGGGTACCTGTCAAGGGGGGCTGAGGGGATGGCGGGCAGCTACCATTGTGATCCTTGACAGCTGACCAAAACTCATTAAGTGGCCCTCCAGCCAAAATAATTGCCTGCCCCTGTAGTAGACAGATATTTTTCCTTCCATCACCCCCACGCCCAAAGAAAAGCTCGTTCCCCTTTTTTCACACAACATCTATATTCATCTTACTTTCTTGATCCGTCCGTGTGTTTTTGCAAACTAACATTATTTGTTTACTTCAGAGCCCTGCAACAGGTGCTCAGGATTCAACAAACATCTTCTGGGAGCAAGAGGCAGGATTCTTGAAATGTGAGCATTGCTATACATCCCAGCTGGTTTAATCTGCAACAGCAGGGGAACTATCTACATCCCTACTAGGAAATGTAGGACACGTGCTATCTATTTCTATCAGTCATGTACATGTGTTGCATTATGCATGACTGCAAGACATGCCCCATATCTGTTATAAACAACCTCTCCCCACCGTCATTTGCAGTTTGCTGCAGTCACTTGCAGCTCTAGAGCCACAGGCCTAATGTCACTGCTCTAAACCAGTGATTCTCAACCAGGGTGCTTCAAGATCCTATCAAGGGTGCCTGCTTCAGCATTGTGAGCACGGTTAGGTGTGCAAATATGATATACAAGATAAATCCAGAGAATTGCTTCATTATTTTTCTGTAGTCTTAAAACAAGTGAAAATTAAGAGCTAGCATTTTCCAGAGGGTGCCCTGAGTCTATTGAGGGGTGCCTTGAGTCTGAAAAGATTGAGACCCACTAGTCTAGATAAGTCTCATTGATAACTAAGGAGTAACTATCACTACTCTACAACAATTAATGAAGCCAAAAATATATTTGAGGGGCACTTCCTGAACAGCGTTCATGTGGGCACATCTACACAAGACATTTACTACATAGCTGAATACTTAACTGAGCAGTAAATGTCTTGGCATCTACACGTGCACCCTTATTAGGGTGCGCAAAACTAATAAAATCTGCAGCAGGGTAGTATTTGTAATTACAAATACTACCCTGCTACAGAGTTTGGGTTTTTTTTGTGAACAAAAGCACACATGTAGACATTGCCTAAGCTGGCTGGGGCACAAGGATGCTTCAGTGCAGGGGCTACACCCTCATGCCTCATCCAGCCCCACCACAGCACATGGAGCCCAATCGGAGCAGCCCTGGGCTGGCAGTTTTATCCATTAGTCATCAAAAGTTATTTACAAAACGTTGGGTACAGTTATCAATATTTTATTAGAGTTCAGCACAATATTCCCTTAACATAAAATAATTTAAACAAATTTTCACAATATTTGATACAAAAAATCCCAACAGGCTGACATTAAAATATATCTCACTTTTTTAAAAATCTTGATGTGCCTTTAAATCCATGAAAGATTGTAAACACAAGACAAAAAGACCCTTAAGGTTCCCCTTTAAGACTTAAACCAAAAATATCTGAAGTTCCAAGAAAGTGTCCCGAAGGGCTCTTGCCTAGATTTATATCTAAATTTTCTAGCTTGTTTCACTAAATGCCTGCCTAAATATTTGTATGCTTTCTTCCCAACTCTGTAAGTTTCTATATTTTTTAATGCCCTATATAACTGAAGAACAGGTTTATTTTCTTTGCTTAGGCCCTGTACAAAAATGAATGCGATCGCAAAATTATTTCACTGAAGGCAGCAAGTTTGACTAGCGATCTGCCTTCATCAGCCTTCTAGTGAGAACTGGACTACGTAGATACTTGTCAATAGTAATACTATTCTGCAAAGGTTCATTTCCCAAACTACCAGGGAAATTAAGGGCATTCAGCATCTTGCAGGATTAGGCTCTAAAATAGCAGTGCTACAGCAAATAATCCAGTGCTTACCAGACCATCTCTAAAGGTTGAGCAGTTCAACAGAGGAGCCCTAGGAACCAATTTGGAGACCTGGCATCCTACTGTACATTCAGTTAGTGCCACACTTGACTCACTGCTGCCTTGCTGCGGAGCTAGATCGTGCTATTTTTGTTTTTTCATTGGAATGTCTATTGTCATAAAATCCTCCGCTAAAGTTACTTCTTGGCCAGCTAATACTGCTTCTGCTTGTCTCTTTAATTCTGTGACATCAGTGTCTCCTTCTCCCACCAGAGCAGCCGGTTTGTATCTCTGACTGAAATGAGTCAGAACCAGATTCTTCACTTTACATAGCTTTGCAAACTCAGCTGCCATTCTTGGAGTGCTATGACCATGCTCGATGGCTTTGTCCACTTGACTGTCATCCAATGTGGCTTCATGAACCAATAGATCTGCTTCAAAGCAAAGTTTCACTGCTTCATCTCCAACAACACCTGAACAGTCACCTAAAATACATATTTTCCTTCCAGGAATAGGATCTTCCAAGACATCTGAAGGAGAAATAGTTATTCCACTTTCTAGGACAACTGTAATACCATTTTTCAGCTTCCCATATACAGGACCTGGCTGAACTCCTAGTAAGAAGAGGGAGAAGTTCATGGTTAGTTTTTGTGTTCGTGTACTAAACACTGGTCATCTTTCAGTACAGGAGCTGAAAAATTTTACACTGAGTCCACTAAAGCAGGGGTGGATAGCCAATTCTCAATCTGATTCATCTCTCCGTTGATCCAATATGTGGCATAGGCAGACTGGGGAGAATACAGGGCAGGGAGCAGAAAGCAGAGCAATACACCAGGCAGAGAGCAAAGGGCAGGGAGCAGGAAGTAGAGCAGCAGATTGGACAGTGAGCACAGGACAGGAAGCAGAAAAATCACCAAAGCAGAAGATCTGCTCCTTGCCCTATGCAGCATAGGGCAAGGAGCAGAAAGCAGAGCAGCAGACTGAGCAGGGAGGAAGGGGATCAGAGGGGCACTCTGGGAGGATGTGGGGCTAATTTGTGGCACATCTCCAAAAAAGGGCTGGCTTCCACTGCATCAAGGCATGAGTTTTTAATCAGACGATAAGGAAAACAATATTTCATTTCAGACAATATTTCACTTCATATTCTAAGTAGGTTTTATTTTAGCAGGAGGTTCTATAGAAAAGTTTTTAAATAGTAACTTTTGATACGATATTCTCTCCCAAATACACACTGTTATATCTTTCCACTATGGTCCATTCATGCTTTCTTAAACTAAGCCCTTAAACAATGTGCCGACACAGGAAAATGTTTTTTTCTCTTCTGATGATCAAAGCCATCCTCATTAGTATAACAAGTTTTAGAATAAGTTTTCCATTTTCTTCTGAAGAATAAAATGGCCCATTTCAGGCTGGATTACAGACAAATGCACATGGCTCTAATTCAGTAATCTCCCTTGGAGCAGTTTTCAGAGGAGTCTTCAGCCATTAATTAACACAATTCTATTACAAATCCTGAAAGTATATGTCAGGTTGAACACTGTATACTTTTGGATATCCCTCACCAGTGGCTTTTCAGCATCGGAAGATGAACATTGGTGGTCCAACTACCAGAATGGGTACATTAGAAATTCTAATATAGGCATATAATGGTTAAATATAAAATGCAATTATAATTCTTTTAGAACCAACATGCATGCATCTTGTGAGGACATTTAGGATATCTATAAAAATCAGTGATATTCACAAATGATCTCTTTACAATAAAATAAACCCAGCTACTTACCAAGGTCTTTTAATCTCTGTACATTGAGTTTACCGGTTCGCTGTTTTTCCTCTACTAGAAATCCAAAGGAAGGAATGCGGTGAAATAAACGGAAAGCTTTCATAACAAGCTGTTCATCATTGACCAATGTGTAGCAGTTTTCTACAGGATCCAGATAAATTGTTCTCCCTTGCACTTCTTTGGAAGATCCTCCATCTCCGTTCAGCCTGGTTAATTCTTTAAACTCTTCTGGAGGGCACTGGTCTGGTGTAGGTACTAGTTCATGAACAACATATGAAAACAGAAGCTCTGAGTGGGAGAGCTCCATAGTTCTCCAAATGAAGTCTCTCAGTCCTACAGGCCCATAAATATCAACATGTTGCTTGCTTGGGCAAGAACTACTTTGGAGACTAACTGTGCACAACAAACCAGGAAGCCCAAAAAAATGGTCGCCATGAAGGTGGGTTATGAAAATCTTTGTAATTCTACCTATTAATGGAAACAAAAAGTACAGCAGCAACTGAACAGATTTTTTCCAGCTTCAGCTTCCTGTCATTGGTCTATATTATGTTCTTTACTAACATAGTAAAATCCCATTCTCATAACAGTAGAAGGACAAATAACTACATATGCAATCAAGTGCCATTGTTTCTGCAAGCATTTTATAAGGAATTCTTACTCCTCTTTGATCAGGAAATCTCTTGCTATTTGTGAGAGCTTGAAAAAATATCCAAATTCCCCAATAAATTAGCAAAGTATTTTAAAATGCCATCTCTAGCTATGGGTAGAGCCAGCATTTATTTAAACAATGGAGGGGGAACCACTGTTGGGGAGAGAGCATGAGCTGTTGCACTGTAACTATTTCATCTTTCACGATCCTGTAGCAATATAAATGAGCAAAATTCCTGCAGATTTAACCCTGAGCGACACAGGGTTAAACAGGGGATAGTTTTTCTACGCTGCATCACTACAGGAACAGGCAGGGATAGCAGTTACATCCCACAGCTAACTATCAACCTCATGTTTTCATAACCATATGTGGGAAAGTGTCAATTAGTACAGTTCAGTGTTCTCTGTGTATACCTACATGTGGAGAAAATGCAAAAAATCACACACAAGTCCCCTCTCTCCAGCTTCTCTTCAATAAATTATGAGCTCTTTGTTTCCCTCCAAAGTATTCTCCATCCATCAATACTTTGCTGCTCTCTCTCCAATTTTTCAGCATTCTGAAATGCCAAAAAAAATCTAGTCCTGATTTCACTAATGTCACACAAATGACTTCCCTAATTACTCTTCCCATATTTATATCCAAAGATTCTGGGATGTCTTTTTTGCTACAGCTTTGAAGTGGGGGCTTTCTTGTACATTGTGAATCACTACTTTCCATTACTATGTGCATGTGGCAGAATTGTTAATAATGGCAAAAAGTGCTCAATAAATATTTGTTTGAAGATAGCTCATTCCCCATTTGCAAGTTTAGCTCCTTGTGTAACTCTACTGCTTGTATTAAAATACATTTTGTTTGAATGGGCCAGGCTTACCGACTGCTTCAGCTTGTATGCCTTTTCCTCATTATTTACCATTACAAATATCTGTGTCACACTGACTGAATCAGCAGTGATTTAATATTTACTTTCTTGGAGAACCACTGTTCCCTTTCCTAGATACAATAATGAGCAATACTTGTGTGTGTTTACATGTCCCCAGAAAATATGAGTTCAAATACAGAAGATTGTGTAAAAGCTCTCTCAGAAACCATACTTGCAAATTGCCCAGACCTGCTTTCAGATGGCTTTTCATAAACTGTGTTTGAGTTCCTTCTCCGCAGTCAAAAAGCCAACATTCTCCTTCATTACGAATGACGGTAGCTGAGGCTCCTCTTGTTGGAGATGGATATGCGGAGCCTGTTCCCAGAAAAGTGATATCCATGGACATTTTGCACCTCTCAGTATATGACCTAAAAACAAACAGATTGCACAAGCTTAGTTCTGCTGAGGAACAGAAACAAGCCATAATCCTTTAAATAAAGGGTGGCAAAATCATTTTCTTGACAAGATTAGATTCTTCTTCAATATAGTCCATGCACTGGGGTATAAATTATGGACTATATTCTATTCATGATTCACAGCAGCAACCCCACCAATGTTAAAGAATTTAGTATGGCCTTTATTTTCTAAGGGATCTTCATGTCACGTTCAGTATCAATTGAAAGAAATTCTCACCTTTCCAGTGACTCCTATTCCCGACTTCTGTTTCTCTTCTTTCCCCATCCTCATCTCATTTTTAGCTGACCCTGTTTAGACCGATGTTCCCCCAACATCTTTCTATACAGCATGGGCTTCCCTCCCCATTTATCCCTTCCCAATTCCTTCTGCTAAAACAATTAACAATAACAATGTATTTAACACTTATATTTAAGAGACCATTGGACTTCGGAGCTACCTTCCCCCCAGTTAAAATGGGCAAATAATCTCATAACCCTTCCAGACTCTGAAAAACAGGCAGAGGTTGATTTATGCTTACTTTGCATTTGGAACAATTTTTTTGCAGGGACAAAGACTAGAAATACACTTGAGTTTTAAGCAGTAGCTTTCTACAAAATCATATGAACACAGGACTGGAAGAACCTCAGATCATCATATGTAGGCCACAAACAGATGAAGCGGGTCCGGTGTTTGACACTCCTGTTTTAAAAAAGCATGCCATACAAACAGCAGGCATAAGTTAAAAGTTTTTTTCCCCTTTGTCAGAACAAAGAAGCTGAGTTATATTTCTGTATGTGATCAGCATAGCCTCTTGCATGTTCTAGTGAAAGCAGCTTGGAGACGGTTTGCTAAATACAAGTTGTATTAATACCTTCAACTGAATTACTTGCATTTTCTCAAAGCATTAAAGACTTGAGATTTGCAAATCCATTTTCAAGCACACTTCCACAGGCGTTTAAACAATGCCCTCTATATACTTGAGCAGTCTATTGGTAAAGCTCACACAGCCAAACACATTTAATTATGACAAAAATAGGTGAGCTGTTATTTCTTGAGGGCAATAACGATTCTCTTCAAGTTTAATACTCTATTTCTACATTATGGCACCAGGATCCCCTGGAGGATGGTGAAAGATAGCATGCTATCAATCTGAACCATGATTAGAGTTTGCCAGTCCTCTCCTTAAAAATAAAAGGACTGTGGCTCAAAAGGGATCAGAAGCAGAAGTTTTGCTTTGTTATATAATAATAGCTATTACACACAAGAGGCAGTCAGTGGCTGTAGGGTCAATTGGCAATTTTAGGTGGAAGTTCAAATAAACGTGAAACTATACATTACACTTTGATCATGTTAAGAGCACTTAAAATGTGAATGATCGCATACTACTACTTGTTAACAAGTGCTCAGTGCCCTTTACGCATCTTTAAATTACTCTGCTTTGGGCAAGGATTATCTTTGAGCTGTGCTACCTAGCTTCGGTTAAATTAACTTCTGGGTGTTCATGCAAGATAAAACCACCAACTGCAGTCCCTCAGTATCCCCAGAATCACTACTCCCAAGTGGACTAGCTATCATCCAGGACTCTATGGGAAGGGAGGCATGGGGAAGGGACAAGGGTGGGGACAGGCCTGGAGCAGGGAAAGGAAGGGGAAAGAGAGAAAGGGCGAGTGGGCTGCCAGGCTGCTGTTCTCTCTGCTTGCCAACCCCCAGATTGCTCTCCTGCCACCCCAATTACCCCCCATTGGCCCCCATTGCCCCGTATCACTGCCCTGATGCCCCGATCAGCCCAAGAGTGGGGGAAGTGCCCGTGGAGGTTTCCCCTCCTTGCCTGCTCCTGGGGTCCCTGCAGACCTCACCACGCTTGAGCGCCCACCGGCCCTACGACTGAAGGGGAGACGGGGCAGGCACAAGGCAGCAGTGCCAGATTTTGGCTTAACCCACTTCAGCTACAGTTTAGGGCTTCACAATATGAGCGGCCTCTAAATAAGGGGTGGGGCGGACAACTGGACAGTTTAATTCTAATATGACAAAAATATACAAATGCATGGCTCCACAGTTGTTATTCATATTGAGTTCATAAGTTTGTGCAGAAATAACAATAAGTCATCTTTGATTAGACTAACTTAAATAGTTGGACCAAGAAGTTTCTTGGATTTAAAACCCCTTGGCCAGGCTGAGGAGGGCTCTAGCGCCGCTGGGCCCGCTCTTCCCAGATGGAGGGGACAGGAACGAAGCCAAGACTGGCAGCAAGATCACTCATCCCTCCACCCGGGGAGGAAGAGCGCACACGAACCGCAGAGGCTTCCTCAGCCTGACGACGGGTTTTTCAACCCGAAAGCTAGCTAAGAAACTTGTTTCCCCGCCCCCAGCTATTTGAGTCGGTCTAATAAAAAGAGCTCGCATGCACCCGAAGAACCGCGTCAGCCCACGTCTTTAGACCAACACGGCTACCACCTACCCCCCGGCGATAATTCATCTTAAAACGCCACGAAAATCCACTTCCGGGGATTCATTTTTCTCTTCGGCGGGACGCGGCTCGGGGCCTCGGCGCGGCGGGCTGCAGACACGGGGGGGGGGGGGGGAGGGGCAGGCAATGAAATGCACTCGGGTGTATTTGGCCCTCCCCTCGCTCTCCGCCAGGGACCCGGGGGCCAAAGCAGAGCTGGGGGCGACCCTGGGGCTGAGGCGCGGTGCCTCGCGAGGCCGGCGGAGCAGCACAGGGCCCGCCCCCGCCTCGCCTCCGAGGGCCTCGGCAAGGGGCGGGCTGCGGGGCCGCGGCTCCGCCCACCCGGGGCGGGGCATCGCCCCCGCCCCCCAGGTTCCCACGTGCCGCCCCGGCCGGGACCCTCCGCGGGCACGTGTATGGTGCGAGACAGAAAGGCATGCAGAACTAACCTGGAAGTCCTGGTGCCAAAACGAGACCTTTTAGCAGCCCGAGACACGGCAAATACATAAACACATATTTTTCTGCACGCTTCCAGGCTCCAACAGCTACCAAAATACATCCCGAAACGGAAGATGCCGAATTTTAGCCGATTTTCGGATCCTAAACGGCAGTGCTGCGCTACAAGAAGCATTTCTCCGCCTGGCCCCTGGCACCGCAGGCGAAGCAGTGCTGCCTGAGCCGCCTGTGCCAGTCCCCTCTTGCCAGGCGCAGGGTCGCGTCAGAGAAGCCAGAGCTCGATTTAAGAGAAACTGCTTTTCTGCTCCCTCGCGGGAAGGATGTGGTTATGAGAGGAAGGCCGAGCAAAATGTTTCTAGCATAAAACCCCTGTGACACAGGGTGATCTTTCAGGTGTCTGCCCCAAGTAACATTCAGGACCATGCGTTTCTACACCAGTTTGTACAACCAGTGAGTTTTGGAGGTCAAGGAAGACCTAAAAGGGTATCCTGAGGCCTCAAGGAGTTTGGACCAGGAGAAGGAAACAGGTTTGGCTTATACTGTCACTCCCCATACCCATTACCACCCAGCTCTGGGCCCATAAAAACCCTACAAGCCCCCCTGCTCAGGGCCAAACTCATTGCTGTATCTGGACGCGGGAAGGATTACGCCATGGCCAGACTGGTACAGACTGGGGGGACTTTTGCCTTCCTCTGTAGCAGGGAGTGTGGCCCTCTACCGGGAATATTAACAACCTTTCGTAGCGGCAGTGCACTGGCTGCTGTGGTTCCCTCGCTTAACCCGTGGCAGGTTTGGAGGTCAGGTTGTGTCAGGATGGAGGGCAGTCACATGCAGAGTTTACATGATGGTTGTACAAAGTGGTTTGGATAGGGATGATCCTGTCTCAGGCAGGCGGTTTGACCAGACGACCTCTGGAAGTCCCTTCCTGCCCCATCTCTCTATGACATCGAGAAGGGGGGAGCCAGGGGAAGGTGCAGTGGCACCCCGCTTCTGGTCCTTTGCCCTCCTTTTGCCCATCTGTGGCCTGCCCGATTGACACCCCTGCAGCCCTGTTTTAACTCCCACTGAGAAGATCCATGCAAGAGGTAACGATTTCCTTTTCGGACCTGGTCACACAGGCACATTGAGCAGCTCATGGAGCTCTCCGTCCCTGAACTGTCTGTCCATTAAACACACAAAACTGGTTTTAAGCACTCATTTGGTGGCTCAAAATGATGCCACTCCAGCCTAAGTTTCCCTCTGCTCCATGTTACCCAGCTCACGTTGTGCCAATATGTGGCCACTCTAGGCTACATTATAGTGGGAACACCCCAGCTGCCACCTCTCCCCTGCTGGCCCGGATTGGGCCCACTGCCTCCCCCAGCACCCGTGATGGTCAGCACCCCAACACCCAATCTCCGACTCTGCCTGGAGAAGAGCAGCAGCCTGGCAGTGGAGGCTGGGCAGACAGGTTAACCCTTCCCTCTCCCGGGCCAGACAGCACAGGCAGCCACAAGGAAGGAGTGGGGTGGCGCCGGGGGAAGCCCAGATTGGGGTTGGGGCAGGGGGAATTCTCACCTTTCAGTCCTCCAGGGCCCCGAGGGCCTGAACTTGTCCCAACACAACACTTGGCTTCCTCACGCCTCAAACTTGATTTGGGCTTTCAGCTTTCCCAGCTTCAGCCCCTTGCCTCTGGCTGTGCCCCTTCAGCCTAGGTCCACCACTGCCTCAGGCCTTGGCTTCTGGGCCTCCGGTCCTGGTCTTGCCCCTACTCAGACTACGGGCCCCTGCATGGCCCCATCTTGCGCTGTCCAGCTCTGGTCCCCTAGAGCTCTCAACCCAGGCAACACTGAACTGGGCACTTCTCAGGAGCCCCTGTAGCCTCCACATCATAGTCACAACCTGGTCCGCTGTTTTAAACTTAAGCAAACAGAAATATAAGCAAACCACTTTCAACTGAAGCTTTGCCCAACTCTGGATCAATACCCCAACCCAAGCTACACACCCCACTAGCTGTCTCAGTCTAGCCCTTGCAGGCAGCTGGGGTGTCCATGAGCCTGTCTCCTGCAGCCATCATCCCGGGGAGCTCCTCTCCCTGCAGCAGACTGCGCCTTCTGCCTCAGGCCATGGGTTTATATCCCACAAACCCTGCCCCTTCCTGCCATGTGGCTTTTGAGCCACACATTTCCCATTTCATCTGCTGTGGCTGCCAGACCACCAGCTTAGGTTGCTGTATCCTCTTGGAGCAACAGGAGCTTCTGGCTCCTGTTATATTGCCCCGGCGTGAATCACAGAGAAAACTGGCTGGAAACGGCCTCCAGAGGCTATCTGGGCCAACCCCCTGGCTGAGGCAGGACCATCCCTAACCAACCCATCCCATACAAATACAAAATCTAAACTTTTCCTAAAATTGCCATCAACCCCAATGCAACACAAGGCATAACGCCCTAACCTGGCACAGGTAAAGCAGGGGGACCACCACCCAGCCTCTCTGCATGGAGGTAAGTGCTGTGAAATATAAATTAGTTTTTGAAATTAGGTGCCACTCAATTCACAAAAGTTATGGAGGGCTGCCATGAGTCCAAAAAGATTGAGAACCACTTAAATAAACACTTTAGTATATACATTAGCTTTTTCAATCTGATGCCACTCAGTTGTGAGAAGTTATAGAAGGATGCCATGAGCCCAGTGATGGACGCCTCGAGTCCAGAAAGGTTGAGAACCTTCGGTCTCTGCTGTGCCCCGCTAGGCCTTTACAAACAGCAGCAGCAGGACGCATGAGTTTAATGTCTCTTGAATAGCTCCCTCCCACGCTTTCTCATAGATCTCTGACTAATCCATGCAGAACTTCAGAATGACTTGCAAACCACTAAATCATTGCAGTTCACTATATATAGTAAAACCAGGGCCAGGATGAATGCTCTGCCAGTCCCATTTTGGAGACTTCTGATATATAGCTGTATCCTGAAATGAATAGATTATCGGCAAGCACGGTAGACAGGATAAATAAAAAACAGTGGTGCTCCTGATTTGACCAAACTTGCTGCTGTTTAAAGCTGAACAGGTTTAGATCCCTAGTATTTGGGTAGATCCCTATCAGTGAAGACATTTGAACATCCAGGCTACCGCTTTGTGATTTCAGCAGCTGATTTTAACAATTTTATATGTTTAAATAAAAACACACACAATATTTGATGTATTGAACTGAGTGACATGGCTCACTGGCTTCCCTTGCTCTATTCTTCCAATGAATTGGAGAAGGATTGGTTGTGTAAAGCATAGACATATAGGCATATAGACAAGTCTACCTGTGTTTGTCTTTCCATTCCCATCCCTGCTGTTCAGTACTGTTTCCCTTACAACGAAGGTGTCAAATGTCTAAGAGTCTGGGGCTACACACTGCACAGGGTCATACTGGCATTAACCACTGGCCCCCTGGGATGCATGCTGTACCATGCATGCATGTGCCTGCATCCCCAACTCCCTGCTGCATTGCATGTGCAGGTGCCCCAGCCTCACCATCAGCTCCCTGGTTTTAGTCTCCCCCAGCCCCACAAGTACCCTGAGTCAGTCCAGCTCACCCCATGGGGCAGGAAGTGGAAGTTGGAGAAGGGAAGGGACCTGGAGGCCATCTGGAATAACAGGAGCAGCAGCCTGCAGGTCACCAGCTAGACAGTCCTGCCTTACAACAAAGAGGTGTTGCAAGAACTCCCAGCTGTGCAGAGGACCTACGGCTGCAACCTCTGACACTCGGGATCAAAAACATACATCTAAAACTTCCCGTTAGAGTCGACTTAGCCAAAAGGCTTCTTTCTTTGGATGGTTCACCCACTTGTTTCAAGTGTTTGTCCATGCTGTTCCTCACCCCAAAACCATATTAATAATTTTAACAGGGTTGAGTATTTGACCAGTCAAATAAAGTTTGGTCAATTGACCAGTCAAATATCCATCAAAAATTGTTTAAAAATTGCCAATAAGTTAAATAAGACAAAACCCAAACATTTTCTATTCATAATCATATTTTTGTGAAACTACAACAAAAAATATTAATTCCCAATGAAATTACTATAATCTTTGACCAGTCAAAAATATGCAGTCAATTGACAATATTTGGCTGGTCAATTTACCAGCTTGCCAGCCCTATATTTTAATGCTATTTGACCCTCAGATTACAAGTCTTTTGTTTTGCATCTGAGTTTGCCATGTATCTTAATATAAAAACCAGCAAACTGGGGGGAAAAGCTGTGTGAAATCTTGTTAGTAAAGCACTATAAATAACTATGCACAATAATAAAAAGGAATACACCAAAAATACACAAACCAACCACATCTAAACTTCTATAATATGTGTATCACAAGGGCTCTCTGACAGCCCCATGAAGGAAGGCGAGAACAATGACCCATTAAAAAAAAAAATCACAAAATTCTCTTTTAATTGCTTATAAGGTTATAACCCTGCCTGCTACACCTTATGGAAGGTCCAGTGTGGTCTACTTGCAGGAGACTTTCTATGCTGCTATTTCTTTTGGGGCTGTATGAGCTGTCAAGATGACGGCCCCTTCTATGCTCAGCAAACTGAGGGGCCTGTGTCTTGTGTTAACCCTCTTTTAGCCACAGATATTGGCTCAGCGCTGTAACTTGTGCCCAAAGCAGTAGGTGAGCTGGTGGTAGTATCTTGATTTGGAAATAGCACTTTATTCACAGGACCATACATAAAGACCTACTTACAGCAAAGAAGTAACAGCCTGCTACTTCAAAGCCTTGCTAACAGCCTTTGCAAAGATTGAGAGCTTAACCTTGTGTGACAGAATACGTCCTCCTGGAAACACTGAGCGTGTCCAGGAAGTTTGGCATCCCAGGAGAGAGTTTATTGTGCCAGAAAGTTGCTGATACCACACTTCCTGGGCACTCTGTGTTCCCAGGAGGACTTGACACAGTCAGCCATACCTCCGGAAAAATCCTTTTCTCTACATTTTGCCTTCCAAAAACAATGGGTGTGTTTTATTTTGGAGGTGTGTGGTATGCAAGAAAATATGGTACTTGTAATGCTTCCCCTGCCATCACCTACCATTGCCTTAGACTACTCTTATTCACTGGTCCCTTACAAGGGAATTAAGATCCATTTTATTTTAAAACAAAACAACACATAGGAATAGTAGAAACATATTGCTCTTTCCTGCCCAGAGCAGGGGGTCGGATTCGATGATGTGTGCAGGTCCCTTCTCACCCTATAAGTCTAAGAAATCTATGAAATGCAAGAAATTCCCTCAAGCAATTTAGTCTCCACTTTAGCAGGGCTGTAAAATAAGTAGATACATTATTTTAAAATGAGCAAAATCAAACATAACGTAGGCAAAGGAAAATTTATTTTACTAAGAAAATAGAATACCAGAACACATATCTCAATACAGTTACAATATTATAAAGGAAGGGGGGGAAAAAAAACAAAACAGCTCACATTTCAATACAATTTCAGTTTCAGCTGACAAGCGACCCTCTTGGAATCAATCAAATCCTGGACAGAAAAAGGCATCCCGAAGACTCCCCTTGTCTAGACTTGTTCCCACCACCACTTCAACATGAAGGGATACTTTCATTTTCTTTGCAATGTTTACATCATATTTAAAATAGACAAAATGGCAGAATTACTATTTCCTGACAATATCTGTCCTGAAAAGAAAAACAATACTTTTTGTGTAGTTTGCAGAGTATTTTAATTTCCATTTCACATAGAAAGCAACTACATGAGGACAGATGTATCACAGTCAGTGCTCCTGTTGGAGTGCTCTTTTCCCTCCAGTGCTAACATGTGGGTTGGGCTTGACCTCTGCACAATATACAGATGCCTTTACATGCTAACAAGTCAAACCTCTGACATGAATAGAGGTTTTAAAACAAATTCCAGCTGTGGTGCACTGCCCTGAAGATACTGGATTCCCTACAAACAATCTAGTACATATCCTTCAAAAGCAGGCCCTAGCAGGCTTCATCTACACCAAATACTGAGCTTCAGGAGATGGTGGTGACAGCATAGGGCTGAGTTGTTCTGTTTTCCACCCCACACATTTGTGGGTGCTCAAATACTATGATGATAAAAATGTTATAATACCGAGATAGGTCAAAAAGGGCCATATACAGAGTTAGATGCCTCTTGAATCAGAGGCATTTTTCAGTGTTTCCCACTGAATGCTATTGCACAGGTTCCCATTAATACCCATAGCAAACTGAAAAATCAAGAAATGGAGTGGTGCCATCTGTAACTTGGCTGTTTTGTTTAGAGTCACAGAGTTGCGTGACTTACCTTTTATATATACTAGCCTGTCAGATTATTTTAACAGGAATGGTATAAGAACTGACCCTCAGACATGTCCCTGCATCATTAAAGTGGATAGAAGTAAAGTAGACACTAAATGGAGATAGACAAAAGATTTAGGCTGCTTGCAGACATTAAAACACAAACAAAATGGCGCTTTACTTAGAACTTTGTGTGCTCCCGCATCGGGCGCAGCACATGCCTAGAAGAGGCATCACATTAGTTGGACCCAGCTTGCCCAAATTTTGTACAGATTGGGCATTTTAGTGGGTTTTTTTGGTGCTTTTATCTAATAGCTGATTGTGTCAGCTTGAGATAAAGGCACCAAAGCCCCACTGAACTGCCCAATTTATACAGACACTGTGGAGCTGGGCTGAAGTAATCTGCTACTTCTTTGGGTAAAGCATGGTTTTTTGTTTGACTGGTTTTTTTAACATCTGCAAGCAGCCTCAAAGACCAAGGGCTACTTTCCCCTCCTACTGGAAAGACCTTCTGCAAAAAGGTAAAAAGGACAAAACTTGTTAGCTCTGAGCAGACAAGTTAAATAGTAATATATAGGAGAAATGTCACTTCACATAAAGCATTTTCCCAAAATATCTTTTAAAATGCATAAAACAACACAGAACTCCATTGTATGTCCCATAAAACACACATGGCAAGTTATATTTTTTATATATTTGATGCAGCATTTTAAATTGGCTTCTTACACACACCATTGTTGGCCAAGAGCAACATACACAGCAGAATATGTAACACTTTTGAACACCTCTTACCTAACCTTTATAATTCATGTAGTTAGGCCATGTCCCCTTAGCTCCTTTTTTGTTTTAAGGTTTTTGGGTTGTTTTTTTTTTTTAAAAAAAACAACAGCTCACATAGCCTTGGCTTGTAATACCAGTGTTTCTGTATTTGGTTTTCTAATGGCCTGTTCTTGCTCCTGATAATTTTTACAGGAACAGGTCTGGGACCAATGCTGAAAGAGACTCAAACCCTCCAGTTCCAAAATGTATGAATATGAAAATGTATGAATATATTTCATCCTTTTCAGCATGTTTAAAAAGGAAATGCATCTAAAGTACTACTACTTGATCCATTACTGCTGTCACAAACAGAAGACAGAAGAGTAGTACGTTACAGGCACGGTCTTAGAAATGGAGAATAGCCACAGTCCAAGTGAACAACAATACAAGTTAAACATTGCAAGGTACACAAGACATCCCAGTAACTCGGTGAGGACCCCTGGTCTTCTATTGTTGTAACCAAGTTACAAAGACACAACTGGAATCAGATTTTTGAAGCCAGATCAAATGTAGTTACAGACTCAAGTTATAGATGCTGTCTAGACAAGGCCTCAGACCCAGGAAGAAGTACTATGCTCTTGCCTATCGTTTTCAGTTGGTTCTCATTTAAGAAGTTACAAACTCATTCATAGCCAGTAAATGGCACTCTCGGTGTCTTCCGAGCATTGAGAATAGCAAGAAACCAATGCTCCAAAGTGAATGGACTATGAATTGAGAAAAAAGCAATCTTCCCCATTCTTACTGGAAGACCATGGTACTGGAAGACCATGCCAGGCAAAACAGAAAAAAAACTGGCAGTGCCAGCTATCACTGTTTCAGCCTAAGGCAAGATTTGTGCTGTGGCCAGTCAGTGACACCTTCCGAGGGCCTTATTTTCAGAGGTGTTAATCAATCAATACCTACATACTTTCAGAAGAGCCAAGCAGGTGCATTTGAATCGAGGCTTTGAATGGATCTGTGCATTTTTCTGTTGAATAGGAGAAGCAGAACCTTTCATGCTGACTGCTGCCACCGCTGACACATGGCAGTAGGGCCCTGTCTTCAAGATACAGTAGCAGGGCAACACATGGAGTGCTAAAAGTTTACATTTTCCCTGCAAGGGAGCGAGCGAATGGCTGTTGCCCATGTACATAATGCAGAGCTCTGCTTATACACAACAAAATCCTCACGCCAAGTTTTGGTGAGGTTTGAGTTTTCAGAAGGTCTAGTTTGTACTAAATAAATAAATAGATTCTGAATAAGATCATACATTTAAATACACTAAAAACCAAGCATAGCAAAAATAGATGAAAAAGTATTTTTTGTAAAAACACTGTACGGGTGTGTTGGTCTTTTTATATGTATATACATAAATCAGACACTCCAGGATCCACACCATGAGACATGGAATTTAGAGCCACCACCACACAGTATTTTGTCTCAAAGAGTCACTTTTTCCATCATTGTTTTTTCCTCTGTGCATATAATCACTTTGCTTCTTTCACCTACCTAAAGCCACTATTTTTCCTCCTCTCTTAGAAAGATTAAAAAACTAGAATGAACAATAAAAAGGACAGGGTATGCCCCTGTATCTGCAAGAAGGTATAATGACAGAAATCCCTACTATGCCTGAAGAAACATTGGCCTTATTTCATGGAAACCCATAAGCGTATGGTAAGAAACATATGTTTATCCTGGGAACAACCTGAGCACATTTACTGATGACCTTAGCCCTTGATTCTAGGTGATCAGTTCAATCAGAAGTTTTTGCCACCACTATTTATTTCTGTCATTCTTTCTTGATTTAGCAAACTCTAGTAAATCTGAGTATTCCCAAAGCAAACCCTTCACTAATGGGATGAATTTAACAAAGTCCACACACACCAGCAATAACTACAACTTGTGTCCACTAATGAAGGGAGATGGATTTTGTGACGAAAGCAGATGTGGAGAAAATGAGGAAGAACCCAACTGTAATAATGTCATCAAATTCACAGTGGCATCAATGCAATGGAAGCTAAGCTTGAATACACTTGAGAAATGGAAGACGTAAACCAGCAGTGATTTGGCCACAATCTTTGATTACTTATAAAGCCGTATGATAGAAATGAAGTCCCCATTCTATTGCCTGAACTGACAAATTAAAAAAAGAAAAGAAAAACAAATCGACCCTTTCAAGTCTATCCACCGAGAACATCTGGGAATCTACTGAGCCAGAAGCTGTAGGAAACATGCAGTCAAGTGGTTGCAAACAGGAGTTCTAGTTACTGCTCTAGTTTTATTGTCTAGAGCAGGGCTGTCCAACTGGCAGCCTGCAGGCTGCATCTGGTCCTGAGAGGTTAACCTACAGACTCTGGGCTCCTTGATCACGAGCCACCCTGCAACAGCGTTCCAGGTGCTACTGCTGCCTCCAGTCTCGGTCTCTGTGTTCTTCCTCTGCTTCTGCTTTTCTGCCCCCACCTTGGGAGTGGGGCAGGGCTGAGGAACCCCCCAGCTGGTCAGCTCAGGTAGACCTAGTGACTCCACATGGCACAAGGGCACCAGCATGTTAGAGCAGGGTCACACCCACTGTGCAATGTGGCAGCGGGAGCCACAGCACCCAGGGTACTGGCATGGTACAGCGGGAGGGGAGGGGGTCACCCACTGCATGGTGTGTGGGCAGGAGAGAGTGCAACCCATGCAGCATGTGGCTGGGGGCATTGCAGCCACTGGTCACACAGAAACTGGACAGCCCGATCTAGAAAAAACAGAGGGAAAACAAGAAAAAACAGCCTTCATTCAAAGCACTGCACATGTCTGCTTTGGAGCCTCTCCCAGTCAACATGATCACAAACACTTCACACAAAGACATGTCAGGCCCCCCAACAAACTCATTTGAAACATACACATGCAAGGAGGACAAGTTTTCAACTGGTTCAATTTCAGTATCAGCGCAAAAGGAAAAAAAAAAACCCAACAAAAATACTTTTGGACATAACTTGTGAATTCTGCTACCTTGGAAGTCTGTGCCACTGTATCTTTTTATGAAGGGTTTCTGTACACTGCTTCAGATTCAGTTTTTCCAAGACAATCCAAAGCAGGTTCAAAGAACAGCTGCTGAATGAAGGGAACTAACCTGGACTACGATGCTGTGTCCTCTAGACAAAACAAAAAAACCTGCCACTTGAATTAGCCTGGCCTTTTTCGGTTGACCGATTCTTTCTGTGATGTCGATCTTTGTGATTGGTGACAGCACGGAAAGAACAAGAAATAGAAAAATATCTTGGCAATCAGCAATGATGAGACAAATATCTCAGTGCTGTATCTTCTGGACAAAGCTAAAGTGTCATTTGTATAATACTCTAGTGTGGTGAGGGCTCCAAACAAGAAATGCAGCATTATGGTCAGAGTTTCAATTTGTTTTGGACAGCTATGCCATTCATGTGGTAAGAACCATCACCCACAGATTTGATCAGATGTGTATAGGGAAATCTAAGTCACGGTAAAAATGGGAGGGAGAAAGGGAAAAACAACAACAAAATGGAGGAAAATAAGTTACAAATCTCAGAGTCATGATCCCAAATTGGTCAGAAAGGGGTTCCCTGCAGAGGAGAGGACACCACTTGAGCAGTGACACCTTTTGGTATATCAGTGCATTTTGGGAGGCTGAGCTGGTGACTCAGGCCAGTCATACACATCTGGTATGAAAGAGTCATATTCATAGCTCCATATCTTGGATCGGATATACTGGTTCTTGTCCGCTGGCTCTGGGTAGTGGAAAGCCATGTTGTTTGCATACAAAAATTCCATAACCTGAAAAATTAAATTATTATACAGTTTGTGCTTGAATCTCTTTTAGGGCAATAAAAAGACTTACAAGAAGTTGAGAAAGCTAATGAAATCTATTAATTAAAATGGTATAGTTGAGGATAATAGATAGTTATCTTATGCGCACGCACGCACGCACGCACACACACAACGCTTCTCATTTTTTAAACTTCTCTCACAAGTATCCCTTTGATTACTATTAGAATCAGAGATTAGAGGGGAAAATCATTCTGTTCAAATTTTTCTCAGTGCATTTGCATCACACTTCTGGCAGCACTTTGCCCATAGTCAATTTTATTATTTGTCCTGAAGACATGTCGAGAGCCCCACTAGGACACGTTGTGCAAAGTGTTGCACAAATGCACTGAAAAATGTTCCTACCTCAAAGAGCTCATTTAAATACACACACACAAAACCACAGGCAAGATTAAACCAGGTTTTCAATCTTTAAAAAAAATCAGCTTCACTTAACATAAGTCTTCTTGTATGGAGAAAACACTGTTATTTATATATGCATTTTTTAAAATTACTAGATTTCCCTCTGAGAAGGTCTGTTTTAAGTTAATGCTTTGTACAGCCCCAGTGAAGCAACACAGCCAGGTACCTGGATTCACAACTATTTGTCAAATCTGGAATGGCATAAAGCAGAAGTTTGCTTCTTGCGGATTTCAAGCCCTTAGCTGCTCACATGGCCAACTGAAAAGACTGCTATACATAATAACTACAACCAAACTCCAAGCCTGAGTCTGGAAGAGACAGGATTTTAGCAGTTTTTTCCATCCATTTGGGGTTACGATATGAAAAGAATCTGAAAAGTTGGTACAATTTTCTAGCAGGTCTAAGCAATAACCTTTTAATTTTGAAGTTTAGGCGTAAGTCCTGTGCTTTGCTGTGCCAGCATTAACAAGGCAAAGAGAGAAATGGGGACAAGGACACTTTTGCTTTGGAACAAACAGGTCAGGATCTTTATCCAGTCCTAAAAACAGTGGATAAAGGAGACCTGATATGTGCATCTGCTGGTACAGTACTGCAATTAATTCCATTGCTAGTGGCTCCCTCTTGAGGGTAATAATTTCCATGAGTTCAAACATGGTTCCCTGAGCTTTATGGATAGAGCTACAATGGGTGGTTGCAGAGAGAGAAATATTCCAGTCCATTCAAACCTGTATGGAGGAAGGCCATGGCCTTCCAAGGGACCTGGGAACTGAACAAAGTCAACAAGAAAGAAGCTAAGTTCTAAGTAGTAACCAAAACCAGGCTGAAGGATAAAACATCCTTTTATTGACACTTTCTTTTCTGCCTACTTACTTTAACAGCAATGCAAATGGAAACTTCTTTGATGTTGGAAAGTGGGGGATAAAGTCTCCCTTGGGCAAGTTCTTCACTTGTTAATTGCTCAGTCAATGCCTGCATTAAAAAGAAACATTATATATTTACTCAGGTAAACAAAATGCTAAAATGAAGAATAAAAGGAAAAAGTCTGAGCCTTCCCAACAGTACCATTGACTAAAAATAGCTGGGGTAAGTCAAGCACAGTCTCAAAAACTAGCAGAGAGATGAACTCCACAGCCTGTGTCCAATAGGACAGATTATGTCTTTTAGCATTTAAGCGCAGGTCAGATATTTCTTTCTTGAAGTGCCAGTAAATATATTTGGTACAATGGAGGCACTCTACTGCACAGCTGACCCAAGCATTTGGCTATGTGACAAAGGCACACAGAATATGGTCTCTATCTGTTCACTCACCTCAAAAACACATAATTTTTTGCAACAAGAAAAAGCTACAGGAACCACCCACCATATTTCATGGTCTGTCAGGGGGTTTGAGACATTCTTTCGTTTTTCCCTTTATTCTATCTTACAGTTGTTCTCCCCTTCTTCTCCCTAAAAAGCCCCAACTACAACTTCTGACAATGTCAGCTCCCACCTAATCGATGATTTTTCCCATGAAGTGGAGCACAGAGGCTCCCAAAGCCATAGGATGGCTGATGAAAAACATGATAGTGTCAAGAGAGATGAGAAAGTTGTGCTGGAGCAGGTTGAAAAAATGCATTCTCTCATTTCCTCTTCCCTCATCAAAAATCAATTTTGGGTGGAAATTTGACTAAATAATTTTAGCCTAAAAAGAAAATATTCCTGCTTGAAAAATCACTACAGTGCTGCAGGGCAGCTGTACTCTGGGCATCTCATCTTCCCACTTTTTTCTGTGTACCAGACTCTGGATGAACTGAATCTCCCATGGTGCAGCCTAGATGACCCCTCTGGAGAGGAAAGGCAAGGTACCATGGGAGTTCCTGGACGAGGTGCATCACAGAAGAGATGATCCGGTTGGTGAGCTTAGTTCACAGAGGAGGAACGAGGATATAGGGCTATCAAGCTACACCTCCCAACCCAAGACAATGCAGCAGCTTTTGCACATGAAAGTGTTTCAGGTTTGGGGCATTTGGATGGAAAATAGATTCGCTACAGCAGCAGCAGACACTTTTTGCACAGAAAAAACCTGTTTCATCAAAGCCCAACTTTCCATTATAAAACTGTTTTGGAAGAAAATCTTTTTACCGCTCCTGCCCTAAGAGGATAGAGACATGACATCATTTGACCTCACCTTCTTAAAGCCATTATCTGCTACATATAAACACTTACTTTTGCAGCCTCCAGGAAGACCTTATCGCTAATATGCCGAACACCACTGAGGACTACTGCCAGGGCCACCCCTAAAATAACAAATAACAAAAGTTACTTTTCTTGACACTGCTGATACTACGACACCATCATTTTTAACATGCAGCCTTATCTTGCTATCAGGTGTTGCACTTTCTTTCCTGGAGTGCCAGTCTTCACACATTCTCTTAAAATATTCAGACACAAGACACATCACGGCTGTCCCAGTATTATAGTGGAACATGCAACTTCTGGGAGAGTACTGCTTGTTTTAAAAATGACCAGCTGATGCCTCTTTTGCACAAAACAAAATGGAAGAATAAATAAACTATTTTTCCCCAAAAGCAAAAATGCACATAGGTCACCTGCTGTTAGGAAGCCATGACTTCAGTAACATGTTTTGATAGGTTAAATTTCTTAAAAGAATTAAACTGAAATAGTCTCGTTGTGTGACTAACTAGACCATGTAACCATGTCCTCTTATCATGCCACATATCCCTAACACTTTCTATTTGTTTCTTCTCACTTACTATAACCTTGTCCGAACTGGGAATGTCTCTTACTTTAGTATATACAGCTCTGACCACTGTGAAACCACACTCCCAATACAGAGCACTGCAGCACTGAAAAAGAAATGCTGAAAGAGCAATCATCACGCAGATGTAGAGAATTCTAGAGACTACCTGGAAAAATATAGGCATTGTTTCCTTGGCCTGGTTTGAAGATCCTCCCATCCTTCAGAGTCACGCATTCAAATGGGCTGCCGCTAGCAAACAAACAGCGTCCCTGTTAAACAAGAGGGAATAATCACAGCTGTGTAACCAACTTGGACAAAACCTGCTTTCCAGGCTATAAAATCATTACCAATTAGAGCAGCTCAGAACACCACAGATCACAGTGCATGATTCAGGCAGCAAAAGTGCTCAAGCTCATGCCTGCTTTAAGCAGCTAATAGACCTGTTGAAAGGTATGGGAATATGCACATGTGTAAGTGCCTGACTGAGCCAAAGCCCTAGAGTTCCACTGCCCCCCAAACCAGAGGCCTCCCTTAATCACTGGGGTAACCAGCAGCATGCAAGCATTAGCAAAAAATCCTTCACAAACATCATGAAGTAAGTAGACAAGTCAAATGATGACGATTTCTACTGAATGGGAAATTTCTATTTGCTTTCAAGATGTTATTTTCTTTTTTGATAAAATATGCCTCTTTAGGAAAGCAAAGCCTTCAGTGCAGTTAACCACAAGCTTATGCTTAAAGATATTACTATTTAATGTCTTATATTGCAGTAGTGCCCAAGAGTTAGCCCTAGATCAGGGTGCAATTGTGTTAGGTGCTGCGCAAACCCAGAACTCAGTGACAGCCACTTCCACTATTGGCTTGGGATTTACATGGCAGCTTGATGGATGCAGAGAAGGAATATAATTAGCTGATGATATAATGCTGGCTGGCATGATTGGTAACTGTCTCAGTCTGTGCATAAATATTTTGCTGAACTGAGACCCCTAAAAAGAACTTATCCTCTCTTGTTATTAAACTTTTTTAATTACTATGAACTATTAAAAAGTAACCAAGAATTCTGGGTGCAAATCACTTCCTCCTCCAGTTCAAACCTCAAAATTATCTCACAGTAAATCATGAAAATAAATTAAAAATTCAACATTTAAGGTTCCAACTCAGTTTCACTTTTAAAATACATTACCATGCATGCTAAACAATTTGGCATAGACATATCCATGGTAAAGGATTTTTTGAGGGGCATATATGTGTTTGAGGCCAGGATCAAGAGGCTGTAGTTTAAAAATAAAATATTACACTCGCAGAGCACTAGAGGGCATCAAAGCATAACCATGTTCTTTCAAGGGCCATCCAGTGGGGGGAAAAAGATTGAGCAGTAAGAGTTCACTGGTGGTTCCATCATACCCTCAGAGAATAACATATAGGCACTCTCATTAGGTTTACTAGAAAGTTCAGGATTATGTCATTTTTGAAGTCATGAGACCAATGGTAATGGAAGCAGAGGACTACTAATTACAGGTCGAAGACTTTTATTTTCAGTTCCCCTTGTCATCTGACTTACTTGGGGTTTTGAAGCATTTTACTAACAGAGGAAAAGTCCTTTGTAATTATTAGAAGCTGGAAGGCAGGACTCTGTTTAAAAGTGATGATGATCTTCAGGGGTGGACCCGATGGTCTTGTGAGGTCCCTTCCAGACCTAATGTCTATGAAATCTATGAAATCTGGGGTAACCCAGTTGTATTAACTAGGTTTTAAAGAAATAATGGGCACAGTAGAAACAGGCAGGAATATTAGAAAAATGTAATTTGAAGGAGTACGGTCTCAGTTATAGCTACTCACTTCCTTTAGATATTTCACAAGCTGCATTGCACATGCATGGGAATGCTTAATTATGGGAAAACTTGAATTTTAGTCAGAATCACAGCTTTCAGTGGGCAGGGAGGAAATTAAAAACTACCCAGACCTTTTCTTGTGAAAACA
Source organism: Crocodylus siamensis (assembly GCF_052110815.1). NCBI lineage: Eukaryota > Metazoa > Chordata > Crocodylia > Crocodylidae > Crocodylus > Crocodylus siamensis. The sequence goes on along the minus strand of NC_143397.1, from coordinate 15,086,794 downwards.
GTCTTAACATGTAAAGTAGCACTTGTTGGAAATGATTACTAATACTGCAACCAACATGTTTCTGCAGCAGGAAGCACCCACAGTTCCCCACCAACAAACTTCTACAAACATGAGTCATTCAATTCTTCGAAGTACTCCACCTTTCCAAACTCCTCAGGCTGGCCCTGGGGACAGCAGCAAGTGCATGGTGTATTGCAACCAGTGTGCCATGAAGGAAAAGAATCAATTGCTTTGTAGGTCAGTTTGCAAATGATATGACTAGTTCTTCCCCTGTCTTATGCTTCCCTGTTCAACCTCTGTGTTCATACCCTTTTTGCCCTTCTTCAGCTCCTTGAATTTTGGGGTGAATCATCCACACCCAAGAACAGGATGGTAATCCAGGCCAACCTTGACAGACTTGGAAAACGGACAGATGAAAACCTGATGGCCTTCAACGCCGAAAAATGCAAGGTACTTCACCTCGGGAAGAAAAATCCACAGCATGCTTATAGGCTTGGCGGTGCTACGCTTGCTAGCACCATGGCCAAAAGGGATTTGGGGGTCATGATTGACCACAAGATGACATGAGCCACCAATGTGATACTGCAGCTGGTGAAGTAAGCAAAACTCTGGCTTGCATCCATAGATGCTTCTCTAGCAAATCCCAGGATGTCATCCTTCTGCTGTACTTGGCCGTGTTGAGGCTGCAGCTGGAGTGCTGTATCTGATTCTGGGCTCCACAGTTCAAAAAGGATGTGGAGGGGCTTAGGAGGGTCCAGAGAAGAACCACGCACATGATCAGAGGGCAGGAAAACGGGCCTTGTAATGAGTGGCTGAGAGCTATGGGACTCTTCAGCCTGGAAAAGCGCAGGTTCGGGGGGACCTGGTGGCTGCCTAGAAGTATATAAGGAATCTGGGGGAGTGCCCCATGGCTTGACAAGGTCAAATGGTCACAAAGTTCTCCAAGACTGTTTCAGACTGGACATAAGGAAGAACTTCTTTCCTGTCCGAGCCCCCAATACCTGGAACAGACTGTCACCAGAGGTGGTGCAAGCACCTACTCTGGACTCCTTTAAGAGTCAAATGGATGTTTATCTTGCTGGGATCCTGTGACCCCAGCTAACTTCCCGCCCCTGGGGCAGGGGGCTGGACTTGATGATCTTCCGAGGTCCCTTCCAGCCCTAATGTCTATGAATCTATTATATCCATATAGACACTATTTAAAAACTGTGTGGAATGTACTTAAGGATGTACTTTAATAAAGGTCACTACTGGACCTGCACTCAGATACACTGGAATAAATCAACAGTAACATCATTGAAATCAACAGAAATGCTCTGATGCTTAAATCCTGAGCAGAGATTAAAAATTAGGCCTTCTCATATTTAGCTATATGTACCATGCCCAATATCAAGTGCCAAGTATGAGCCTTGGGCTGTAAGCAACTCAAATACAAACACATTCCTTGCTCAAATGACTTAATTTAGTGTTAGGTAAAGAAGCGCCAGGTTTAATTAGCTATTTCTAGGTTGTAACTGTTTTTTGTTATGACCCTAATATAAAAAAATGTTTCTTTAAGAAGAAAACATAAGAAGTGTCAGAAAAAGAAGTCAGTTGAGGTTGACATGCACATTGCCCTCAGTACCCAATGACTACTCTTTTCAATATTGTTGCCAAACAGAAACAAGATTTAGACCTCATTATGAAGTGATCATCTGCCACAAGTAATCATTTGAAATCAAAGTTGCTTCTCAAATAATGCAAAAAACCAAAATGCATGAGAAACTGAAGACAATGGGTGCATCCACATGAGACACTTATTGCACAGAAGCCTAATAACACTGTGCAGTAGCATGCTGGTCAAAAATTGTGCTAATAGCCTTCTGCGCAGCGTTATTAGGCTACTGCACAGTAAGCATCACAAAAAAATGTGCACTGGCACTACTGCGCAGTAACTGTAGTTACTGAGCATTTAGTTAGTACTTTATTAAGCACCTACTGCACATTAATGAACATGTAGACGCACCCAATGAGAAGGAACTCCATTCTTTATCTGAAGACATATCAGCTTAAAGTATATGTTTTAGCACCCAGTAAACAGTGTTTGTGCACTGACATTTTTAATCCTTATGTACCTCTGTTAATGTATAGGCATCTTCAGCAGTGCATTCAGCTTTCACCGTAGGGTTACTCAGTGCAAATATTATAGGTCTCTCATTGATTGAACCCATTGCTTTGATCACGTCAGGAGAGAAAAGCCGACCTGCACCTGCAACACCTGGAAAAAAATAGAAAGGTACAATTAAATAATCATGTATGTAACCAGGAGGGAGAGCTGCAAGAACTTCCCATTTTCTGCGTTTATTTGTGATCTACTTTAAGATGGTCAGTCACACGCAGGGCAACAGAACAGTTTGAACAAATATACATTGCTCATTAAAATAATAGTTTCTAGAAAATACACTGTAAGACACAATCTTTGACCCCAAGAGTCTTTTCCATTTCTCATTTCAATCATTTTCTAAAACTTTAAGATTAGATTATTCAAACCTAGGAAAGACACTCAGAAGAGACAACTAGTTCTATGCCATGATTGTACTTTCAAAGCTAAGACTTTTTTGTTTATATGGAAAAAGATGGCCCTAACAAAGGACTTCACTGCTCTCATCATTTTCTCTCTCTAAAACAGCTAACTAACCTTTTGCATGTAATGAGACAAGCACAGTTCCATAAAACTGAGTGCATACCTCCCAACTCAGAGACTTCATCCTAAAGCTTTCCCCCACCTGCAAAAAGTTGTGCGCAAGGGAAAACATGGATTTAGAATAGAATCATTTGGTAGCCTTAACTGCAGTGGTAACTACTAAGGATAATAATCAACACATAAAAACATACAGACCCATTTGTGCTCACAGGGTATAATGAGCCTGCTAATGGTGCTGCCTCTAAAGTCAGTGTATCCAACCACTGAAAAAAAAATCACTCCAATGTAGGGGGAACATACTGTAACGGAGGCATCATCTCACATTGTTGCTAGTGTAGATGTGACTGGGAAAAACTGTATGGCTAAGCCTTCCCTATTCCTCACTGGTCCTCAGTGCAATAGCAGGTACTTGGGACTCTTGGCCATCAGTGCAACTCAGAGCAGTCTGACTTGTCAACCAGAAAGCTCAAGACTTGAGTGAGCATTCTGTGGGTTGCAAAATGAAACTCTCAGACATCACTAAGGATCTGAGCCTGTGTGTATTACCCATGATACGCATTGTCCCAAATACATTTCCAGACATTTTTAAACAGCCTGAACCAAATTATGTTGTTACTTATATTATCACAATCTCAAGATAACACCAGTGACTTCTGTGGGATAGCTCCATAGTTACACTGTGGCCAAACAAAAAGCATCACTTGGCAAACTGGCAGCAACATCAGATTAACAGGGTACTATACAATTCGCTCACCAATAATAGCTGAAGGCTGAAGTATATTCACTGCATCCTCAAATGTCCGTGGCACCTGATTGGGTGCTCGGTGTGTAAATGATTCTTGATTGGCATCTACCGTTTGGTCTCGGCCCTAAAGATTAAAATCAATTCTGACTGTGAGAAGGAAATGGGAAGGAATGGTAATGTGCTTTGTGTTATTCCAAAGGACAGACAGACCCTTACCTGAACTAACAAACCAAATTTATCAAACATCCATATTTTCTCATGTGCTTCCTCTGCAGAAAGGCCATTTTCCATCATAGCCATAACAATGAGGTTTGCAATTCCCAGGGCAGCCTGACAGATAAAGGACCAAATAACCGAAAATAAAAATCTGGATTTAATATGATGTTAGCAAAAAATCTTTTAGATTTAAACTGTTAACAAAAAATAGACCCACGGTGATTTTCTCTTCTTTTTCCTACCAATATCATTTCAGTCTCATCCTTGGCTACCAGCTAATCATTGCTTCATCTTAATGCACATGATACATTTCCTCCTGAATCTGGTAAAAATGGATATTTCTTTTTTTCTGTCTCTCTTCTTTCCAAAATACATTTTGGGACTAAAACCAACCCTTCATCTTGCTTTATGGGGTCAATATACTTGGCCCTTGAAAATTAGCATCTTGTCCACTTGAAGCCCAGAGTTTAAACCAAATAAGTTTTTTGTAAGCAAGTATTTTCTTTAAGTTGGTATTAGTCAGTAGGCCTCACACAGCTGACTTCAGAGGAGAGAGGCAGTATTCATGGGAGTTGTATTCTGCAGTTCCACAAACTTTTAGCTTATTGAAGAACTCACCTCTCCTGCTCCAAGAAACAAAACTTTATGCTCTGTGATTGCTTTACCAGTAACCTTCTGTGCAGCCAGCAGCCCTGCTAAAGCCACTGAGGCTGTCCCTACAAAAAAGAAATAACTATTTCAGTGGAACTGAAAAAGTTTGAAATAACTGAACATATTTTGCAGAATGTTTTTATAAACATATTAAAGGGGTCAAAAATTGAAAAATTTACCCTGAATATCATCATTGAAGGTACAATATTTCTCTCTATATTTTCTCAAAAATCGGAAAGCATTATGGTTCCCAAAGTCTTCAAACTGAATAAGCGTGTTCTGGCCATACCTGAAGAGCACAGCAAAATGTTTTATCAACTGACAAAACCACAGATGCTTTAAAAAAAACCCCACAACATCCCATATTTACACAAATCTGCTTAGAGGTGAAAGCAGTCCTGGGCTGTTCATTCTGGAAATGGTTTAATGCCATCTCTGTCCTCTGTGTGACCACACAGAGGACAACTGACATTGCTCCAAATCACACAGAAAAATCAGCGTTGGAATCAGGAACAGGGCTCATATTTCCTGAGTTACAGGCTAAAACTCCCTCCCTAAGTTACTTTTAAATGAAAGTAATCTATTACCCACTATATCAGATTAGCTTTTGCACAGTTAATTAAACAACGTACCTGTTTATAATGGCTTCCATAAATTCATCAATCAGATCGTCATAAAACTGTGAGCGGTCTCTTTTTTGATACAGACCCATATAAAATGGATCTTTTAATAATGTCTATAAAAAAAGACAGCAGCAAAATGAAACTATTGAATCCATATGCATTTCTCCAAAGTTCCAAGCAACCTAAAGCTAACATCATTTGCAATGAATTTTAGCTACACTCCCTTCTTTGAATAATTTCACTGTTTAATTTCTGTTGCCAAAAACACATCCAGACACTTGGGGGGACTGAAGCTGCCTTCTGGGAGTGTTTTCTGTGTCTAGAGGAATTTGCAATGGCCACAGACAGGAGTTGTTCCCCAGACAGGTTTGGATGCTGAGTACCTGCTAGAAACAGCTCCTCCCAGAACAGCCTCAGTGAGGCAGAAACATTTTTTCCCTTGCCAAAAAATAAAGTGAAGTTAAACTAATGAGCTGCTGTCCATAGCCACCTAAAAGAAAGGGGTCTCCTCCTTTTCCATCTACACAGCAGACAATTACTGACTCAGTCAATGAAGCTTACTGTGAGAAAAAATAGTATTAACAGAGCCTCTGGAATATCATCTATACTGTGCAAAGGACAACGACAGGCAAGAAGAGACTGTGTATAGCAAAACAAATACATGGATTACATTTCGGGAATATTTTCCACAGCTGATTGTGGATACAGTGGCAGGTTACTCAATATCTGGCAGGTGAGGAAGATTAAAGAAGAAAGCAACCATGGCCCGCCTATGATTAGAAGGCAATAGTCAACAGAGGGCAAATTTAGCACGACTGCTATCTGGGTTTGATCTGTGTTGGCTAGAGAAGTGGCAGACTCACAAGGAGATGTTTATGATAACCGAACATGAAAAGCAGTAGTGCTCGGGTCTACTGGGAGCGTTTATGAGAAAAGACTAATGGAGAAGTGAAGAATATTGAGACACTGGCTAAGGTGAAACACAGAGAAAGATGGGAGAAATCCTCTTCTCTTCTAAAAAGTGAATCTGGAATTGAAGTATTCTGGAAAGCCGCCGCAGCCTTCAAAAGCACAAGCACCTTGTAGCCCCTGCTTGTGCCTTTGAAAATCTCCTTCCAAATGATTAGGAGAGATGTTTCAGCAGCCTTAAATTCTCCTCCTTTAGAGTCATTAGCAGTTAAATATAACTTGTATCAACATTTAATTATAAATGAAGGCATAGGTGCTTTATTTGTCATTTCCTATAAAGAAACCACCTTCTTCAAAATCTAGCAGTATGAAACTAGGAAGTTTGCAGAACCTTTAGGACAAGAAAAGAGACTACTGGTAAGTTTATGTAGTGGGTAGCACAAGGAGACCCTGACCCTGCTGGGTCACGTCTCCAGGGCAGGGCTCCTGGAAGACAACGTATTTGTCACATGTTAGAGGAAAGTATTGCACCACAAACTGTAACATGCCAGCTGTCCACACATAGAAAATTATTGTAGGAATAAAGAAGTCGCTGTTCAATGCTGTTCTCTATGGCTGAACCAAGGATAATCTGGTTTAACACCTGGCATATTATGATTTGATATATAATACTCTCATATAACGTGCAATAAATATAATGACTACCAGAGGCCTCATATCACACACAAAAAGTGTTAACCTATGTTAAAGGCACATTATTATAGTTGCAAAGTCAAGCACTCAAAAATTCAAAAGTGCAATATTTCCAGTTGCCTATACAATCTTAATAAAGCCCCCTTCTCCATCTGTATAGCAATTTCGCTTTTAATTACACTGCCCTAGACTATTTTAACCGCAGACATGCTCAGTGCACAGGAGGGATGAGCCTTGCTGAAGGAGCAGCCCTTCAGTATCCTGTTCTCTCCTTGTCCAGTGCGCGGTTCCACACCTCATTTATTGCAGCTATTCAAATCCTACTCTGAAGACAGAAGTTTTCATTTCATCAGTGGGTTTTCTATTATGCTTATAACCATCATACATGAGTCCCACACAAAAGTTAATAACTTTTTTCACAATAGACGAGTAAGCTATACGGGTGTTATCTCCATGTCACGGCTGACAACCTAAGGTGCAGAGAGATTTAGGTCAAAAGAAACCAGTAATTTAGCAATCCAATTTGGGATGACTAGAGCTTGACAGCGCCCATGGACTTTAGTTACAGGTCCATGTTCTGAGAACGTCTGTAAATCAAATCAAAGGGCCTTAAATCAGGCATAAAATGAGGACACAAACTATGAAATTAGGGTTAAGTGACTTGCCCACAGCACACAGGCAATCTATGGCAGAGGCATGGGTAAAATCCAGCTGTCTAGAGCAGTGCCAACCACCTGAGCCAAGAGACTTGGTTTTGGTGGCGGGGTTTTTCATCCTGTAGTTCTCTGCCTCATTCAATCCAAACCTACCAACTTCGGCAAAGGGGGCCAGGCTTTCAATCATTACACAAGCCTGATTCATCCTGAGAGCTTCTCTGGTCTGTGCAATGAGTGGAGTCATATGGAAAAAAATAGCATGGCATCGTGCAATCAAAAGACCATTCTCTAACGCATACACACAAGCGAGCTGAATTAAGACTGCACAGAGCACTCATATTTTTCCTTAGTTTGGGAACCTGACTTTGCAACCTCTGTATTGTTCTTTTAAGGGAAAAGCTTTCTTTTGGCTTTCTAGATTTTAAAAACGAACCAGGAGAAAAAATGCCCATCCCGAGCCATCAATTTGTCATCCCCATGGATCAACAGAGCTGGAATGTTTTGATCCTCCATACAGACCCTCTCCATTCAGCTAATGGAAAAATGGCTGGGGTGGAGCTAATTAGCCTCCAGGAGGACAAATGTAAGAAGCTTAGGGGCAGATACCCAGCACAGAAATTTTCAGCCTAAATATTAATGTCTGGCAAAGTTATAACAACGGGTCTTATGAACAGGAAAAACTGAGCTATCTTAGTGACAGGTGTTGCAAACATCCCCGTCTCTTGTATATAACCACGTGCCACCAGGAAAACTACGGTACACAGCTAAAGATACGGACGGGAGACCATTATGAAGTTTAGCTGATAGCAACTGGCGATAAAAAATGGAAGAAGAGAAGTCTTTGAAAGCTGCCCTTACAGAAGCACAAATCAACATTCAAGGTAACAAAACCAGTTCTGCTCATCCAGCATCTTAAGAACAAAACCAAAAAACCCCATAAGCCTTTTTTTTCCAATGTTTTGTAGTTGACCAGTGTGAAGACAGCAGCCCAAATGTGCCGCCTGACTTTGGATAGGGAGCTGGGGTTCTCCGGTGTTACTTCTCTGCTTCAAATGTTAAGTCAGTACCGTTTAACATTACACAAAGTAATTCAGTTTCATTTTAAAACAGAGCGAGTACTCATTCAACCCAGCAACATCTTATCGTACCTGATAACACGACAAACAACTAAAGGCATTACTTTATGGCAAGAGTATCTTACTCACTGGATTATCAGTTCCAACGTCAATACACACAGGAAGGCATTTATCTGGTCGTATCCCAGCGCATGCGGTATATAAACACAGCTTTCCTACAGGAATCCCCATTCCATATACACCAAGATCTCCAAGGCCCAATATCCTCTCTCCATCGGTTACTACAACAGCCTTAAGCCATAAAAAGGATGAAGTTACTTCTTGGTAATCCCCATACATACACAACTCTTAGAGCAACATTACACAAGTATTTCCTGGCAAAGTGCGGATTTGTTTGAATAAGGACAAATCACGAATAGCTTGCAAAGGATTTATTATGTGAATTGATAATACTTAAAGCCTCATTGATTTTACCTAAGGAGAAATACATAAGATTACTTTGACAACCACAGTCTTCTCTTGCCCTTCACCTGGACTGAGTACAAGAATCACCCTGAATACTGAAAATACTGTCGTTACATAGAAGAAAACGAAAAAGAAAAGAAAAGGCTTTGCCCATATGGAGAAGCAACTGCAAAATTAACTATTTTGTTACAGATAGGACCTTTCTGCTGTATAGATGAACTAATGTCCAAAATGGCCCAAATTCAGCGTGGATAAGTATCCACAGAGGGAGCCACCACAAAATAGCTAGTCTGAGGTATCAGCCTATGTACACAAGCCTCAACACAGCTGGCAAGCCTTTTGGTACCACCATTTCAAATACACTCTGGCCTCTCACTGGACAAATCTTATACCACTTCAAAGTAACTTTAATGAATGTAGCCTTGCAGCACTCCTGCGGATCTGTCTTCCTCATCTCCATCACATAGATAGGAAAGCAGCCACAGAGGCCACCTGTTGTACTCAATCATTCAGGAAATATGTGACTTAGGGATGAAGAGTCCAGTATCCCAACCCCCAGTTCTATGCCCTATTCCTAAAACTATGGCAACTGCTGGCCACTTACAGCAACAAGGGCATGTGAAAAGACAAGTCCCAATCCCTCCCCAGACAAAAGACAAAAATCTTCATCAAAGATAGGCCAGGACAAAAGTAATCATCATGACTGGCAGAGGAATACTGCAGATGTCTAAGTAGAAACTTGGCTTTAGACAACGTCACTGCACATCCAGATGCATAGCACTGCATTTCATAAGCTCCATTTCACTGTCGTGGCCAAGCAACTGCCATGGATGCATTTGTTCGCACCTGCAGTTCTCTCAGTCAAACCATCTGTTGAAAGAAGCTGAGATGAAATAAAAAGGGAACAGAAAATAAAGATTGTTGTGGGCTTAGTACCTTGACATCATTTTCTGGCCAGTTGTCCACAATTGACCTAACATGACCTCTGTCTGAGATAGAAATAAATAATCCCCTGAAACAGAAGAATGGAAATGCTTTTTACGCTTGTTAGTACTTCCCCTTGGCAAAACTGGATTTTGAACACTACATTGTTACTGCTAATAATATATATTCATAGTAGGAGTTTACCACAAAAACATATTAAAAGATACACTGTATTATAGATACAATCAAGTCTATGTGACCCAGAGACAACTTTAGACCGAAAATATAAATGGAGTCTCACACTGTGCAATACGGCTTGGATTCTGGTACAGCCATGCAGTCAGTGCTCATCTCATCACAACTGCAAAGAAGCCCTAAGGCAAGTCTCAGTAGCTATGATATGCCCCCCATTCCCTGTAGGGGAGGATACAGAAATCAATGCAAACTTGGTGTACCACCTCCTGTGCCTCCTCCTTCCCTGCTATCTGTGTAGGGGCATAACTAGAAGAATGGGGGTGTCGTTAGCGCTCCCCGGTTTCTTGCTGCCACATCAACCTCCCATAGATGGTTTTTAAGCTGCTCCATGTTGCACTGAGGGATTGGCCCCACCTAGCTCAGATCAGAGGAGTGGAAAGGCGTACTTCCTGCTGGTTTTGCAGCACTACTGCTGAGTTGCTCTGTGTATTCCTCAGCCACAACCACAGATCTAGCCCTTCATCCACAACAGGTCAAAGTTTGCATGCAACAGTGTTGTGTCAAAACAATCTAAAATACAATTATACAAATAAAAATATCCTCAATGAATTAAAAAATCCACATATTATCCTTACTTTGGTCTCCTAAAGATATGTCCATACTGCGAGCAGGCTAGACCTACGGTGGGTGTGTATACTATTGGCATTAATCTCTCAATATCATCTTGTAACACCCTATAGAACAGCTTCTCATTTCTCTCCTGGATTCCCATTATGTAGATGTACCTGCAGTCAGGCAGGAAAACAAAAAAATGGATTAATTTTATCACCATTAATATATATTTAAAAACAAGAAATACAAAGGCTAAACCAGTCTGATGGTTTACCAGTCTAGAGTTTACTTTTTCTTTGTAGTTCAGGCATTACCTTCCTCATTCATACCTGGCCTCAAACAAATGAGGTGGGCTGGAGAATACAGAATAAAAACTATTACAAAGCCCAGATGCAAATACTGGCTTTGTTTGCATACACTGTCAACGTAAGTTAACAAATTAATGATACCCACTATGCTAGGACACAGCCCTGAGATTTCTCTATCATTGGTTATAGCTGGCTACTACAGTATAACCTCATGAATCCTGCATGCTCGGGACCAAGCACCTGCTGGAAATGTGAAAATTCTGGATTTTTGAAACCGGAACAGCAGCTGGTCCCAGGGTAGTGGGGCAGAGTAGCAGTAGCTGGTCCCGAAGCAGTGGCCGCATGTGGAGCAGCAACATGGGGTAGTGGACGGATGGTGGCAGCAGCTGTCGCATGCAAGCTTCCCCCTCCGTCGCTCTGGGACTGGCCGCCACTACTCATAAGTGGAGTGCAGTTTTAAAAGTGCTGAATTTTTGATAATTCCGGATTTCTGATATCCAGATTTATGAGGTTATACTGTATTCAAAATTTCTCAATGTGAGGCCTTATTGAAAAAAAGCCTAAAAATCAAGGAATCCCAACATTAATACTCACAAGAAAGATAATCACCTTTAACAGCACATCAGCTTTGGGAAATCATTTAATTAAGCGCCATTTATGTTCGGTTCTTGCTATTTAAAGTGATTGAAAATAAGTTTAGGATTTACGATGAAAATTGTTCTGTCCACAGTTAAGAAGAGAAAAGTAGTAATATGCTGCAAGTATCTTGTAGCCTTCCGATGTCAAGTGGCAGCCACAACTGTGTTCATATTTTATATCCTTGCAGATGTCTGATACTGAAAGCATCACAATTTTTTTAATTTAATAAAAATAAACTCTGGAATCTTTGGCTAATCTGTTAGAAGCCCAAGTTGTAAGGGATTCATTAGGGACTTATTCTGAATTACTGGTTTGCATTACTGTGGTCTGGGATGAGTCTCTAATGGAAACTATTCCATTGTTTCGTCCCAACAAGATATGCAATGCTGGTACAAATCCATATTTCTGTTATATTTCAACTGCAACAGGAACTTTCATTTGGTCCTAATGTAAATGAACGGCAATCATTCAGATTTTTCACTATCCCAAATCATTCAGATTTTTCACTAGTTCCTACAGCACGGTATCCTAATAAAAGCCAATACCAATATGAGGTAGTACCCGGTAACTCACCAAAGGCACAATCTTCGTAATCACCCAAGACCAACGGCTGCCAGTGATGACCAATATGATAAAAATAACATGCTATTCTAAATGAGAGAAACATCCCCTAAAAAATTAAAATCTCTTAATATTTTCTAGATAAACAGGTTCAAAATAAGAGAGATCATGGGATTAATCAACTCCCTCTGAAGTATTAAAACAACACTTACTTCCCTCTAGATATAAGTCAAAATATTTGATGCAATTAAAACACTTCATCTTTCCTTTCTGATTTAAATGTTCTAATTTTTTTTCTTCCTCATATTTTTCAAGGAATTTCTTCAAACTCCAAAAATGTATGTACTAGAGTTCTAAGAACCGGTCATATTATAGACTTCAAATATATGGAAAACATGCCACTAAAAACACAACAGCTATCTCCCTCAAGACACTGACCATGAAGAGGAGTAAGTCAGATTTTGATTTGCATGTATTATTTTCCATATTGCCTCATCATCATGGTGCACAACAAACACTGTTCTTAAAAAAACCCCCTATTTAGCACCACAACTCTTCAGTGTAAAATGGGAAATAATTAGAAAGCTCTCTGGATCTAAACAATCTATTTTAATGAAATGTTTTCTCCAAGTGCTTTAAGTTCTGACTACAAAAAGGTAAGAAAATTCTGTTTAATTCTTACTTTTCCAAGGGGTCACTCATTTTTGCCAAATTCTTATGGAAGCGTAAGGCTTGAATGTCTTGTGTCTCTATTTTAGGAGGTAAAAGTCCTTGGAGCCCAAGCATTTGTCGTTCCCTTAGTGTAAATGCCATACCCTGCAAGTGAGAGAAAGAAAAATGTTAGTTTATTTTTTGGTAATACAGTGTAGAGATTCTGTTTAAAATGTAATGCATCTATAACATCATTTCTGACTACTCATTTCTATAATGCCCATCTCTACAGTTTGGAGAACGTCAAACACTGATGCTCTATACCTTAGAATCATAGAAAATTAGGGTCAGAAAGGACCTCAGGAGGTCGCATCTAATCCAACCCGCTGTTCAAAGCAGGACCATCCCCACCCAGGTCATCCTCAACTTCCCTTGCTGCAACTTGAGCCTGTTGCTCCTTGTTCTGTCATCTGCCCCCACTGAGAACAGTCCAGCTCCATCCTCTTTGGAAACCCCTTTCGGGTAGCTGAAGGCTGCTATGAAATCCCCTCTCAGTCTTGTCTTCTCTAAACTAAATAAACCCAGTTCCCTCAGCCTCTCCTCAGAAGTCAGGTGCCCCAGGCCCCAAATCATTGTTGTTGCCCTCTGCTGGACTCTCTCCAATCTGTCCACATCCTTTCTGTAGTGAGGGGCCCAAAACTGGACACAGGACTCCAGATCTGGCCTCACCAGTGCTGAATAGAGGGGAATAATCATTTCCCTTGATTTGCTGGAAACACACCTACTAATGCAGCCCAGGATGCCGTTAGCCTTCTTGGCAACAAGGGTGCACTGCTGGCTCATGTTCAGCTTATTGTCCACTGTCACCCCCAGGTCCTTTTCTGCAGAGCTGCTGCCCAGACGGTCAGCCACCAGTCTGTACTGGTGCATGGGATTCTTCCGTCCTCAGTGCAGGGCTTTGCATTTGTCCTCACTGAGCCTCATGAGATTTCTTTTGGCCCAATCCTCTCATTTGTCTAAGTCACTCTGAATCCTAGCCCTACCCTCCAGTATAGCTACTACTCCCCGCAGCTTGGTGACATCTGCCACTTTGCTGCGGGTGCAGGCTGTGCTGTCTTCCGGGTTATTGATGAAGGGATTGAACAAAACCAGGCCCAGGACCAACCCCTAAGGCACTGCACTTGATACCAGCTGCCAACTAGACATCAGGACATCAATTACTCTCTAAGTCCAATGCTTCAGCCACCTCACAGTCCATTCATGCAGCCTGTACTTCCTTAGCTTGCCTGCGAGAATGTTGCTGGAGACCATATCAAAAGCCTTGCTAAAATCAAGGTACACCACCTCCACTGGGCTCCCTGAATCCACAGAGCCAGTCATCTCATCATAGAAGGCAATCAGGTTGGTCAGGCTTGACGTGCCCCTGGTGAATCCATGCTGACTGTTCCTAATCACCTTCTTCTCCTCCAAGTGCTTAGAAATGGATTCCTTGAGGATCTGCTTCATGATTTTTTCCAGAGACTGAAGTGAGGCTGACTGCTCTGTAGTTCCTTGGATCCTCCATTTTCCCTTTCTTAAATATGCGCACTATGTTGCCTTCTTCCAATCATCCAGAACCTCTCCTGATCACCATGAGTTTTCAAAGACGATGGCCAATGGCTCTGCAATCTCATCAGCCAACCTCCTCAGCACCCTCGGGTGCATCCCATCTGGCCCTGTGGACTTCTATATGTCCACCTTCTCTAAATAGTCCCTAACTTGTTCTTTTGCCACTGTTAGCTGCTCTTCTCCTCCCCAAACTGTGCTGCCTGGTACAGTAGTCTGGGAGCTGACCTTGCCTGTGAAGACTTGAGGTGAAAAAGGCATGGAGCACGTCAGCCTTTTCTGCATCCTCTGTCACAAGGTTGCCTCCCCCGTTCAATAAGGGACCTACACTTTCCCTGATCCTTGTCTTGTTACTGACATACTTGTAGCAACCCTTCTTGTTACCCTACATGTCCCTTGCTAGCTGCAACTCCAGTTGCGCTTTGGTCTTCCTGACTTCATCCCTGCATGCCCAAGCAATGCTCTTATATTCCTCCCTATTTATTTGTCCAAGTTTCCATTTCTTATAAGCTTCCTTTTTATGACTTTGTTTACTGAAGGAGTTCCCTGCTAAGCTAAGCTGGTCATCCGCCATACTTGCTAGTCTCCCTGCACATCGGGATGGTTTGTTCCTGCACTCTGAATAAGGGTTCTTTGAAGTATAGCCAGCTCTCCTGGACTCCTCTCCCCTTCAGACTTGCTTCCCAGGGGATCCTGCCCATGAGTTTCCTAAGTGAGTTGAAGTCTGCTTTTCAGAAGTCCAGGGTCCTTACTTTGCTCCTCTCCATCCTACCTTTCCTCAGCATCCTGAACTCAATCATCTCACGGTCACTGCTGCTCAAGGTGCCATCCACTACTACATTCCCCACCAACTATTCCCTGGTTGTGAGCAGCAGGTCAAGGAGAGCAAGGCCTCTAGCCTTACAACTTCCCTATGAAAAAAGAAAATTTTTTTTTTGCTTTACAATTAAGGAAACCAAGTCAAGGAAAAGCAGCTGTGCTCTTGGGCCAGCCAGTGGGAGAGACAGACACAAAACCCAGATCTCTTGACTCCCAGTCATATTAACCAATCTACATATCCTCCTCCAGACCTTGTTTCCTTCTATGAAGCTGGACAACACGTGGGTGGTGATTCCATTGAGATATGCTGCTTCTAAGGGTTAGGACATTACCTCCTTCTTGAAAGGTTTCTTTGAATGCCCGTTTGGAACATTTCCTGTGTATTTTCATTAATCTACCCAGGCAAAAAAGAGTTACTGCAATGCTCTCAGGCCTCCACTGAGATACAAACTCAAACAGAAACTTTCTTTTTTAGCTGAGGATACATCTGATCTCCTGATTTTGTTATCTCCTAAACTATTATCATTGTCTTTAAAATAAAAGACAAACTTTTAGACTTCTGTAGCAATTATAACCAAAAAAAAAAGAAAAGCTAAACACTTTCACATTCTATCAACAAACACTGGTTACTGGCCTATCAATTAAACTCAAGAACTGAATAAGTACCCTGTTTTTTAACGATTCTTTCACTCTTCAGTCCCACCGCCTATTTTGCAATCTAAATTGCTCCACTTAAGTGTATAACTGATTAAACTGACTGAAAGCCCCAATTTCAGGCACCCTGTATCAATGAGGTCCTGTCAACTTCAAGACTGCAATCAGAGGTAAAACACACTCTTGAGAAACAAGGTAATGAACCTAAATGAAGGGCAAAAGTTTAGCAAGAGTTTAGCAAGAGAGATTCATGTAGTTCATGAGCACTGTTCATCATGTTCAGAAAACCGTCTACTCCAAGTTAGTGTATAACTCAAGGCTAATTCCAGGGCCAAGGCCATGCACTTAAATGGAGAAGCCTCAGAGTATGTAGGTATAGCATACCCTTCTAGTTAGCAAAAATGAAGCAGACATTAGCTATTATGGTATTGGTACAATTGTTATGTCCATCTATACCTCCTACTATTCTAAAGTATTCTAGGAAAACACATTTTAGCTCACAGGTTATCTGTGAGCTGCTTACTTTTAAATCACGTATAGCTTGCAACTGATCAGTTAAATCACATTCTTGTTTATACAAGAGGCAGCAACCATGGATGTCACCAGCCTGTCCACTAACATCCCAGGCCATGAAGACACAGCTGCCTGCTTTAAATACTTTCAAGACCATTGACTACATTTAGACTTGCAACAGCACGCTGCACAAATCATCCACTTCATCCTCACCCACAGCAACTTCACTTTCTACAAGTGGCAATTCCTCCAAACTGCTGGCATAGCTATGGGTGCAAAGATGGCCGCTGCATATACCAACCTCTTCATAAGCCACTTGGAGGAGGACTTTTTAGAAGACTACACCACCAAACCTGCACTCTACCTGTGATAGACAGATGGCATTTTTACCATCTAGACTGAATACCTGGACTCATTTATTAACTTCCACTGCAAATTTAACAACTATCACCCCCCCAGTCAAACTGTCTCCTACACTAACTTTCTAGATACCACAATCTACAACTGAAATAACACCCTACAAACCACTATATAAAAAACTCACCAACCACCCTATTTATGTCCACAAGACCAGCAGCTGGCACATACACAACTATAATCTACAGTCAGGCCCTCAGATGCCGCCACACCTGTTCTGAGAAAAATACTTGCAACCCCCACCTTGCCAATCTGAAATCTGCCTTTATACAACAAGGGCACTCTGGCAGAAGAACAGACTGCATCTTTGAAAGACTCACTTGAATACCCAGCAGTACCCTACCACAATGCCAAAAAATCCCAAAACCCTGGGACCACACCCCCCACGATGGTTGCATACAACCCCACAATTGAACTGCTAAGAAGAATAATCTAATAATTACAGTCTACACACTAATAAAGATCATACCTTGAGAGACTTATTCCTACCCCTTCTCCTATGGCTTTCAAACAACCCCCTAACCTTGCCTAACTCATCATCAGATGCAAACTCCTTGCCATTCAACAGACATTAAATGGGACATGGCCTTGTTTTAACAATACATGCAAAACCTGTTAGCATATCTCCACTGATACAACATCAGCATCCCCTGCAATGAACCCATCATAATCCATGGATCCTACACGTGCCTAAACCTTCTCATCCAGTGCACCAAATGCCCACATGAAAACTACACAAGTGAAACTAGACTAAAACTACAAAACAGAATGAATGATCATTGGACAAAGATTAAAGACAGAGACACATGAACACATGTAGGAGAACACTTTTTTCACAGAGCAACCACTCACTTTCTGACCTCATTATGCACCAGCCCAAGAGAAACGTAGAAAACACCTTTAACAGGTGAGCCTGGGAACAACAATCCATACGCTGGACACTAAGAACCAAATGAACACTGATATTTACTTCCTGGTATGTTATAATCTACCTGACTCCAGATAATCTTTCTTCACACAACACATGATAATGACGGTCTTCCCTTTTGAAAGGTCCTGATCTTCCACTACTCAAGCTATCCTTTCGTCTGTGATTTTGCTCATCTTTTAGCCCAAAGAATTTCTCTCTTCCCCAGTTTTGCAGCCCTGCAAACTTTTAAATCTCTTGATGTGCCTGCTTTTTCCTCAGCCCTGAAGAATGCACTGAACTCAAAAATTTTCTAAGTCCATCCAAACTATGCACTTGGTCCACTAAAAGATAACACCCACAAAATTCCTTTGCTTTCAGATATTTCCTTGTTTATAACATGTCTACAACATCATCCCTACCAGTCTTGTTTATATTATCTGATTTCATCATTCAGAACTTTCAAACAAGCCCAACAAAAGATGAAGAGTGAGCAATGAAGTGAATGAATACTTGCTTGAGCGCATATACCATTCTTACTGTTGAGAGAATGCGTATTCAGATGACTACGCAATACCATATTTTCTCATGTATCACATGCCCCCAAATAAGAGACAGACTTTATTTTGGGAAGGAAAAATGAAAAAAAAAAAAGGTTTTTCCATAGTCGTGGCTGAATTCTAACTGCCAGGTGATGGCTAGAAAATGGTATTTGGGGGTTTGCTTTTGGGAATTGGCTTGTAGGTAAAGTAGATTGCATTAGAACAATGGTCAAGGGAAAAGGCAAGGAGTGAACTGGTTTCTAAAAGCCTGTTTGTGACAAAGTTTCCTTCAAGGCCCACTGAAACCAAACAATACACAGGCTGGGAAACTGAAGACATGTACCACACTGTTCCATAACATGAGATAAGGGACTCTGTCATGTTGGCCGGTACCCAACTACAAGACCCTTGTGATTTCTGGCTTTGGTAAACAGACCAAATTAGGAGGCCCAGTAAATAACCAAATTAAGGTGTGTGCATGGGATGGGTTAGTGAAACAAAGGAATATGTTGACAGGATGGAACATGGACAGTATGATGACTACAGGGAAACTAATCAACAATGCCCAGAGATGAAAAGTCATCAGAGGAAGAAAAGGATACAAAAGGAGGGATTTCAGAGTAACAATGTGTCCCCGAAGGAGGAACCCAAGGCCACCATGGCCAGAGGCACACGACCAGCCTGTCTTACCCACCCCACTGGCAGGAGTGGGATGGGCCTCGGCCTTCAATCTCTTGGCTGCTGACATCTGACATTCAAGAAAGGCCACAGAATCAGGCCTTCCCTCTGTGACAGCTCTAGGACTGGTAGATATAGAAAAGTTTTTATTATTCTTATCTCCTATCCCTGCATACCAATAAATTTGCCTATTATTGAATGGAAAGGTCATGGTCAATCTGAGAGTTTGGGTCTGCCTGGAACAAGGCATCTGGATCATAAATCCAGTGCCAACACCAACTTGGCACTACACATGGCTGTATCCTGACCAGTGCTGCTCAGTCAAAAGCTAAATTGTTAACCGTCTCATTGCCACTGGCAAATTGGCAGCAGCTGTTGGCGGCTCCGTCAAAAACTACTGACAAGTCCACAGCAGCTGTGAAAGAGTTATTACTACAGCTCTGACTCTAAAGGATGAACTCTGCCCCTTCCCTCCCTGAAGCTGGCAGGGGGCACAACCCCAGTAGATACTTTCCTCAATTTCAGCTTAGAAAATCAGCTTCCTGGCTTCAGACACACATTTGGAGTGCTGATTTTTGGGGGGGAAAAGATATGTGGTATGCAAGTAAATATAGCAATAAAAAGATCTAAATATGGTAGAAACAGACCTTCAGAATTCAAAGGATTCTTCAACCAGTTTTTTTTTTTTACCTTTACTCTCTGGAAGTGAAAATATATGCAATATGATCCTAACTGTTTAGTTAGTATTCTTTAAAAAAAATCAGCCTCTCTTAAAGCCTAAGTATAGGGCATCATTGGTATGTCTTAAGGCCTAATCCTTCAAAACCCTGCTGACACAAGATGTCTCAATTATTCCAAAGAGTTCACTTATATGGGTAAGAGATCAGAGGGTTGTTTTTAAAAATAAATAAATAAATAAAATTCAGCTTAATTACTTTAAGTTTTTCTTTTCTTCTCCCACCCCCGCCACCAAGTAACAGCTTTAAAACCCCTCCAGACATCCATGTATCTTACAAGTAAAGTAAAAGTGAACCATGGTGGAATATGTAACAGCTCTCTCCTACTTCTTTCAACTGTTCCATAAATTCATTGCTGTTTAGCAGTTCAAGTCCTATTAAAAGGGCATTCCTCAAACTCTAGATTTATCAGCAATGAAACAGGTGCAGAATCTGAAATTAAATACAGTCCATAAACAACAACATTTTCACTATATATTAGGCACTACAAAAGTAAAAGCAACATGAAAAGATTCATGACATTAAGATGCAAAAAGTACAGTCTCTTCCCCGCCAGAAGGTATCTTAAACATGGATCAATAGAACCATTTATGTCTATCCAATCTTCAAAGAATTACCTTCAATAGAGCCTTTTTTTGGTCCAGGCAACCATTTTATCCATATCTGAACAGAAAATAATCCACTAGTGAAATCTGTATTATCTCTGTCAAAAATTTTGATAAACGTTCTTTAAAGCCATCTACTTCATTTCCACTAAACCATAAATACAGGGGCATGACAGTCTCTTAAGTTCCCCCTGCAATAAAATCAGTGATCATAAGCCTTTTGAGTCTTCAATAAAACCCTCAGGGCTTGTTTGACAAATTTCATTACGTAGGAATAGCTATTCATTTTTGTTTATGGTGGCTTATCCACATTTTTTTCATCCTCGAATGTCAATGTTTCTCGAGTCACTGTAATATTCATACACTGTTTTGGGGTTGTTTTTTTTAAATGGCAATAACATTCCCTGCATGATATATTTGGACATTTCAACTCAATCCTATTCAGAGACACATTTTCCCTCCTAGGGAACCAAACACCATAGATAAACTATTTCTCCCATTGCAATGATGCCCCTTCTATTCACTCATGCTTTGCACCCTTCCTCCTCTCCAAAAATGCAGATGTGATCAAATTTCATCCACAGCAGTATTAATGAAGAGCTCCCAGGGATCCTGCTCCATTCATTACCCTGTCTGCATCTACCCATCATTTTGTTCCAGATTTGAACTACAACCTATTATGGGGCAGGGACAGTCTTTTTCGCACTTTGTGTATGGCCTCGAATGGTGGGTTCTTGCTCCAGAACTGAGGTTCTTCAGCCCTACGGTTACACAAATACAGTATTTTATTACTAGCTGCTTCCCTTCATTTCTTAATATCACTCTATCCTTGCTCTGACATCCTGCTCCACAGAGGGGATGCTCACCCTTGCTTCTTCAGGACTTCAAGAGTAGCTGACCCCCCTCTCCAAAGCATACTCAGCAGGTCACAGCTCTAGGTCTCAGGGCATCACTGTTTTTACTTGACCTCACCTCTTCCATTGCACCCTTTGCTCTCTGCCCTGACTTTCACTTAGTTGAGTGTCCTTAATCCTCTTTACAACTCAGAGATAACAGAAGATCAGAGTCCTTTCTAGAGAACATTGTCAGGGCGGGGCCTTTCTCTTCTGCTGTTCTGATGGTTGTGGTAATGCCCCTGTCTCTCCAGCTCTACTCCCATTACACGTTGTAGGAGATGTGTACATAGTAAGGATGCTAAGCTTGCTATGGGGTGCTTTGATGCTGAGCAGGAGGGCCAGAACAGATGGACGTTGATGCTCTTGGACAAATACTTGTCTCCAATGACAGAGGACTGGACTCAATGATCCAGATCGTTCCTTCCAGTTCTGTGCACTGAGGAACACACAGAGCATTACGGAGGTTGCCACAAACTAAATAAGCCAGAGCACATAAACGTTAGCATCATATCCGCCTGCTACTGCACCAAAGAGCAACCTAATCCCAGAGGGGATGATAAGACCCACACTACTTGCTGACCCTCTTCTGGTGAGGTCACATGGTCGCCTGTTCACTGTCCCTGCTCCATCAGCTCAGGAACTCTTCGGTGGATGACCTTATAGTTTCATAGTTTCATAGTAGCTAGAGTCGGAAGGGACCTAGGTAGATCATCTAGTCCGACCCCCTGCCTTAGCAGGAAAGAGCACCGGGGTCAGATGACCCCGGCAAGGTGCTCATCTAACTTCCTTTTAAAAATCCCCAGGCTAGGAGCCTGCACCACTTCCCCTGGAAGCTGGTTCCAGGCCCGAGCCGCCCTGACTGTGAAGTAGCGTCTCCTAATATCTAATCTAAACTTACCCTCCGCCAGTTTGTGACCATTATTCCTGGTCACTCCTGGCAGCGCACGGGGGAACAGGGACTCCCCCAATACCTGCTGATCCCCCCTGACCAGTTTGTAGCAGGCCACAAGGTCCCCCCTTAACCTTCTCTTGTGGAGGCTAAACAGGTTCAGGTCCCGTAGCCTCTCCTCATAAGGCCTGCCCTGCTGACCCCTGATCATACGAGTGGCCCTCCTCTGAACTCTTTCCATATTGTCCACGTCCCTCTTGAAGTGTGGCGCCCAGAACTGGACGCAGTACTCCAGCTGCGGCCTGACCAGTGCCGCATAGAGGGGGAGGATCACCTCCCTGGACCTGCTCGAGATGCATCTGTGGATGCATGACAGGGTACGGTTGGCCTTCTTGACTGCCTCCCCACACTCCCGGCCCATGTTCATCGTGGAGTCAATGACGACTCCAAGATCCTTTTCCGTCTCCGTGCTGGCAAGAGGGGAGTTCCCCAACCTGTAAGTGTGGTGCTGGTTCTTCCTCCCCATGTGCAACACCTTGCACTTATCAGTGTTAAACCCCATCCTATTCTCATCCGCCCACCGTTGCAACCTGTCAAGGTCAGCTTGTAGCCTATTGCACCCTTCTAGTGCACCCACATCCCCCCACATCTTAGTGTCATCAGCAAACTTGAACAGGGTGCTTTCTACCCCGTCATCCAAGTCACTGATGAAGATGTTGAACAGTGCGGGCCCGAGGACCGAGCCCTGCGGAGCCCCACTGCCCACGTCCTTCCAGGTCGAGAAGAACCCATCCACTACCACCCTCTGGGTGCGGCCCTCCAACCAGTTGGCGACCCATTTGACCGTGTGGGCATCGACACCACAGTCTCCCAGCTTTTTGATGAGGACAGGGTGAGAGACAGTGTCGAAAGCCTTCCGGAAGTCCAAAAAGACTACATCCACAGCAACCCCTGCGTCTAATGATTTGGTGACCTGATCGTAAAAGGCCACCAGGTTGGTCTGACAAGACCTGCCACTGATGAACCCATGTTGGTTGCCCCTGAGCATGCATTCCCCCACAAGGCCCTCCTGGATGTGTGCCAGGATAATTTTTTCAAAGAGCTTACCCGGGATTGAGGTAAGACTAACTGGCCTGTAATTTCCCGGGTCCTCTTTTTTTCCCTTTTTGAAGATAGGGACCACATTGGCCCTCTTCCAGTCCTCCGGCACCTCGCCAGAGCACCACGAGTGCTCATAGAGCTGCGCCAGGGGTCCCGCAATGACCTCGGCCAGTTCCTGTAGAACCCTAGGGTGAAGATCGTCCGGACCAGCGGACTTGAACACGTCCAGCCTCTCCAGAAGTACCCTAACTAACTCCTCGCTAACCCCTGGCCCAGGCGTCTCTCTCCCGGGGCCCGAGGGGACCCAGCAGGGAGGTGGCTGAACTGGTCCCTACTTAGGAAGACAGAGGCAAAGAAATCGTTAAATATGTTAGCTTTGTCATCTGGCGTGATGACTAAGTTGCCCATCGTGTCCTGCAGGGGCCCCACATTACCCGGGACCCTCTTTTTACCCCCTATGTATTTGAAGAAGGACTTCTTATTGTCCTTAATCCGGGAAGCTAGTCCTATCTCCAACTCTGCCTTGGCCCTCCTGACTGCCCCCCTACATCCTCGGGCGACTGTAACATAGTCCTTCTTGGTGATGACCCCATCTCTCCATTGGGTATATGCCTCCCTTTTAGCAAGGAGGCATTCCCGGATGCTCTTAGTGAGCCATGGGGGTTTATGTGCCCTCCTGCTCCCTTTGACCCTTGTTGGGATTACCTCCCTTTGGGCATGGAGGATCGTCTCCTTAAGGAGCAACCACTCACCTTCGACATCTGATTCCCTTCCCCTCTGGGTCCTCAGCGCTTCCCCAACGATCCTCCTTAGCTTGTTGAAGTCAGCCCCCCTAAAGTCTAGGGCTGTTGCCTTGCTGCAGCCCTTTGCCACCTTACGCTGGATGGTGAATTCCAGCAAGCGATGATCACTGTCTCCCAGGTGGCCCATCACCCGCAGCCCCCTCACCAGGTCATCACCCGTGGCCAGCACCAGGTCCAACAAGGCGTCTCCCCTGGTGGGACTGTGCACCTCCTGGGTTAGATGGAGGTCCTGCACTCTGGCTAAGAACCGACGTGAGCGATCAGACTTGGCTGACTGCTCCTCCCAGCAGATGTCTGGGAAGTTCAGGTCCCCCATGATGACCACATCCTTAGCTCTCACCTTACGTATGATTGCCAATTACACGCACCTAGCACGTCAGCCTTATAAACGCAGCTCGCCCCTCCATGTGAAGGTGAACAAAAGGGGGCAGATCCAGCAGGGTCACACCACTGGCTCTGCATGGAAACTCTTGGCACAGGGCCTGGCCAGAGCCCCTGCTTTCACATGGCTGCAAAGCCCAGAGGGTCAGCACAGCTGCTGCCACCACTCATCCCTCCTTTTTCCTGCTGCTGAATTCAGTGGGGAAGGGGCAGGCAAAGAGTTAACTTGCTGTGCTCCCGAACTGGGCAAAAGCAGTGGCTCTGCTAGATCAGCTGGCGAGCTCAGTGCTCACACGGAGCTGTGGCAGGAGCCTGCACTGACCCGGCAGTGAGCTCAGAGCTTTCTGTGTGTACACAGCACAGCCAAATTGCATGGGGGGCAGAGATGGGGGTTGCAGCCCTGCTCCTGGATCTGCTGCTGTGAACACACGGGTAGAATTCTGCCCAGCTGGTTTGTACAGCACCAGGAGGCAAGTGTCGTTGGGGGTTTATCTGCTTTTGTTCAGGGAGGAAGGAACGGAGACAAGCGGGGGAAAAATGGAAGAAGCCAACGGGTGAAAAACAGCAGCAGCTACTGAAATTAATGCCACAAGTAATGAGTGGATATGTGTATTTTTTACCAAAGCCAGTAAATGTTCCTGACTATTTTGTAAAATTGATATAAATTCTTGTAATTCGAGAGCCACTCAGAGCTCCTGAAACCTGTCATTGCAGAACATACCTGACTGAGCCTCCTTAATTCTCATTTTACAAATTCTGTATTTGTGGGGGAAAAAACATGAAAGCCAGCTTAATCTTCTGTGCAGAAAATATTTAACAGACTACAATAACTCTCGTTTTAATATTTCAGCACTTCCATAAAAATAGTTATTGTCTATTGAATGCTATGAAATGGTCTCATTAAAAATTTAAACAAAATACCCTGTTCAAAACAAAGTGCATTGTGTAGTGGATTTGGAAGGTTTGTTCTTTTTAATCATGCTTGTCTGCAACAATCACAAAGTTCATTATTCCACACTATTTTTGGCCACTGATGCAAATCAACAAGATTCTTCCACACAAGTGGAATATACATTTTAGGTCTTTTTTTTATATTCAACATAGAAATCGTGCAATACTCATGTGATATGTTTCTCCTGCAGTACCCTTTCTTTCCTCAGATTTGTAAATTTAACTTGGTGCTCGGAGCAAATGCTGGATTAATGCCACTATTCCGCTGTAGGGAGCCATGTGATGATCAACAGCAGCAGAACAAGCTTTTCAGAACTTCTTATCAACGTGCCTCAAACGATGACCTCGAGTGTCAGGTAATTTGGTCCCTATTCCTCTTCTGAGCTTAACCTTTGTAGTGAAGCTTGCAGCATAGATGTGAAGTGTCCTTGTAACTAGGTGTTCACTTGGAGCAATGTAGAAAGCACAAAGGCCACTTGGCAGCCAAGAACTATCCAGTTGCAGCTCATATTAATAAAGAATCTAAGCTGAATCTGAGCTAGTCAGCATTAAGTTAAGTCTCCGGCATCAAGTTTGCTGGCTTGCTTGAAACTTATTTCCAAACACAGACTGATCTGGCAAAACTGTACTTTGCAACTCATGAGCACAAACAATTATAATCCATCATCTGCTGTTTCATCTGGAGCATGCACTGTCACAAACCGACTCAAATGGAGGTATTTGTTAAATGGCTGCTCTTCTAATGGAACAAACCTGATTGATTTTATTCTCCCTGAAGTGCTCAAAGGCATTCAGTCTACAAAAAATTTCAGTAACTTGCAGCTTGGATAATTGAACTAAGTTAAATGAGGTGTAAACCTGAAGAATCCCTACTTCTTCTTGGATGGCAATTCTAACACTGTTTCAAAGACACAGAGAGAGCGTGTTACAGATTAAACAGTTCTAACTTCTTCTCACACTGAGATCCCTTCTTGAACAGATAAACCTTCAACTCACCTCAGGCTATCTTTAAAAGTTACATACCTGCAGCGTGCTTTTAATTTTGTGACTAATCTAACCACCTGCTAAATTATCTGAGCAGAAGAGAGCTGTGTCAAGTACTCATCTATAAGCACAGCCTATAACCAATGGCAGGGGGCACTAAGATCCAGCCCACACTCTGGGTCCGGCCCACAGTGCTTCCCACAGATCCAGAAATTTGGCAGCAAGACAAGTGGCAGCTGTGTTAATTGCTGCAGCTTCTGGAGCCTCGGCAACGAATGCTGCCACTACTCCCCCACTGCCAGATTTCTAGGCCCCCATGAGCCAAATGACACGGCCCCATACTCGAAATCTAGCTCACGACCAGGCCCATGATCTGTATTAGCTGGATGCTGTTAGTCCAAAGCCAGTTGCTTCCTGCGTTCTCTGACATTCTTGTGTGCCACGCCAAAATTCTTGCAGAAGATATCCCAGGGCTAAGGTTTGGAGTGCATTTCAGATCAGTATGAAAATCACTGCAGTGCACCATGTGTTCTTCTCCGCTGTTAAATTCACATTTTATTATGCTTCCTCTAAATATTTAATCACCTTGCATAATTGTTGATTAACAATGGAAACGTGTGCTGTGGAGGTTTTCTCTGAGAAAGCCAGAAGATTTAGCATCTTAATAAGCTCAGCAATGGCCCCTTGCAAAAGCAATTTCAGGATATGATTTTTTGCTGACTCTTTTGATGTTAAAGCCATGGCAGAGTCCATCAGCACGTGCTGACACTGCAGTTGTGAGCAAGAAGCTTCAGCATTAAGAATCTACCGAGATGACGGGGCAGGGTCCAGTGGGGCCCTGGAGCAGTCTTCTACTAGTAGGAAGGACAAGTGACCTAACTCACACTGACCTGGAGCTCAATACATTCATGAAGAAGGGAACATGCATTGTTGTCTGTGATAGCACGGACTGGGCTCAGGGACCCAGAAGCTCCCTTCCAGTTAAAAGTGACCAACAGCCCTGAATTTTCCAGCAAGGTCCCTAGTTTCAGGGCTGTCTCCCAGAGGACCCCCTGAACTAGGACTTTCATTCTGAATGGGAAAAAATGGCCCTGAATTGGTGTCAGGGAGAGTTCTCCTGCATCTGATGAGGCATCTCAGTGCTGTCTGGTTCTGCAGATAGCAGCTATTCTGCTTTGGGGGTGGGAGGTAGCTACAAGATGCCTCCGGACCCAGAAGCAGCACTGTTTCGCTCAGAAGGCTGTGCAGAGGCTAGCTTACCAGCCCTGTCTCTCTGAACCCAGCTGCCCTGGTAGTTCTCTCTGAACCCGAACCCAGCTACCCTGATGTGCTCTGCTGGGAGGCAGAGGCAAGCACCTAACTATGGTGTCTACAATACCTGGAACGGGAAGTGATGGGAACAACGTCCAGCTTCAGAAGTTTGTAGACCATCTGGGACCAGGCCCTCACTTTACTCCTTAATTTGGCTGCTTTACTCCCAGTTCTAGGTGTCCACATGAACAATCAATGTCCTTGTTAGAACCGTTTCTTTGTGCTTCCTCATATCAGTCTGCTTCTGGACACATTTATGGAAATGGTAAGCAATATGAGACATTAGCACAGGGGCTTCTGGTCTTCCCCCACCACAGCTGGGGCTCCTAGCCACTTCCACAATACAAATGATAAATATTTCTCACTGCCAGCAGTAAACAAATCCAGTCGGTGTAACTATATTCAAAGCCACAAACGAGCTTACAGAGCAGGTTCAGCACAGCCATTATCCCTGACATAATGAAGCCAATTAATTGTAATTCCAGTCCTTGTCACAGAGCAGTTCTGCAGAAGTCAGACATCATGGAAGAATGTAAAGGTGTATCGTTGCCAGCTCTGCACTCACAGCATGTTCTGCATTATTTAGATGCAATGGCAAGGACATTACTGATATAGCTCTTGACCTTTCCTGAGAGGCTGCACAATATCACAGTGGTTGAACCGTACACAAAGTCGGTTAATTTATGCACACCGCACCTGCAGGAGCCAGGCTCGTGGAGGGAAAGGTATGGGGAAATGTTTTTGCAAAGCAGTGAAGTGGGAAGTTTAATGCTCACAGAAGTTGGTGGCTTGGCGACATGGTCTGCAAGTGTCATTCTGACCTTGTCACCTTACCCTTAACAAGGCACGTGAAACATGCTATTATGGCCTCTCAAACCCAATCCCAGGCATGTTAATTGAGACAACCCTTTAGTAGCAAAGTAAGACTGTAATGAGGCTGTATCTACCTGCTAAACAAATCATACGAACTCAGCAGTTTGACAGCAATGTGAGCCAAACTCCACTTTTATCCAGCTACCAGGTACAATTGCATCAGTGCAATTTTTTTTCCGGTTACCTCGGCTGGTTCTCTCATCTTCCATCTAGCAGGAGTCTAGAGCTGAAAGGTTGTATCTGCTTCCAAGCTCAGCCAGTCATTTCTCTGCTGAGACTCTAACCCAGGGACTCCATTTTGGGATGTGCATCCTTGTTCTCTAACAACCACATAATATCACGCTCATTTAAAATACACACCAAACAGGCGTACAGGGTTGCTAACTCTGAATCTATTCAGGGAGGTTTCGAGAACACCAACGTGCCCACGACACGCAACACAAATGTGCCTGCATGCTTGTGTAGATCAGCTACAGATTACAATGCTTAGACTTTACATCAGGAAGGCAAATTCACATTACTATTGCATTTAAAAAACCCACTGGACTAATCCATAAATTGGATTCAACATTCAACAGTTATTTTAATGAATACCCTACCACAGGGGTTGTCAACTGGGGGTACATGTACCCCTGGGGGTACTTGAGAAGGCCCTAGGGGGTATACAGTGGTGGTGTGGAGAAGCAGGGTACTTGGGAAGCGCTTCCCAAGCACCCCTGCTTCTCCTGCTGCCGCCACCCAAGTACCATCCCACCCCACACATTTGTCAACCGGCCACTGGGGGACCCCCTTCCCCCCTGCTTGTCCAGGGGGTATAATCCAGGAGGGGTACCCACCAGAAGGGTACACTCCTTAAAAAAGGTTGAAACCCCCTGCGCTATCATTTATCTCCCAGGTGACTCTCAGCAGTCTTCTGGAGATATACATCTAATTTCTGGAGACTCCAAGGCAATCCCGGAGTGTTGGGCTGGCAACCCTGGTATCAGAGGGCTAGAACTGGTGAGGGCCAGGATTAAATATACAAAAGGCTCTTCCCCTTCCCAATCCTCCCAGTATCAATTGCCGAAGCCACTAAAAAGTTTGCTGCTACTAACAAAAGTGTGCCAGAAAATTAATGCATTGTGTGCTCCTGTGCCAAAAAGCAGCAGGCCCCAGAAAAACATTAGAAGCTACAAACAAAACGGGTGAGGGAAGCAAACGGGGAGCTATTGTTTTTCTTTCTGACCACTGCTGCATAACCAGCACTTGGAAAAAAAGCTTGTAAGTCTTGGAATCATCTCCACTGCTCTCCTAAACGTGTTTATAGTTCTAAGGTTTGAAATACCAGAGCTTGATAAATCATGTAAATTCAGGAACTCCATGTTTCTTTTCACCTTACTCCCACCCAGCCCCACTCCCACTTCAATGCTTAGTGGATTTCAGCACTCACTAACTTGCTGAGCACTAGCATTATCTCTACGGGATTTAAATAGCATCCACCTCTGTACTATCTGAGCCCCTTATCCAATTACCAGGAAGTGGTCTGAATACAGACCTAAGTTTTATCTCTCCCTCCCTGGGTAGTTTGCAATCATTCTTTTTATTCTTCCATTCTTGTGCTTCCCTCTATTTCTCGGAAAGGGCAGAGAAGCAGTTTCCATCCTCTTCAGCACTGTCTTGCACCACACAAACTCACAATGCATCACAATGGTATGGTTTGGTCCCTGTCGGGGGGCGACTGACAGCTTTGACGATCAAAACCAAGACTTAGAGTATGGACAAAAGCATTTTTTAGACATACTGGTGGTGTGTACACATTCATTAATGCATTTTTGCTACTTTGCATTAAATTTAGTACCTCTAATGTGAAGTACTAACTAAAAGTGCATTAAACTGCCCTAAATGACCATAGTGAAAGTGCATGCTTTTTTAGTGTCACATTAGGTGCGGCAGCCTAATTTTCCTGTGCATTAGCACATTAGCACGGTTTTTGCTATTCTGTTCTAATGCACGGTAAAATAGCGTACTGCACATTAAAGTTCATGTGTTGACGCACCCACTGAAAAGGGAAGGGAAATAGTGTTCAGGACCATCAGCCGCTACAATCTGTTATAGCTACGTGATCCCGTAGTGACCCAACTGAGCTAAATCACCCAAACTGTGGCCCTGAATGGAGCAGGGTTAAAGTCAGAGAGGTTTCACTGTACTGGGATTGCTACAGAATCATACAGACTTAACAGTTTACAGCAGTGTCCCCTGATAGCACTACAGTGGTCACACCTTAGAATTAGAGGTGAACACTTTTCACCACTCCACAGTGGATTCAAAACTGCTCCTATTCTATAAAAATATCGATCCCAAAATAATGGCTGCTAATTGCAATTTAAGCCAACAAAGCAAGATGGTAACCAAAAGGATGTAATTTGTAATGAACCTGTATTAAACTTTACTTAAGTAATGTTTCATGTCCCTGGAAATCAGGGATTTGCAGGCTGACAACAGCAGAAAGCAGTTGTTGCCAGCCCTAATAATTTTGTTCCCAAGACATCACACTTTAAAATCCCTACAGAATCCTCAGTCACCCATATTTTTCTTTTGACACAGAACATAACTCCCGAGCTCAGATCAGTATGATTTTCAACCCCAGATCGAAGTCCACAGGACTGTTACTAGCTGGAGATAAGATGTTTCATAAATGCAAACTACTAACCTTGTTCGTTCTCGGGTTTAACATGAGTGGCTTGCCTTTTTCCTTTGTGTGCACCCCGCGGCAGGTCAGCACACAGGGAGTGGCCACTGTTCTTAATCGGGACAACATTTCTAATATTTCACCTGCAAAGGGGAAAAGAAAAACAAATCCAAAGTAAAAAACACTCCAAAGACAATTCTGGGCCTTCCACTGGGAAATGAACACATTGATCAGTGCTTGGCTGAGAAGTCCTACACCTGTAACCCGCAGTGCCTTGGGGCAAACAGGAAGATAAAAGGAGAAAAGGAGTGTGAACAAAACATGCAAGGAAACTGGTACACGCAGTAGCTTGTATCCACTCAGTATTTTCCAAGAATTATCTCATCATCACAC
The DNA here is from genome assembly GCF_052110815.1 of Crocodylus siamensis. NCBI lineage: Eukaryota > Metazoa > Chordata > Crocodylia > Crocodylidae > Crocodylus > Crocodylus siamensis. The sequence continues at coordinate 15,055,460 of NC_143397.1, read as the reverse complement.
TGTATGCTTGGAACAGAAAACAGCAGTTGGCAAAGCACTAACCTTTATGGTGACCGGTGTGCCAGGCACCAGCGCAAACAGCAGGGAGAAGAAATTGATGTGGGGATAGGGCAGGAAAAGGAAATTTGGGCTAAATTTCAGACAAATTTCCTGCATATTAAATCTATCTGCCTTTATCAGTAGGCATGTTCAAAGCTAAGCCCTGTCCTAAGGAGGTATCATTTACTATGTTTGCATATCACCTGCCACAACAAGGCACCGACTTTGTTGGTTACTGCTGTTCTCATGGCAATGTTTAATGATAATAGCAACAGAGGCTCCGAATAAGCTCCTGGCCGGAGGAGCTTAGAGTAAAGAAAGACATGATGAAGAGTGCAGAGTCCATTATCCTCCCAATCTTGGAGCACTGGGCTTGCAAATAGCCAGCAGAAATCTGTTATACATTTATACTTTGAGTCTCCACTGCATCAGACAGACCTTCCCAGTCAAACAGAGCAAGGTTAGAGGTAACATGAACCATCAGCCTGAAGACACATGCATTTAAGCGAGGAACAGGATACCCACAAGCCCAAAACTGAATAACAGGTCGTAAAAGAGGCCTTTAGCTGGCAATTACCAGTGCTCCACAATTTTCAGACTTACCTATACATTTCAATCCTAAACAAATTTCAGTGCAAGCCCCTTTTAAAGCCTGAAATGCTAGGTTACAGAATTGGGACTTTTCAAAATTACTTACAAATGGACCTCCAAAATGACATTAGGGAGCATGCTACATTATTTAATGTTTGCAGCAGTGATTATAAATGTCTTTTAAGTTACTTAATAAGCTATCAAAATACAACATAATGAAAGGGAAGTATCAAAAATTACAGTTAAGGGTCAAAAATTTTTCTTTAAAAACTTGCAAAAGTGCCCAACAAAATGCTGGTATTTTTTATTCTATTGACAGCTGAAGGTCCATTCTACATAGATGTTGTCTATGCATGAAATGGAAAATGACCTGACATTACAATGGATCTCTCATTGGTAGACTCTGAGGATGGCTTCAAACCTATCATTAATTAAGTTCTTAAAAAATTACCTAAAATTGGACCAAATGCTGTATCTCTAACTGAATTTAAAATAACCCCCAGGCAATTAATGAACATCTGTGAACCAAAAAAACTCCCTTCCTGCTCAATTCCCTCCTTTGGTATAAGAGATATGATTCTAGGTTATGAGCATGCTACATAAAAATCAGAAGACCCTTCTTTTTTTGGTCCTGAACTCTCCTTCTCCCAGGTCTACTACTTGTTCATTTCTGCTTCATCCTTTCTGTCTTCACCTGAATTACACGCATTCACACCACTTCATTTCCTCCTGATAAACCCACCTTGAACTGAAATGTAGATCTAAAGCCTAAATGTTGCCCTTGGATAATTCCATAGAAAGCTCTCACTGGGTTCATCTACACGTGCGCTTTATTGCGGAGTTAATTAATTAGCTCCACAGTAAAGCATCACAGTCTACACATGCACCAGTATTAGGGTGTAGTAAATTAATTAACTCTGCCATAAGATAGTACTGTCAGGAACAGTATTATCCTATGGCAGAGTAATTTAGTACACAGAAAAACGCATGTAAACAGTGACAGGGGCTGGCTGGGACATGAGGGTGCTAAAGTGCAGGGGCTGCCTGCTACCTAACCCCGCACTTTAGCACACTTGTGCCCCAGCCAGCCCCTCCACTGCCCAATGCCACCACCCAAAGCCCAGAGCTGACCCCCTGGGTTCCCTGCCAGCCCAGGGCTGCTCTGCCCCAGCTCAAAGTGCTGTTGTCCGGGGCGCACATGTAGATGCTGTACTTAGAAGCAGCTGACTCCGGCTTAAACTGCACAGGAGTTTATTGCTCTGCCTTTACCTGCATGTGTAAATGCACCCAGTGAGAATGACAGATGCACCCAGGGGTGCAATTTAACCTTAACTTTTAAGAACCTAAACAATGGCTGCAACTATTTATTTGGTGTCATCTGCATACTTGATGCCACATTGAAGACATTTGTTCTTCACAAAAGCTGAACCCTCTATGGCAGTGTTTCCCAAACTTGTCCTCCGCATGACCCATTTATGGCCCCATTTCCTTAGCATGGCCCCTCACTCCCAACCCACAGCCCCCCACCCCTGTGAGCTATCCGCTGATGTTGAAATCCCATTTGGAGTTGCAACCTACAGTTAGGGAACTGCTGCTCTAAAGGTAGACCTCCGATTTGAGTCAACGACAGAATCAAGGCCTCTATAAAATATGCACGCTCAGCCAAAGGACAATCATAAGGCAGTCCAAAGTATTACAAAAGCATTTGCAGGTGGATGCTGGGAAGTTTTGTAGCAGTAAAGTGTGTTCTTTAAGAAACAGGTTCTGGCCTGAGAGGGTAATGCTTGGGTATGCAGAACAAGCGGCTCCATTTCTAGTAGAGAGATCAATGTAGAAAAAAGAAAGCGGCAGAGCTGGATGGAAATCAGACCTGCTACGTAACAGAACTGGAGTTGTGCATTTCTTAACAGAAGGAAAGAGAGAACAGAAAGCAGCTAAAAGAGGAATGAGAAACAGCCAGCCTAGAATGTGTCAGCAGCAATAGAGTGACGCTTCTTCTTTCAATAACTTGATGATCATAAGCAAGAGCCCCAAACAAGACTCCAGTATGCAGTCAGGCGTGGTACTTTTTTTTACTTATTATTGATCTCATTGTGTATCACTAACAGAGGCTGAATTCCTGCGCATACTGCCTCCTTGGTTTCTGCAGTGGAGAAGCTTATCAGGGGCAACTGGCCAGTTCAAATTAATTACTAGCACTGTACAAGTGTACTCATCTAGAAGCAAATGTTTCCATTAATGCAATTCTGAATTTGTTAAGTTTCAAAAGCTACATTTAGGAGGAAAGATTAATTTTACTTTTAAAGGTATAATTACAGTCCTAAGGGAATCATGTAGCTCACAAAGTCAATTAAAGCAAGGTCTATTTGCAGCTGTCTCGGTCATGGATTATGGCTTTAATACTTTGGAATATTTCTCAGTGAGACTGCAATTCATGTTTGATGGTTTTGCAGGCGTCCCTAGGTTTAAATGACAACTAAGCCTAACAATAGCAATGCAAGTATTTTGTTCTATGCAAGTGATACTTTATACCCAAACAATACTGTCAAATATAATCGCTAGAAGGTGTTTTGTGAATCTGTACAATCCTGAACATGGCACAAATGTGGGATGTCTCTCTTTCTCTCCCTTTTAAAATTAAATAAGGATGTTTGAGAAAATCAAGACACAAAGTAGACAGGGACTTACTAGCTGGCTTCTTCATTTTTGCGGAGACAAAGCAGGTGAAACTTATGGCAGAGGGTAGGGTCCAGGTATGAATGCATTTCCCATCAGTGTTCTACTTAAAAAATATAAAATAAAAGCTTGTATTGACCTACTTCCTTCGATCATTATCTCACTTGGAGAAAAGTGCTTTTGTTGAGTTCATGGCATTAGGTATTTTCCATTCGATTTATGGGTAGCCTTAAAGTATGTATAAGTATGTAGAAAGAGAAGGAGCCCAGAGTTAAATTATGGAAGGCGTATTCTGCATCACAGTCCACAGGGCACCATTGAGTCACTCTGACGGTGGGTTATACATTTCAATTTGTGCACCTCAGTTTTCTTGTTTTCAGTATGGGCATAATCACATTTTGGTATTTCTCAGAGGTATCACGAGGCTCACCACTGATGTTGGTAAAGTGCATTGAGATTTCCAGATTAAAAAGGCACTGCAGAATTGAAAGGTCTGTCCAGCTGTGACTTAGAAGCTACCAAAGTGGTAGTTAAGGCATTTGAGAGAAAGATGTTTTTAGATGTCTCTTTTCTTTACCACAGCATGGTGCAATCAAAGCAACGCTGAGCTTCAAATCAAGAAGAAAACTTAAACCTAAATGTACTTAGACAGAGACTGTCCCTCTGACCTCTGAGGCATGGTTATTTAAAAAAGAATTACAGACCAGCTTTAAATAAAATTCCACACCTCTCTTCACTTAATTTGATTTAAGACATAAAGTAAAGTTCTCACAATCCAACAAGAAAGTTGCACTAGATCATTAAGCCTGGCTCTACCATGCAAGGCTTGCCAAAGCTCTTATCTCACCGTGCAATGTGAAAAAGTTCTCTGACCTGACTCTGTCCTTAACGTGCTGCTCTTGTCAGGTGCTGTCTTTATTGATAACTGTATATCATGGAAGGTGCCGTACTATTTTGAACCCCAAGCCTATATAAAAGGTTAAGTGTGTGAATGAGTCTTTATCACCATGGGTAATTCCATTGACTTAAACAGGAAGGCTCACGATAGGCAAGTTAAGAGCGTACACGTGTGCAAGGTCAGAGCCCTTGCCTGCAGGATCCTGATAAAGGCCGTCGATGTTACGCTGCAACAGAGGCTCTGTTTAAATATGCTGAGAGCCGTAACCCACAGGAACCAGCACGGCTATACTTCTGAGTGTCAGAAAGATGGACACAGAGAGAGACTACAAAACCAGGCACAATCCTCTGCTTTTTCATGAGAGCCCCCTGCACTCCAGCAGCAGGGCTTTTCTGGAAGCACCTGACCAGAGCAGAGGAAGAACGAGGGCAGTGGATCGATGGGCCTTCCCGTACCTATTGCAGTAGGAGCTCTAGAGAACGCAGAACAGCACCTGGATACAGCCCACATCAAGAGGTAGCTTAAGTGGAAGTAGCACAGGGACAATACAAAACATAAGCGTGGCTGTCATTCGAGTCCAGTTCCTAGCGTACTAGGCAGGGCAGTCATACTGGCAGTCCAGGGGTCACATGCAGCTCACAAAGGGTTGATGTGCAGCCCCCATCTCCCTAGTTGTTGCAGCGGGGTTCTCTACCCCACTATCCATCAGCTCCTGCCCCACAGAGTGGGGTGGCGCAGCCCGCAGCACCGGGGGAGCCCGCAGCATGGTGCAGCAGTGTTGGGGATGGATGCCCACGTGTGTGGTACAGGGTGAGGTGCAGCATGGGAGTCCATGGCTGGCATTAGCATGGCCCCGCTGGAGCAGCTTGCATGGCATGTGTCCCCCAGCCACTTAGCAGTTGGACCACCCTGTACTACACAGCCAGAAAGAGGCTCCTTCCCAAACCAGCACATCCTGGAAACCACAAACACACAGAAGCAGATATGGTATCCAGGTTGTAGCCATATTGGTCTAGAGGCAAAAAGGAATCGGGACTCATGGTAGAGGTGATATCTTTTATTAGACCAACTAGATTTTTGAAGAAAAAAAAATTCTTTACTTGCAAGCTTTCAGACATGAACACCCTTCTTCAGGCATGGAAGAAAAAGATTGTAAAATTTCTACCCAGGACAAAAATCTAGTTGGTCTAATAAAAGTATCACTCCTACCACGAGTCCTGGTTCCAGAAGTAGATAAGCAACAGTTGAACATCTTGCTGGGGTCATTTGACCCCAGTACTCTTTCCTGCCATGGCAGGGGGTCGGACTCGATGATCTGCTCAGGTCCCTTCCGACCCTAGAAACTATGAAACAGTTGTGAAGAGTTGCTTGCACTGTTGCTGCTGAAAGAGCAATTGTTATTAGTTGTAATCAGAACATTTAACAAGCTTTCACCCAACCATAACTTCCTATTACATGCATTGACACTTTTTTTTTCTTCCTGGTGTCTCATCATATTCTTAGTTTATATGTGAAAAGCTCATTCCCTCTGGTCCGGTCCAGATAACACACATAAACATATGATGTTACTAATAGGTGTTACTGCCAGAGCGTAATGAGTTTATCAGTCCTGCATCCTTTTCTTAGCATATACACGAAGTTCAATGTACGTCTGTACTACAATTTAAAAAAAGACTGCAGTAAGATAGTGAATGTCTCATTACCAGTTTCAGACTCAGTTGGACTTTCATGCTGATTCCATATGCAGTAAATCCCAGCTCTTCACTATGTGTATTGAAGACCTGGGCCTTACAAACTCATGACAGCTCTTTGATAATATGCACATGCATATAAGATCAAATTGTCAGTAATTCCAGCGCAATTGTATTCTGAAGCAGAATTTTTTTATCATAGCTTCATCCACACATTTTACATTGCCAAGTTCTCTTGAGAATGGGTTAATGGGATTATTCAACTGCATCGGTTTTATTCAGAGAAAAGCAAAATGGTTTGATGTACGAGCTTCTAATCGTACAGCGTAACGAGACAAAGATGAAATCAGGTAAGAAGAGAACAGCATCATTTCAAACACTAATGACTGGTATTTCTTTTCCTAGGCAAAACCATGGAGAAGAGAAGCTCGCGCTACACATGAGAAGCCTAACGCATCTTACTCATGTGCCGTGTCAAGACCACCATCAATTTTGAACTTGTGCTTTTGTGACTTTACGGCTCTGCCATAAAAGTTCGCACTACCGATTCAAAGTTGCTACAACCGTGGGGGCTTGAGAAGATGCATAAGTATCTAACTCTCGAATTTTACCAGCCTGAGAGGTCTTTCCCCCCTGCCTAACTCCAAAGTCTTATTTTTATCGTTTTATCGTGACGTTTTACAAACACTTATTCTGTAATTGGTGTTATTTGTTTCGAGGATGGGGGGAGCAGAACAACAAACTCATAATCAACCCATCGTACTAGGAAAATACGTAATGTATCTCATTTCCTTTTTAAAACCAACAAAAAAAAGACTTAACTTAGGGACTCTCCATGGTCCCTACCTGTCTGAACAGCGTGCTCAGCATCACCGAGCAGCGAGAGGTACGGGAGAACACAGGCAGCTCCCATTAGCGAGGCTCCTGGTTGCATTTTGCATGGCAGTGTTTGTGCAGGAAGGGGAAAGAACAAAACCTCACGAGCAGCGTGACCAGGGAGGGGAAGCATTGCGGTGCCATGTAACAGGAGAGTCACTTGGGTCCGCGGAGGTGGCGGGGAAGAAAGTCACGCCTGGGCGGAGAGGTTTTGCAGCAGCGGGAGACAAAGGCCCTCCGTGCATCGCCCACCAGGGCGCAAGCCAGGCCTGTGGGACAGCACGGCGGGAGGGGGCAGCGGTGCCGGGTGTCTGAGGATGGAGCGGGCAGCGGAGGGGGGGCATTACAGCAGCACCTTCCTGGGTGGATGCTACCAGCAGCTCAAGCTGGAGGGTGATTCCTGACCCTGGGCATGGAAACCCACCGCCCCGCACACCCGGCTGCAGAGAAGGAAATGAGCAAGGCAACAAAGGAGGAAGCCCCCGCAGGGCCTCGGCAGCAGGGAGGGCCGCTCACCTTCACACAGCACCGCAACAGCGTGAGACCCACCTCCTCCTGCCGCTGCCCCCGCGGACCTGCCGTCTGCTCCGCCAGACACCCGACCCGTCCCGCCCGCGCCGCGCCCGGCCCAGAATGAGCCCCGCCGGCTCCGACCTGGCAGGCACCCCAGGGGGCGGGGCGCTGCTGCTGATTGACAACGCCGCTCTGCCACTGGGAGGAGGCGGGCTGCCGCCCTCGGCCAATGGCTGCTTTCCTTCCTCAAGAGTCGGCGAGGCAGCCAGGAGCCGCGGGGCAGGATGTTAATGAAGTGGGAGAGAGGGCCAATCGGCGTGCGAGGAGGAGGGACGGGGCGGACAAGGGGGCGGAGCGCTGTTCCTGAGCCTTGGAGACCAGCGTGGGGGAGGGGAGAGTGGGTCCTGGGGCTTGGGGGGAGGGGAGAGGTCAGGGGGAGAGGTCAGGGTTTAGGGGGTGCAGAGGGAAGAAGTCGGGGGGCAGGGGGAGAGGTCGGGGAGAGGCTGGGGCTAGAGGGGGCAGGGGGAGAGGTTGGGGATAGAGGGGGCAGGGGGAGGTCGGGGGCAGGAGGAGAGGTTGGGGGTAGAGGTCGGGGAGAGTTCAGGGGGTGGGGAGAGAGGTTGGGGCAGGGGGAAAGGTCAGGGGAGAGGCTGGGGCTAGAGGGGGCAGGGGGAGAGGTTGGGGTAGAGGGGGCAGGGGGAGAGGTCGGGGGCAGGGGGAGAGGTTGGCGGTAGAGGGGGCAGGGGGAGAGGTCAGGGGCAGGGGGAGAGGTTGGGGTAGAGGGGGCAGGGGGAGAGGTCGGGGGCAGGGGGAGAGGTTGGGGGGAGAGGTCAGGGGCAGGGGGAGAGGTTGGGGTAGAGGGGGCAGGGGGAGAGGTTGGGGCAGGGGGAGAGGTTGGGGGTAGAGGGGGCAGGGGGAGAGGTCAGGGGCAGGGGGAGAGGTTGGGGGTAGAGGGGGCAGGGGGAGAGGTCAGGGGCAGGGGGAGAGGTTGGGGGTAGAGGGGGCAGGGGGAGAGGTTGGGGTAGAGGGGGCAGGGGGAGAGGTCGGGGGCAGGGGGAGAGGTTGGCGGTAGAGGGGGCAGGGGGAGAGGTCAGGGGCAGGGGGAGAGGTTGGGGTAGAGGGGGCAGGGGGAGAGGTCGGGGGCAGGGGGAGAGGTTGGGGGGAGAGGTCAGGGGCAGGGGGAGAGGTTGGGGTAGAGGGGGCAGGGGGAGAGGTTGGGGCAGGGGGAGAGGTTGGGGGTAGAGGGGGCAGGGGGAGAGGTCAGGGGCAGGGGGAGAGGTTGGGGGTAGAGGGGGCAGGGGGAGAGGTCAGGGGCAGGGGGAGAGGTTGGGGGTAGAGGGGGCAGGGGGAGAGGTTGGGGTAGAGGGGGCAGGGGGAGAGGTCGGGGGAGAGGGGGCAGGGGGAGAGGTTGGGGGTAGAGGGGGCAGGGGGAGAGGTCGGGGGAGAATTCAGGGGGTGGGGAGAGAGGCCGGGGGCAGGAGGAGATGTCAGGGTGTGCGGGGAGTGGGAGTCTTGGGCAGGCTGGGGGGGTTCAGCCAATAGGACAGGGTGCCATGTGTGTGCAAAGAGGAAGAAACATTTAAGGCCAGACCCAGACACTGTCACTGGCAGCAGCAGCAAAATCTGTTCCCTCGCACACAGCAGAGATGCGGCACCAGATGCAAAGGCCAGAAACTTGGCTCTGCTTCTGGCATAAAAGTGCTGGGGCAGAAGAGCCGTCAGGAGAAGGGGTTGTGTTGTACTGACATTGAGCCGTACGGCGGGAAAGCCAAGCTTCATCCAATCGTAGGCTCATAGAGAGGTCTGGCTGGAAGGGACCCCCAGAGGCCACCTAGGCCAGCCCCCTGCCCGTCGCAGCATCATCCCTATCCAAGCCATCCCCTACAAATCCAGAATCTGAACTCTTTCTAAAAGTACCATCAACCCCAATGCAATGCAAGACATAACACACTAACCTGGCCCAGGTAAAGCAGGGGGATCGTGGCACCAAAGCCCTGATTCTCTAAAAGGTTAATACAGGCTCAAGAGGTCCTGGGCAAGAGGGCCATACCCCACCGCTACAAGGGAAAGGAGAAACCCTGACAGTCAGGACCAATCTGACCATGGGGTAATATTCCTTCCTCACCCCAAGTATGGTAATCGGTCTGACCCTGAGCCAGGAGTCTCCAGGTTTAAGTCCCAGCAGGAGCTGGCACACCCCAGTCAGTTATGTAATTGTTGGGGGATGACAGATATGTGAAAAGTTGATTTAGGTTTTGCAACTTTTATAATAATAATAAAAAAAAAACTCAGTGGCAAAATAGGCTTTAACAAGTTAATTGAGAGGCTGACAAAGCCAGCCAAAGAGCAGTGATGAGTGCTTTGCCTGCTGGCCCACCCTCAGTCACATAACCCCTCTGAGTAACTGCTGGGTGACACTATCCCCTGCTCCCATGGGCCCTGTTCCCAGCCCCTAGCACTGAGGGCAGACAGTGGCCTGGGTGGGGCACACTGTGCTGCCTGGGGCCCCTAGGACGTGATATAGAGCCCCCTGTTCAAATCTGCCCTTGGGCCAGCCCAGGTCCTAAGCTGGGGGAGCACGAGTGGGGTGGGAATGCAGGGATGGCTCTGGGTGTGTCGGGGCAGCTTGGAGGCTGGGGTACGCTGAGGGCAACCTGGAAGGAAGATGGGGCAGGAGGGAACTTGCCCTGAAGTAGGAGGTTCACTCTTCAGGGTGTCCCACTCTCCAGAACTGCAGTCCTGATCCTCTTGCCTCCCAGTCTAATCTCAGAGAGACTCACTGGAGCCACAGAAGAGAGGAGCCACCAAAAGAGAAGCTGCCAAAACTGCATCATACAGGGTGGAGGTTGTAAGACAGGGTGTTGCAGCACCCTGCCTAACCTACTTCCCATAAGGAAAGCTGGAGCCACAGCCCAAGGGCCAGCTGTAGTTGCACAAGGTGTTGATAAGGCATCTCCCATATTAAGCCTTTTCCCAACAAACCATGCTGGGCAAATGGGACTGGGAGGACTCTGAGCAGGGCAGGGCAGCAGGATGGACTGTGATGGGCAGACCCTTTCCCCTGGGTCCTGCCACAGGGCTCTCTCAGCCTGATGGAGCTCCAGGATGGGAAGGGGTCCCCCAAATTCATCACCACTGACCTTGAAGTATCATGGGGTGGGGGGTGTAGAGGAGGATGCAGAACCTGTCCATCACAAAGAGCCCGAGCACATGTACATACTCACCCAGTTGCTGATCTCAGTCAGTGGAGTTAATCTGAATTTCGCTGCAATACAATGAGAGCAGAATCTGGCTCATACTTTCTCTCTGCATTGAAGGGTTTCTTTCTGGACCTGGGAATCTTAGACTCCTGCCCGATGGGCCAACTTCAGACATTAGAGGTGACCTACCCCAAGAGCTTGTGGGTTAGGGCACTCCACTTGGAAGATGAATCACTACAGGCTGAAGAGGACTCAAACTTCCTATGTGAGTGCTCAAACCACTAGGCTACCATATAAAAGGTGGGCACTGCCCCATCACCTGCTCTTTTAGCTCCAGTTGACATGAATGAGCTGTGCCCCATTCTTTGCAAGAGCACTTGCCTTTTCTGGTATTCCCAGGTCTGGTCCCAGACAGATGGAGTCTGTCTTCCTGAGCCCATTGGTGCCTAAGCTTTGGAGAGCAGTGGGATTTCAGACATCTCTGTGCTTAGCTTTCCAGATTGATTTGTATGGCATGGCATCCTGCTCAGCCTGTGGGGTCTGAGGCTTACATTTCTGAGATGCCTAGTTCTCTTCATGCAAGGTATAGAGTCGTGGCACCTACCTCTAGGCTTCAGATTCCACTCCAGGACCTCAAAGTAAGGAATTATGCTACCTCAGTTGGTGGCACCTTAGATTTGGCCCAACATTTTTGACTCTTGGTAATCATTATATCTCTTCATCCTCTACTCTCCCTTCCCAGTCAAGTGGATTGTGGTTTCATTTATTCAAGTGCCACTGCATGTATAAAGGTGACCTGAAACACCTTTTTCATTTATACTAAGTAATTGCAGCAGAAATGACATGATAAAGACGGTAAAAACCATTTCATTAGATGCCTGATTTTTACCTCTGTCCTCTAACTCTGTTTGGACAACAATAGTGATTTTTTAACTCTCCTTTCTCCAAGAACTTCACGGCTGCTCGGATAGCATGTGGAAAATGTTGAGTAAAATAAATAAGTTAATATTTTGCTTTTGTGAGAGCTTGCTAACCTCTTTGTGTATTAGCCTATCTCAGGATCTACTTGGTTTACAGACTTAATTGAGCTTAGTGGGTTTTTTGTTTGCTTTTTTCCTCCCTTCCTGGTATTTCCAGCAGGAAAATACATTTGAGCATTTTGAAGAAGTTTGGATGGTTACTACCAGAATTTTTCCTTCTGCATGCACTGCTGTAAAAAAAAAATCCAAAAACTCAGCCAGCACACGGCCATTACCACACCTAAATTCCATGTAAGCTTTCCATACAGGAATTAGGGAGAATCTGAATAGTGTACAGACCTTGTACCAGCCCTGGCTACGGGGCTGACTTATTTATAATCAGTACTTTACAACTTTAACATACAATTAAGATGGTTCTTGTCACAGTGCTGCCCAGGAGGTGACTTCATAGACTCATAGACTGTAAGGTCATAAGGGACCTTGGCCACAAGGGACCTTGGCAGATCACTGGGTTCAGCTCCCTGAACCAGGCAGGAAAGGTAACGGGGGGTGAGGTGACCCCAGCAAGGTGACTGTCCAGTCTCCTCTTGAAGATTTCCAGGGTAGGTGATTGCACCACTTCTGGAGGGAGCTTATTGCATGGTCTGGACACCCTGACTGTGAAGAAGTTTTTCCTAATGTAGAGCCTGAATCGATCTTCCAGGAGTTTGTGGCCATTACTCCTGGTTTTCCCCTAGGGTGCCCTGGTGAACAGTTGCTCATCAAGCCCGTGATGTACTCCCCTAGTGTAACAGGAAGCTGCTACCAGGTCCCCTCGCAGCCTCCTCCTCAGGCTGAAGAGTCCCAGATCCCTCAACCTTTCCTCAGATGGCTTGCTGCACTCTGATAATACGGGTGACTCTTCCTTGGACTCTCTCAAGCTTGTCCACACCCTTGTTAACGTGCGGTGCCCAGAACTGGATGCAGTACTCCAGCTGCGGTCTCACCAGTGCTGAGTAGAGAGGAAGAATCACCTCCTTGGCTTTGCTGGAGATGCAGCGATTGATGCATGCCAGAATATTGTTTGCCCTACCAGCTACAGCATTGGACAGACAGCTCATGTTCATACTGTGGTCTATTATTACCCCCAGATCCCTTTAATTCATGGTGCTAGTGAGTTCAGTGCCACCAAGCCTGTGGGTGTGTTGGGGGTTGCTCGTCCCAAGGTGGAGCACTTTACATTTCTCGATGTTGAACTTTATCTGGTTCCAGTCTGCCCAACTTGCAGCCTGTCCAGGTCTGCCTGTACCTGTATCTTCAAGCATGACCACACTTCCCCATAACTTGGTGTCATCCGCGAACCTGGCCAGTGAGCTCTTCACCCCCACATCCAAATAATTTATAAAGATATTGAAAAGTACTGGACCAAGCACCGACCCCTGTGGGACACCACTGCCCACTTCTCACCAGAATGACACAGATCCGCTCACTATGACTCTCTGGGTCCTATCCTGCAGCCAATTTCTCACCCACCTGACTGTCTTGGAGTTAAACCCACAATCCTCCAATTTTCTCATGAGGACATCGTGGGATACTAGATCAAAGGCCTTTTGGAAGTCAAGATATACAGTGTCAACCTGTTCCCTCATGTCCAGGTGGTGAGTTACCTGGTCATAGAAGGAGATGAGGTTGGTGAAACAAGACCTGCCTGCAACAAAGCCATGCCGGCTGACATTCAGAATCTCACCTTCTGCAAGCCTATGACAGATAAACTCCTTGATGAACTTTTCTAGGATTTTCCCTAGGATGGAAGTTAGGCTGATTGGCCTATAGTTACCTGGATCCTCCCTCCTGCCCTTCTTATAGATGAAGGCCAACACTGGCCCTCTTTCAGTCTTCAGGGACTTCTCCAGAGTACCACAAGTCGTGGAAGAGTTTTGCCAGGGGTTCGTAATGACCTCGGCCAGCTCCTTCAGCACTCTTGGATAAAGATCATCCGGTCCCGCTGACTTGTATATGTCTAATTTTTTTATTGGTCATACACCAATTCTACAGCAATAGTAGGAAGACGATTATTCCTACTGTGCTCATCCTGTACTCTACCTGGCATTGTTTTCCCCATGGTCTGGTGAAATTTGAGGCAAAGTAGTCATTCAGCAGTTCAGCTTTCTCCTGGGTACCAGTAACCAGCTGTCCTGAGTTGTTGAGCAATGGCCCCACACTCCCATTTGTTTTCCTTCTGTTCCCTGTGTACCTAAAGAAGGACTTCTTGTAGTCCTTGATTCCTGTTGCTAATCTAAGTTCAGCTGCTGCTTTAGCCTTTCTTATCTGTTCCCTGCAAATGCAGGCCATCGTGGAATAGTCCTCCTTGGAGCCTGCCCCGAGCTTACAACAGCGTAGGCTCTGTTTTCCCTCTTGAACACTTTTGCCCTCCAGCATATTCAGACAACCACTAAAAATTACCTCCCAAACTGTTTTTAAATCTAGCTTAGGTCTTCTGGGTTTTAGTCCGTGCTGGGGAACCACCTGTCAGTGCATAATCATCTTGCAAAAGGACAGTTCATTCCCACACTGTGAACACTTTCACTGACTGAGGGCTTAGGCTTTTTGTTAATTTAACATTTTGGAGCCAATACCTTTGTGGCAGCTTTTCTTCTTCAGTCAGTTGTCCTAGCACCTTTCCAAACTGGACTCAGATTGTGACCTTAGAGACAAGCCATGCATCTTTATAAGGGCTCCTTGATTTGATGACTTTCCATGTTTACAATGGCCTCCTCTCAGGTCTGCTGAGCTCCTTTGTCAATTTTTAATATAATAATAATTGTAATATAGTCTTATTCGGTTGAATCTGGCATTTGGTGCTATTCAGTTTAAGGCCCTTTTCCTTGACACATGGCCCCCATGTCAGGACAGGACCAAAGTGGTAAGCAACATAAAGTTCTTGTGCTCTACGGAGATCCCGAACAGGTTTGGACCTAGAATGAAACTCTTTAACCAGAGAGTCACATGACATCTTCTCATAAGCCCTTTATTGGTTTCTTCTCTTTCCCTGTGCTTGAAGCCCAACCTTCCTCCTGGCCCCCTTCAAAGACCTTATATTGCATTTCATCATACTTATTTGCTTTGGCCTATTATCACTACACTCTCCTATAATCTTTGCTACCAGCATTGATATCCTGTATGTCCACATTGTGTTTAGGACATGTCTGCACTGCCACTCGGAGGGTGATGGCAGCCTGCCTACATAGAATAAGGCTAGCATTAATCCAGCTTGGATAACAACAGCATCGCCGATGTCATGGCACAGACTATGTAAGTGCAATGGGGACCTTGGGTAAACATGTTGGGGCAAGTCTGTGCTCAAGTCCATGCCATCATATCTTCTCTGCTATTAGAGGGGGCTGTGGGTGCTCAACCACCTGGGCGACAGCGATCATCGCCTGCTGGAATTCACCATCCAGCGCAAGGTGGCAAAGGCCTACAGCAAGGCAGCAGCCCTAGATTTCAGGACAGCGGACTTCAATGAGCTAAGGAGAATAGTCGGGGAAACGCTGAGGTCCTGGAGAGGAGGGGAGCCAGGTGTCCAAGGATAGTGGTCGCTCCTTAAGGAGATGATCCTCCAAGCCCAAAGGGAGGTAATCCCAACATGGATCACAGCGGGCAGGAGGGCACAAAAGCCCCCGTGGCTCACCAAAAGCATTGGGAACGTCTCCTAGCTAAAAGGGAGGCGTACACCCAATGGAAGGGAGGGGTCATCACCAGGGAAGACTACACTGCGGTTGCTCGGGGCTGCAGGGGGGCAGTCAGGGAGGGCAAAGCGGAGATGGGACTGGGACGAGCTTCCCAGATCAAGGACAACAAGAAGTCCTTTTTTAAATACACAGGGGGCAAAAAGAAGGTACCAAGTAACATGGGCCCCTGCAAGACACGCTAGGAAATCTGGTCATCACACCAGACGACAAAGCTAACCTATTTAACAATTTCTTTGCCTGCATTTTCCTGAGCAGGGGCTAGATCAGCCCCCCCACCAGGACCCCCTCAGGCTCCAGGGGAGGCGCACCTAGGCCGAGGGTCAGGGAGGATCTAGTCAGGGAACTGGAGGGACTGGATGTATTCAAATCAGCCCGTCTGGACGATCTCCACCCCCAAGTGCTGAGGGAATTACCTGAGGTCATTGCGGGACCCCTGGCATGGCTGTACGAGCACTCGTGGTGCTCTGGTGTGGGGCCAGAGGACTGGAAGAGGGCCAGTGTGGCTTCCATTTTCAAAAAGGGGAGGAAGGAGGACCTGGGAAACTATAGCCCAGTTAGTCTTACCTGGGTCCTAGGGAAGCTTTTTGAGAGAATTATCCTGGCGCATGTCCATGAGGGGCCAGTGAGGGAGGTTATGCTTAGGGGCAACCAACACAGGTTCATTAGTGGCAGGTCCTGTCAGACCAACCTGGTGGCCTTCTATGACCAGGTCACCAAATCCTTAGATGCAGGTGTAGCAGTGGACATAGTCTTTCTGGACTTTCGGACTGTCTTCGACACTATCTCTCACCCCGTTCTCATTAAGAAACTGGGGGACTGTGGTGTCGACACCCACACAGTCAAATGGGTCACCAACTGGCTGGAAGGCTGCACCCAGAGGGTGGTGGTGGATGGGTCATTTTTGACCTGGAGGGAGGTGGGCAGTGGAGTCCCCCAGGGCTCGGTCCTCGGGCCCGCACAGTTCAACAGCTTCATCAGCGACTTGGATGAGGGGGTAAAAAGCACCCTGTTCAAATTTGCTGATGACACTAAGATGTGGGGGGATGTGGGCACGCTAGAAGGGAGGAATAGGTTGCAATCAGACCTAGACAGGTTGCAGGGGTGGGCGGATGAAAATAGGATGGGATTCAACACTGACAAGTGCAAGGTGCTGCACCTGGGGAGGAAGAACCAGCAGCATACCTACAGGCTGGGGAACTCCCTTCTCGTCAGCGCAGAGGCAGAAAAGGATCTTGGAGTCATCATTGATGCCAGGATGAACGTGGGCCAGCAGTGTGGGGACGCGGTCAGGAAGGCCAACCGCCCCTTGTCATGCATCCACAGATGCATCTCAGGCAGGTCCAAGAAGGTGATCCTCCCCCTCTATGCAGCACTGGTCAGGCCGCAGCTGGAGTACTGCGTCCAGTTCTGGGCGCTGCACTTCAGGAGGGATGTGGACAGCATGCAGAGGGTCCAGAGGAGGC
Organism: Crocodylus siamensis; assembly: GCF_052110815.1. Classification (NCBI taxonomy): domain Eukaryota; kingdom Metazoa; phylum Chordata; order Crocodylia; family Crocodylidae; genus Crocodylus; species Crocodylus siamensis. The sequence continues at coordinate 15,038,802 of NC_143397.1, read as the reverse complement.
CACTGGTATGATCAGGGGACAGCAGGGCAGGCCCTACGAGGAGAGGCTATGGGACCTGAACCTGTTCAGCCTCCACAAGAGAAGGCTGAGGGGGGATCTAGTGGCCTGTTACAAACTGGTCAGGGGGAACCAGCAGGCACTGGGGGAGTCCCTGTTTCCTCGAGCACCGCCAGGAGTGACCAGGAATAACGGTCACAAGCTGGCAGAGGGTAGATTCATATTAGACATCAGGAGGTGCTACTTCACTGTCAGGGCGGCTAGGATCTGGAACCAACTTCCAAGAGAAGTGATGCTGGCTCCCACCCTGGAGGTCTTTAAGAGGAGGCTGGATGAACACCTTCCCGGGGTTGTTTGACCCCAGTGCTCTTTCCTGCCATGGCAGAGGGTTGGACTTGATGATCTGCTCAGGTCCCTTCCAACCCTAGAAACTATGAAACTATTGTATGAGCTAATTTGATTATAGGCAGCGTGAGTATGTCTAATAACCTGGAAATCTGTAACAAGTAACATCTCAGCAGAACATTTTTTCTACTCACTGGAAAGGTAGAAAGAGAAAAGATGCATCAGAGCAATGTCTGTGCAATTCTTACACCAGGAGTGCATACTAGAACAGGAAGGCGCTCCTACTGTGTGGGTAGCTTTTCCCCCCCCCGCCCCAAGCTGAACTTTGTACCAGCAGAGTTACGCTTCCACCACAAAGCAAAAACTGGTAAAAGCACAGCTTGGCTGGCAGACTTCTATCTGCACGAAGGGCACAGCAATGTTGGGCTGGGAGCACACCTTTTCACACCGCTGGCTGACAGGATTATGGCAGTAGAAGTCCGTAGCGTAGCTACAGCCTTTACACCTTTCTTTTCTTCAGTGTTAAGAAAGGCAGCTGGTACAGGGGGGAGTGACTGCCCTCTTCTGGTCATTTGCTACAAGGAAAACTGTTTTTTTTTACATTCTTTTAATCTGCTTGACTAAAGCAGAGATTACAGCTGCAAGGAATTTGGGGCCGGTTGACCACAGCGAGGTTGCATGATGGGTAGCACAGGACAGAATGCGACTCTGCACATGGTTTACTGAAGCAGCATTAAGCGGTCCAGAAGCTGACATATGCCTCTCCGGTTGCCCGATTCCACATTCAATCTATATGTAAATATAACGTGATGGCATTTGAATGGTAGAATAAGAACGTGGCTGTATACGTGGCCCAACAGCACAGCTTCATTGCAGGATACCATTGACAAAAAGAAACTTTCAACTGGGAGCAGAGAGCAAGTAAACATGAAATGGGAAGGGAGCCCCTCTCTGGTTTATTCGCCTCATTGTATTTTAAGCAAATGATCCTTTAAAGCTCAGGTACCCCTACGGTCTAATGTGCTGGGACTTTAGAGACACAAAGGAGCTCTTGCAGCCTTCGAGTGCTGAGTCTTTGGCTAGAGAGCTAGAAACAAAGCTGGGTAGACCACAAGAAGCCCTGTAACACAAAGGGGTCTCCATTATGGCTCTCTGGGACTCCAAATGGCAGGGCTCATTTGCTATCAGGAATGCATTAGCTCTTCTCTGACTACATTCACCTTCCCAGCAGCTTTCACCAACATATTTCCATTGGCTCGGGGTTCACGGCCCTTTAGTTCCCTAGAAATTCAGGTATGTTTAGTGTTCTGCATTTTCAGTTTTTTACTGAATTTCACTGGTAAATTACCAGATTTTTTTATCGCATTTATTCAGTTTTTACTGATTTACACCCCTTTTTCAGTGTAAATCAGTAAAAAAAAATGATGGAGGGGACGGTGGCAGCACCCGCACACACAGTGGGGAGTGAGGGGAGTGACGGTGGCCACGTGGAGGCTGGGAGAGGGTGGCTGGAGCCACTGCCTGGGGGCACCGGGCTCCTTGCTCAGACCCCAGGCAGGGTGGGAGGGGTTGCAGAAATCCCTCCCGGGGTGGGTGGGTCCTAGCTGCACCTGGCAGCTGCGGCTGCAGCCCTGCCTCGGGCACTGGGAGCTGCAAGACCTGCCAGGGGGCAGGCAGGAGAGCCTGGCCCCACCTCCTGCGGTGGGCTCTGCACCACTCCGCACAGGCCCACAAGGCTACAGTCATTGCCCATGTGTGTGGGGCTCCCGGTTCTGACCCCAGGGTGGGGCAGGAGGGGCCAGCGCTAGTGCTGGGGTCAAGGTCAGGTCCCCCGCCCCAGGTCTGGCCATGCACCAGCCTCCCCTTTCCCCAAGCGCCAGGGCAGCCCAACAGCAGGCTGCTGCAGTAGAGGGAAGAGGTGCAGCACAGCCCATCAGCTACTCCCGGGGCTGCAGCAGGGAGCAAAGTGTGGGGAGCTGTCGGTGGGTGCAGAGTGCAGGAGGGTGGGGGCACAGCTCTTGCTGCTACATGCCCCCTGGGAGGACTGCAGGCTGGGAGGGCTGCGTTGGGCTCTTCCTGGGGGTCACGGGCCTCCACATCTGCACACAGGACGAAAGCAGGCTGCTGTTGACGGCTGGGGCTGGTGGCGCCACTGGGCTCTTCCCAGCGCTTTGGGCAGGCAGCAGCCTGATCTTGTCCCACGTGCAGATCCAGGGGCACCCTTCCCCGGGAAGAGCCCAGTGCAGCTCCCCAGCCCACAGCCTTCTAGGGGGCATGTACCAGCAAGAGCCGTGCCCCCCCACCCCACCCTGCGCCAGTCCCCCCACTTTGCTGCCTGCTGCAGCCCTGGGAGGGGCCAACGGGCTGCACTGTGCCTCTCCCCCCACTGCTTCACTAGTCCCAGCCTTACTGCAGTCCCTCCCTCCCTCACCACTGCAGGAATGTATTATTGTTTTCCCTGATTTAAACTAATTTTTTTTCTTTTCTTCCTTTTCTCCCAATTTCAACCTGGTTTTTATGTTTGGAAGATAAACCCTGAAAAAGTCCCAGAATTTTGTTTTTTAAATAAAAACTGAAAATGTGGAACACTAGGTATGTTCCACTAGCAATTAAATCTAATTAAAGTCTCCTTTTTATCCATCTAAGGAGTGAAGAGACCTGAGCTCACACACTCTGGGGTTGAATAAAGCCAAGATCTCTGATGGTTCCTGCATGTAATAGACTCTAGGACCATGTCCTCATGAGCAGGGGCATGCAGTTGCCACAGGGAAAAAAGCAGCACAAATTCATGCCACTGCTTTTTGCCCCTGTCAGTGCATGCCCCTGCACGCTGGGTTAGCACAGGGAAAAATGCTCTGGGTGGAACAGGGGAGGCTTGGGCCAGCACCTGCACTGGCCCCAGCAGCCTTACCCAGAGTCCTGGGGGGCTCCTGGGCTGCAGCGGTGATGATGATACAGGAGCATGGAGCCTGGCCAGCAGCTGGTGCACGGCTCTGGCCAGCCAGGCTCTGGTTTGAGGCGGCACATGCTGCCACCATATATGCCACCCTGCTTTTTTTCTCCGTGTTGTTTTTTTTGATACTGGGATTCCTGGTATCTGAATTTGGCTCCGTGCTGCTCATACGCACCATGGAGACCCAAATTATGTGCGTGTGGTGCGTTTTGCAGTGCCTCAAAAGACTTTATGTGAGTATGGTGTGTTTGACAGTGCTTCAAAGCACGCGTGTGCTCATGTGGATGGTCCCCAGAAGGCAACTGGGGACAGAAAGTCTGCATGAGAGTGAAGCTTTGGGCTGTAGAAGTCACAACACTTTTCCTCTGGGTAGTCCACAAGAAGCCATGAAGATGAAGTGGGTGGTACCAGCTGGCACTGATTAGCCATGCTAAAGAGATCCTGACACAATTTATCCCAGCAATAATCTCTACCAGCAAGGCTTTGAGGAAACTGAAGCTGCCTTCCCTTACCTGGGTGGAAGTATTTCTTCCAAGGTATAGCTGGGTATGCTGTACATCAGGTTGGTACATGGCAGGTACCATTACAATGAGAGACCCTTTCCAAAGAAATGTGGGAGAGCAGAAGTGCTCTTTGTAACCGGGACTGAATTTACAGTTATGACTTAAGAGCTACTCGGTCCCAAAACACCCTGTGCCACCTGTTTCTGTTCCAGGATGACACCTAGATGTACATGCAATGCAAGATCTCCTGTGCCATTTGAATGGTGGTAACTTGAAGCCATAGGCAGGTTTCTGGCTTTTGTTGCTGGGACATTCTCTCCTTTGTGCACAGCTCAACCTGAGCTGAGGTTTAGGAAAAAAGACCCCAACTGAACAATCTTTTCCCATAAGGATGTAGCTGATTCCACCTGCATCAAAGAAAAGGTGCCAGAAGCCGTGTAGTAGGCAGTTACGAGATAATTGGCCCTCCCTAGAGAAAATCCCTCCCTACCTCTCATTAGTTAGGAGTTGGCTCATGCCCTGAAGGACATGCAGTGCTGTGCAAACTGAAGTGGTGCGTGGGCGGCAGGCCTTCTCCAGTCAACTGAGCAGGCTGGGAGAAAAGTCCACCTTAGTTCATGACAGTCACTTTCTCAGTCATTCTAGACAGCTCCCTGGCGTCGGGGCTGACAGGGAGAGCAGCTGTCAGCAGTCCTATTTGGACACTCCCTTGTTTGCTAACGACTGCAAAAGGCCCAAAGAAGGTCCACACTCAGCACTCTTCGAGCACCGACTAACTCGCACAACCCGCTGGTTATCCCTACTTCAACCCTGGGGAGACTGAAGCGGTGGGGAGTAACTCGTTAGCTACAGAGCTGGCTTACAGTTCAGGAGGTCCTGACCTCGCACCACTAAACCACATGCTTCTTTCCAGCCATGCAAAAGCCCTTGATGGCACAGGTGTCTTAAAACAGGGTTACTATGCATGTGTGGGAGTAATCAGACATCTGTCCTAGGGCTATGATGAGCCAAGGAATTCATCCAGCAGAGTCTAACGTCCAAGTATCACATTAGGGCTGTTTTGCCGCTTAGGATTCTCAACAAGCTTTATTTAGGTGCCGTCAGATTGCGAAGCCTAGCCATTTGGGTTTTGTTCAGTGCACTGATAAAGGAGGGTTAGGATGTGCAGTGTTCTAAGCCTGCATTGTACAGGGTCCATTTCTCGTCTCAGGCCAGCTCCACAGTATTTAGATACTGATTCACTGTTCCCCAGCCCCGCGAAGCACTTCCAAGAGCAGCACCGAAGCAAGCACAGAAGTAAGCCCATTCACTAGTGACACTGGCTGGCTCTGCCATTGCGGATCTGGTTCAGCAAGATGCCAAGAGCCCTCTAGGTCCTTCACATGAGAGGGGAATATTCAGCAACCCACATGCCAGCCCCACGATCTCTGCTCAGCTATGTCTCAGTTATATTGTTTAGCACTACTGTAATTTCCCCACAAGCCTTGATGTCACAGCACCAGCCATAGGCACAGTCTTGCCCTGCAGTTTGCCTGCATATCACAACTAATAAAAGGGGAAAAAATGTCATTTAATTTCTGGGCTTGTGCCCTGAATGTTGAGGCATCAATCTAAGTCCCCGAAGTGTTAGTCAAGGCATTGGAGTAAAAATACTGACTCCTTTTACATCAGCTCACCAGCAGAGGGTAGCCATTCTCCTCCTAACACCATTCACTCCTGCTTCAGCCACCCTCCATGTGTTACAGCTATTGTGTAGGTAACTAGTTAATTGTGCAATTAAACCGAGACCAGATACAGTCCAAAGTACCTATCATGACATAAAAGGGTCCAACCAGCTATAAAGTTAGCCCTCAAAAATGTCTACTAACTTAGTAGCTGGTTGGTATCCAGTTTGAATTTGCATGTGTAGCAGGGTCTCCCCGGCATCTGGGAGCCCCATTAGTTGACCAGGCTCCCAGCGGGGGAGGTGCACCACGCCCAGCCGGGGCTGGGAGTCCCACAGCTTTGGGGACTCTCACTCCCACAGTGCACAGCAGCTGTGGGAACCTGGGTCCTGGCAGCTGTGGGGCCTGGGTACGATCTTCCAGTGCTTACATATCCCCACGGCTGGAAGACAGCAGTAGCTGCCGTCTCCCAGCTGCAGGATGCCTACCACACTTCTTGCAGCTGGGAGACCGCAGTCTGGCAGCCGGCAGGACTTGCAGTCCCGGCTGTGTGAGGTGCAGTCGGGGCTGTGAGTGCCCTATTTGTTGGTTTGGGGGGCACTTGGCTTGGCAATCCTGGGCTCCCCCTGTACCTGCAATAAGGCACAATAGGATCTTATGCTGGATCTCACAATCACACCTCCTGCCATGCATGTGTGACATTGTGAGGATCACACATTAGATCAGGGGTAGCTGGGCACACGTGCAGCTCGGGGCCAGGCCATTCTATTTGCCCCACAGGGCCCCTAAAAAATTTTAAAAATTAATATTTATCTGCCCCTGGCTGTCTATCATGCAGCCCTCGATGACTTGCCAAAACTCAGTAAGCAGCCCTCCGCCCAAAATAATGCACCACTGCATTAGATCCTATCACGCTTTTACCTGCACGTGTAGAGGGGGCCTCAGAGACACAGATCAAATAATCAATTGCTCCAAAAGCAAAAGTCATTTTTTGAGTTTCTTACAGCAACACACACCATATACAGCATGAAAGTACCTTGTCACCAGATTTTTAAATGGACATCTCTGCCTGTCAGCTAGCTAAGCTGTTTGTAGTGGAACAAGCAAATAAACCCCAGTGTCTTCTGTGCAATGTTGACCTGCCCTTCCCTACTTGGAGCCAGTGCAAACAAGAAAGCTGTTGTGTATACAGCTGTTTATTTGAGAAGTGTGCATGTGTTTAAGAGAGCTTAATAAAAGACTCTTCTTTGGGTCCCTTAGACTGGAGACTCCTGCTTAAATGAGGGTGTCTTTGGGACAAGGACTTAGTTTCTGTGGAGAATATAAAAAGCCCCTAACCCAGAATGCCAATAAATACTATTATATTTATCAGAGACTCTTTTTTTTCGGGTCTTAGGAAGGCATTAACCTAAACATGCATGCACACACACACAACCTGAGCATATGTCAACTTGGAGGGTGTTTGAAATAAATATCTAAATCCAGATGCACATTTTTCAAAAAGCTCCTATCATTCTGAATTCAGCCAAAATCCAGGATCCAAATACTCGTGCAATCTGAGGTGTTCAAAAATTTGGTCTGAATTCTTGTGCGTGTTACTTCCAGTTTATATGGGATGCGTTTCCCTGAATCTCAGGTTCAAACATACTGCAAAACTCAAAGCAAAAGAGAGCAGAAAGCACCATATTTTCACCCCAATTGAGGATCAATACTTCATCATAAATTGTTGGAGGCATCATAAATTGTTGTTATTCAGCCCCCAGTTAGTTGGGTCAGAGTTTCAAGTTGGTAATGCTGCAGCAGTGAGAACACTGCATGATTAGCCAAGATTTTCAGAAATAGGGTTGTAAGTTTATAAGAGCCATTTAAGTTGACTGGCAATGCTTTTGAGTCTTGGCTAGTCTGTCCATGTGCAAATCTCCTTTGAAGATCCATGGAGCTGCTTCCATGCAGAAGGAATAGGATCAGGCTTCCAAAGTGCTCTTTGAAATGCTTTAGCTAAGATGTGACTATTAAAGGTATTACATTTTAGAGTCCTGGTGAGGTATGATAATATTGAACTGACTGACAGAGTTGTCCTCATTTACTCTTACTTACTGACACAAAGCATTTTTCATGCCGGCATTTTAGGTGGCAGTTCTGCACCAGCGCTTTGAGTGACCTCTCCTGGAATATTGTGTTTAGGCCTGTGTACCTCATTGTTCTGAAAGTACTGACAGCGGAGAGCAAAAATCCCCACAAGATAATATAGGGCTCTTGCCAAGCATGTTTCATCAGTGAATCTCACCCCACCCCTCCCAAACAAAACAAAAAAACTTAATGGAATCAGGGTCATTATCCCCATTTTACAGATGGGAAAAATGATGCACAGGGAGATGAAGTTACTTGCCTGGGGCTCAGATGTTGGTAGCAGTCAATGCTTCTGTTTGGCCAAGCTCTAAATTCCTGACCCCTTTAATAGCCCTATGGGCTGGATCCAGCCAGTGGGCTGTAAGTTTGAAATCCTGGGTTGAGGTATGTAGCACTGGGCGTGTCTACACGAGATGTTTACTGTGCAGTTGCCTAATTAGCTCTGCAGTAAACATCTCAGCATGTACACATGCAGGCCTGTTAGGCCTCAGGAAAGTAATAAATTCTGCAGCAGGACAATACTTGTAAATATAAGTACCATCTTGCTGAGTTTTTTTACTCCATAGCACAGCATGTGTAGATGCTGAGGGGGTTGTCTGGGGCATGAGGTTGCTTCAATGCAGGGCCTGCCTGCTGGTTAGCCCCATACTGGAGCACCCTCATGCCCCAGCCAGCCTCTCTGCAGCATATTGAGCCAAGCTGGAGCAGCCCTGGGCTTGCAGGCTGACCCTCAGGGCCCTTGGTCAGCTGGGGCTGCTCTGACATGGCTCAATGTGCTGTGGTCCCAGGTGCACATGTAAACACGGTGTCCATGAACAACAAACTCCGGTGCAATATGTCCATGAACAACAAATTCCGGTGCAATATGCTCCATATTAATTGCATGTGTAGATATTTATTGCGCCGCATTAATTGCATGTGTAGATGCATCCACTATGTATAAGAAATGAGAATTTAGCGTCACCCCTGGGGACTGAATTCAAAGTGAAAGCCTGTACATCTGCATGGGAAAGCTTAGCAGTGGGTAGATACTCCTATGCAAGAGGGGCTGAGCAGTGTAATGCCCGCAGAATGCCACACAATGTCCATTATGCCTGAGGACATAAACCCGCTTGCTGAACAGACCTGACAAATATCTTGCACTGTTGCCAGAAGATACCTGGGCTCCAGCAAGCCTCAAGGGGGAGGGAGTTCCAGAGCTGAGCAGCAACAACCAAAAGTGACCTCTGTATTTCTATCAAATGACCTTGGTGCACAGGTGTAACATGCAGGAGACTGCTTTCAGCTGCCCTTAGGGACTACAGTATAAGGGCCAGTCAATTTAGAGAGCAATGAAGATCATTTCAATGTTTCTGAATACAGAATAGTCGCAGTCTGAGAAGAAATTATGAGCTGTGCTGCCCCTGCCTTGTGGTGAATGAATGATGGCTTGTGAGCAAACAGCTTCACTGCTCAGGAGTTGCTAGAAAGACATTTTTGCCCCCGTTTGCTTCTATCTCTTTCACACATGACAAAGGAATTAAGGAATAATGTCAGGCAAGGACACATCATCACCAGCACTCTGCAGACACACTAAATCTCCATGTACCAGCCTCTTGTCTGCCTTCAGACAAGGCTGGACGCTCTTTTCTAGTAGAGAAAAAGAGAGAGAGAGAGAGAGAGGTGAGTGGGGGCAGCTCATCTGCCCTCCTTCCTCAGGCAAGACCTCCTTTGACACCCCAAGAAGCCAGGCCTGCAGATATAGAGTGTACTTGTACACTCGGAAAGCACAGACTTGGAGGAAGAGACACAGTCAGTCCCCAGGTGGTACAGCCTACAAGCAGGGGCCATGAACTAGGAATGGAACCACAGACCACAGGATTCAGCCTCAGACTTGGGCAACAGAGACAGCCCCTCGGCGTTTTCCCTTGTGGATAGGGAACAACAATGCTCCCTTGGCCTGTGTAAGTCACTGAGGTTTCCAGCTGGGCATGACTCTGTTAAAGGCAGATGTACCCAAACTAGTGCAGTAGCTGCCTTATTTTGCTACAGCCTTTCCAGATCAGTTAGGTGGAATAACCAAGGCAGCAATATTTTCCCCAGGTAAATACGACCTACTCTGTTCTTTTCCTTGCCTTCCAGGACTGACAGTTCCAGGAGATTAAATAGGTAAACTTTATAGCTCTTCTGAATTGCTTTTCATTGTCTTTGGGCATTATTCCAAGTTTCTAGGGCTGGCTGGAGACTTATTTTTGTACATGGCACATATGGTACAAGTGTCTGCACACTGCCCCAGCCCTGCTTAGCACATCGGCATATTTAGGGGTGAGAGGCTGCTTTCATCTCCTTGGGTAAATCAGCCTTTGGCCATTATGCTAGAACTGCCAGAGCAGGGGCTGATTGTGAATTGATGGGATTTACCTTATCAGAATACAGCCAGGAAACTGGGAACATGGCTGAAACCATCGAATGACAAGTAGATCTATTAGGTGGGTTGCAAGAATATATGAAAGGTTCACGTTCACTGGCCAGATCCGAACCAGGGAACCTGAAGCAAGGAAGTTCAAACTCCCATTACAATGTCTAGCAGGAGCATTAGGACCCACAGACCACATAAGTGCACAGGACCGAGCTGGCTGGCGTCTACGTCGCCACAAAGCTGACTAGTCGCTGGAGGCAATACCGATTCGAGGGGGATCTCTACCACAGCTCATCGATGGGTCTTGAGGTGACCTAAAGAGTCCAATCTTTGAGTCACAGACCTACCCACAAAAAAAATAATTCCTAGTAGCCCACGCCATTAGTACGGTTATCTAGTAAAGAGTAGGGGCCAGGTACGCAGGGGTCCACCAAAAGACAAACCCTGCCCCTGCCCAATTCCCTAAACCAGTGGTTCTCAAACTTTTTTGTATCAGGACCCATTTGTAAACATCACTGGACACTCCCAGCCCAATATAGAGTTATGTAGAGAACAGCCCCCTCGCTCCTGACGCTCTGCTCCCCGCCCCCTCCACCTAGCCTCCCAGTACGTAGGGCAGGGGGTTGGGGCGGGCAAGCAGCTCAAAACACTGCCAGTCTGCAAGGGAAAACCCAGCTTCTCAGGTTCGTCTCTTTCAGAGGAGAATCCATTTTAAAAGTTTGTTCACAAACCTTTCATATATTCTTGCAACCCACTTTTGGGTCATGACCCATGGGTTGAAAAATGCTGCCCTAAACTATCCAATGGCTGTAACTGTACTATCCCTGCAGGGCCTATAGCTAGATCCAAAAAAAGGACTTAGGTGCCAACACCAACACTTGCGGTTTAAGGCTCCCAGAATCCCAAACTGATCCCCACCGCACGCATCCCTGCTCCCCACCATGCAGCCGCCTCATTCTGATGGCATCTACAGCGCACCAGGCACCTTCCTCTTCAACCTGCAAGCTCCTGGAGCTTTTCTGCTCACACACAAAAGCACCGCCCCAACCCAAGCACTTAGGGTGCTTTTACATGTGCTCCAGGAATGAGGGGGTGCTTTAATCTGAGAGCTGCTCTAATTAAAGAACCTGCAGCGTCTTGTGTATCATCATCCCCACACTTCAAAATGGCGATGGGGGGCACTTTAGCTAAATCTCATCAATTGAGCATTAGTTAAAGTGCCCCCACTGCCATTCTGAAGTGCAGGGATGCTAATATGTGAGACACGGAGGCTGCAGCAGCATGCTAATTAGCACGCTCCAGCAGACTCAATGAATTACAGCGCGTCGGAGCAGCCTCCCCGCACATCTGCAGGCACCCTTCCAGTGTAGGCTCCTGCCTATCCTGGGTCAGGATCCAGACATGAGAGGCAGTGCTGCCTTGCTCTTCCTGAGGGGTCCAATACAGTAGGGAGGCTCAGAACGCACCAGGCACTGCCAGGGCCAGGCCACTCACAAAACACAGTTATTTTATGTTTGAAAATGGGGTCAAAAGAGGCAGTGGTGCCCACTTGTTAGACAAGAGCCCACAGGCGAGAGCACTGGCTCAGGCATGGGTTCTAGGTCCATCTCAACTTGAGGGGATTTAAACCCACTTCTCCCACCTCCCAGGGGGGTGCCCAAACCACCAGGCTCTCCGCTAGGCTGGGTAGGTGCTCCCTCTGCTGAGACTGTGTCACTGTGTGAGAAGTGATGCACCAAAGACAGAGCAAGCAAGATGGGGTCTGTCTCTGTAGCCTAGTGGTTAGGCCAATTGCCTGGCACTGTGGAGAGGAGTCCTGGCTTCTGAAGCCTGTTCCCACGCTATTACAACAGAGCATGTAATGGAGCAAGTATACTCATGGAGTATGTCATGGAACATGTATAAATTGTAAGCCAAGACCCCTCCCCACCCCTGCAGCTGACTTCCCCAACCACTAGGCTACAGAGTCATGCATATTCCCAGCCCCAGAGATCTTGCATTTTTTTTCATTGTAGAGCGAGCCAGCTTTAATGTGAGGGGTAGAAGGAGCTTGCACCCAGCCTGTTCCATAGCTAAGCAGTTAAGTCACTATTCCTGGATATACATGGGTTTGGATTCCTTGATGCTGAAGGAGGCCTACCACCCCTGTCTCTCACTGCTTGTGTAAGTGCACTGAACTAGAGAGATGGAGCCACTGTCAGGGAAAAATAGAGGAAGGAAGACCAAGGATGCCAGAATATGGGGGAGATGGGTAGCAAGAGCCATAGGTGAGCAAGAGCCAAGGTAGATGACAAGAATATATTGGTTGCAGATATGTGGAGCTGACAAATGAGATCCCAAAGGTGCAAGTTATGTGCTTCTGACCAAATGCTTACCCTTTTTTTTGAAGAGGGAAGATAAATTCCCCAAGGAAGGACATCATATTGCACCACACCTCTTTCTGTAGGAAAAGAAACCCTCTGGCAATTCCAACAAGGAGTCCTAATGCCAAGACCTCTCTTTTGGTCAGAATTCCCCAGTTTCCTAAAATCACCTACTCCTGGGAGGTGGTTCTAGTCACAAACAGTCCTGTAATTCATGTAAAAGGCTTACAGTGGGAGGAGAGCACAAGGTCAAGAGAAGTATGCAGAGATACTGGCACCCCAAAACATCCTGATGGTGCAATGAAAATGGACAATGAAAGGGCTTTGATTTATTATCCCTCATAGATTTCATAGACATTAGGCCTGGAGGGCACCTTGCAAGATCATCAGGTTCAGCCCCCTGCTCAAAGGGTCGACAGTCAGCAGGGGTCAAATGATCCCAGCAAGATAGGCATCCACATGTTCCTTAAAAGAGTCCAGAGTAGGTGCTTGCACCACCTCTGGGGAGAGTCTAGTCCAGGCCCTGGGTACTCAGGCAGTAAAGAAGTTTTTCCTTATGTCCAGCCTGAAATGGTCTTCCAAGAGTTTGTGACCGTTGGACCTAGTCTTCCCGTGAGGTGTCCTGGTGAACAGATGTTCTCCCAGTTCCTGGTGCACACCCATGATGTACTTATAGGCTGCCACCAAGTCACCCGTGAGCCTACGCTTTTCCAAGCTGAAGAGTCCCATGTCTCTCAGCCTCTCTTCATAAGGCCTGCTGTCTTGTCCTCTAATCATGTACATGGCTCTCCTCTGCACTCTCTCGAGCTTCTCTACATCCTTTCTGACTTGCGGAGCCCAGAACAGGACACAGTACTCCAGCTGTGGTCTCACCGAGGCTGAGTAAAGTGGGAGGATGACTTCCTGGGTCTTGTTTGAGATGCATTGGAAGATGCAGGCCAAGAGTTTTGTTTGCTTTGCTGGTTGCAGCATCACGTGGGTCGCTCATGTTCATCTTGCAGTCAATCATGAACCCCAAGTCTCTGTCAGACACAGTGCTAGTTAACAAAGCACTGCTGAGTCTATAAGTGTGATGTGGGTTCTTTCTCCCAAGGGGGAGCACTTTGCATTTCTTGGTGTTGAAAGCCATCAGGTTTTGATCCACCTACCTTGTAAGCCGGCTGAGGTCGGCCCGCATTGCCAGCCTATCCTCTAGGGTGACTGCACTTCTCCATAGTTTGGTGTCATCAGCAAACTTAGCCAGTCCGCTTGTAACACCTGAGTAAAGATCATTTATAAACACATTGAAGACTACAGGTCTGAGAGCAGAGCCCTGGGGGATGCCACCGGTTACAGCGTGCCAAGTTGATTTGGTTCCATCAACTGTCGCTCTCTGGGTCTGACCATGGAGCCAGTTCCCCAGCCATCGGCCCATGAAATTGTCTAGGATGCAATTCCCCTAGTTTTCCATCAGGACATCATGGGACACCAGCTCAAAGGCTTTCTCAAAGTCCAAGAATATAATATCCACCTCTTCTCCTTTGTCCAGGTGATGCGTCACCTGGTCATAGAAGAAAATCAGGTTGGTCAGACAAGACCTACCTGCCACAAAACTGTGTTGGCTATCTCTCAAAATTTTACCTTCTGTTAGGATGTTGGTAATGGTTTCCTTGATGATTTTTTCCCAGGATCTTTCCAGGGATCAAGGTCAAGCTAACTGGCCTGTAGTTCCCTGGATTTTCCCATCTCCCTTTCTTGAAGATAGCACTGGCACTCCTTTGCCAGTGTCATCTGCAAGGCTCATCATTAAATCTCAGTTGTTTTCTGGCAAAGCCTAGACTTTCACCCATATGACTGATTTCTGGCTCCAAACCTACAATCACAGCAAATAACAACATGTTATTGGATTAGCAACTAGAACTGAGCTCAGGTTGTAGCACCAGCTCTTGTTGATATATCCATGTCTTTGAGGTCAAGGGGGAATAATTTTAGAGCATATGGGATGGAGATCTGAGGGCTGAGCTGCCCGGACAGTCTGAGAAGAGCACCAGGGAAGTCTGTTTCTTGTCCATAGCTAATTGGCAGGAGACCCAGAATTAAGCAGATCTCCATTACTGAACACCACAAATTGAAGGGCCTGCAGTCTTACCAAATTACCACTTCTAATCGTCTCCTCCTGTGACCGCTGTGCATGGGCAGCATAATGTACGAATATGAGGCTGTCACTCAAGGTCACATTTCTCAGACTGGTTCCCTGACCGAGTGCCCCTCAATTTCTAAAGCAAACCTGGACTCACCCCCAAACTGGACTAGGCCTCAGATTATGGAGTGAGTGCTCCCCTCTGGAAGCTGAAGTAGCTGCATGCACAGAAAGAGGAGCGCCAGAAACTTTTGTGGGGGACCACAAGCATTGCTAGCTTCTTTCCCCCAGGTGATGAAAAACTTGCCACCCGGCCCAAGACTCACTCGGGGTCATGGTTTTACTCTCCAGATTTAAAGCAGAAGTAAAATGTACCAACAAAACAGTGCTTTTTCACACCCTCCACCACTCAAACCAAAACTCCCAGAGAATTTTCCCATTGCCTCTCTTCTAACGTCAAAGAAGGACACAGTCTTTCCACCAACCCCCCACTTTCAGGACTTACCATAACGCCCATGTCTCACCTATGACTCTACAGCATGTAAATCACTTGCTGGCTTTTTTTTTAATCAGTCTTTCCCTTCCCAGCTAGGTCTGATAACTGACAGGCCTGGCTGCTCTTTTACAAGGATGCATACTCCAGTCGGCAAGTCCAAAGAGGTACCCTTTCTTCAGAGGCAAAGGCAAAAGGGATTGCTTGCTGTCCTTCTCCCTCCCTCGCCTACTTAAACATTTATACCAAATCTGATTTTAATCACTAAGGAACTTTAAAGAATAGCTTTTCTCTTTACATCGACTAGGCACATGGAAACCCAACAGGAAGCTCCATTTTCAGCCCACTCTTTTGTGCCTCCATCTTGAGGCATGTGCTGTGGGCTGCACATCATGTCTGCTCCTTTTAGGAGGGCACAAGAAGCCTTTCCCAGGCACCTGCAAGGCACGAAGGCATCCTTGAAATTAGGGACCCCAGGGTGTGAGCTGTCTTGAAGATAAGCCATTGAATGCTTCAGGTGTGGATGGACACTTGACCAGGGAAGCTAAGAGGACACACAGGGAGCGCTCTCTTTTAAGAAGGCAAAGATCACTCTGCAGTAAGGAAGGAAAAGAGATGGGGGCAAGGGCCTTGGTCCCTGCTACCAGCCAAGAGACCTGGCTTGAATCGAGGAGTGTGTAGCACCATTGTCAGGGATACAGTAGCCCAGATCCCCCTTCACATACTAGCTGCCAGATTATTCAATTCCACCCCCCACAAACACCACCCCCAATACTGTACAGCATACCGGCCGCTAGAGTTGTGCTCGGGAAGCATATCTGGCATCAACTGCCCCTTTATTTAACTCCCAAAGCATGCAACATAGTGGACACTGCTGAGAGCCAGGAGGTGGCACTCCTTATCCCAACCACCTCTGCACAGGATGGTTAAATAGACTGTTTTTATATGGGGTTAACACAATATTAGGCTAGGGCTTGGACACACCGTTCATTTATACCTTGGGGTGCTTCAATGGCTGGACGATCCACCTCCAGATGCAGCCCGTGAGACGTCCCGCTGCGGCTGTGGGACCTTGGCTGTCACAGCTGCTGTGTTGGCATCAGTGGCTCAGGAGTTAATAGCACTACTACTCAAACCCCATTGCCATGGCTGCTGGAGCTTGTTGTCATCACAGCCAGGAGCCAAGGAGCTCACAGCAGTGCTACGCAACCCCCCTACCAGCTACTGCAGCAGATTTTAGTCACCAGTGACAGCCCAAAACACTAAATCCAGCAGCAGCCTTCACCCCTTCCAGCAGCAGGACGTGCATCTTCTGGTCTGCAAAGAAGCCCCGTGGTCTGGATCTGGCCTGTCAATGCATTTGAGTTTGCCGGCAGGGGCTGGTATTAACCACAGCCGGAAGCCCTGTGGACTAGCCCCAGAGTAGGGTCCAGGTACTGAGCAAATAATATGTCTGACACTCCTGAACTCATAAGTAACCCTCTGTTGGGACAGTGGCTTTTCAGTCTGGTATAACCACCATGCAGGAGAGAAGTGGAGCTGTGTTTTCCTCGGCCCAGTTAAGCCATGCTGGGCCAGTACAGTTAACAGTGGCTGTCAAATATTTTGTTGATTGTAAATCTCTAAGGGAGTCTCGCTTTCTCACATTGTCACTGTGAAGCCCACTTCGCATCATGCCCCCGGCACCTGTTGTCACTGGTGGCAGCTGCAGTGACTGGCTTGAGTTGATGGAATGAAATATTAACCGTCTCCCCATCACCTCTGCCTCTTCTGCAGTCAGCTGATTACTCCTAAATGATTTCAATTCCCACCAGGCTCTACATATAATTGGACAGGAGGCTGACAGATGAAGAGATTAACAAAAGGAAAATTCTTCTATTTCTTTTCAATCCGTGTTGAACACTGAGCTATTGTGGCATGACATCAGGAGCAGGCAAGATATGGCCCGTGGGCCAGATCCGGCCTGCCTCGTGATTCGGTCCAGCCTGTGGCTGCCCCTGTGGTGCTCTGCATGGGGCCAAGCCCCAGCTGCTTAGCCAGGCAGCCTGCGCCGAGCTCCCACCAGCACCTGCAACCTAGCCCCAGGCAGCACATGCAGCTTCCGCTGGAGTTGTCCCTGGTGTGACTGCAGCCGGTTGGGTGCTGCTCTGCTCCCTCCACCTCCAACAGTGGCTTCTGCTGCTGATCTTGCCCTGCCACGCTGTGCCGCTCCAGGCAGCTCCAGCCCCAGTGCATGGGGCTCCAGCTCCCAGCCACCTTCCACTGAAAGGCAGCCAGTAGCTGAAGCTGGAGCCCTGCATGCTGGGGCAGGAGCTGCTTGACTGAAGCTGCCCACCCACTAGCCCTGGTGGCATGGCAGGGGCAAGATCAGGAGCAGGAGCTGCCGCTGGAGACAGGGGGAGCAGAACAGCACTCGGCTGGGCCAGGCCGTGGGCACTGGTGGGAGCACAGCATGGGCTGCCCTGGCACAAGCGGGTGGGACTCGGCCCCATGCAGAGCACCACAGGGGCAGCCATGGGCCACCCCACCTGGGTGAGCTCTGATGCACATGTCACACACCCCTCCCTCCCCTCACCCCCAGCCAGCTCCTGGGACCTAGTGCCCAGGCAGCCCTGTCCCCACCCCCTGCACCCCTTCCCACACCTGTCCCCAAAGGAGCTTTCACCATCCAGGGAACCGGCCCTGTGATTCCAGCCTTGTCTGCCCCTCCTGCTCCTGAACACTACTCCCCACCCGCCTGCCTACAGACCCATAGGGAGTTTTGGTGAGTAGTTTCAAGGGGAGGGCAGGGACTCAGTCCATGACAGTTCATCAAAACTCCCCATGGGGTATGGCTCTTGGGCCCAAATAATTGCTCCTCCAATATTAGACACTAGAGAACAGCCTTAGAGGGACAATTAGAAAAACAATGGTAACAACTAAAGAAAAGACGTATAGAATTGAGCTGGTTGTTTCATCTCAGGGATGCACCTGACATCAACACTGGTAGACTCCCAGTGTGCCCAGTGAGCTGCCTACTCTATTACTGTGTTGCAATTATATAACAAGCTAAAGGAGTGAGGGTGAAAAAAGAAGGGAGTGAGCTAGTAAGTATACCTGGGCATTTCTGCTAAGATGAGAAATGGGCAAAGAAGTGATCAGGAGGTGCAGGGGTGGGACGGGGGACCTCCAGTTCTCTTGGGTAATTGGCCATTTGTGCTTATTTATGATCTGTGTTCAGCATGAAATGGCAACAGCTGATCTGTAAGGAGCATGGAGAGCCCCCAGCCTATTGCCATCATTTCAACTCCAGGCCGTCTCACCTGCATCCTGTCCTCCAGGCAGCAAGCTGGGAGGTGTTAATTGGCTGTTTATAGCTTTACCGACAAGTTGGAGGCAGTGCCAGCTGTTGTACCACTTGTGCCAAAATATGCCTGAAATGAGAGCGAAGGATCTTGGGTTTTCAAAGGTTTTATGCTTTCAGGAATAGCTTTGTAAAATGAGTTTTTAGCACAGCTGTAAAGCTTAGACTATCCCTCTATGAATCTTAAGCTATTTTCATTAGATGCAGCCCATGCTGTTACAATCCTCTTTCATGAAGCAAATGCTTTCTCATTCAGTTCCATTTCCAGCCGAGATATTATTAACCGTATGATGAAAACATCACAGCTCTAGGAAGGACCAAAAGAAATCTCCCAAGAAAATGTGTTTGTGTAAGCCTAATTCTGAAACTGGGGCAGTTTGGGTAACATTCATATGACATCTAAGGCCCCCCACTATGGCCTGGTTACTAAGGGTAAGTCAAAAGGCAGGTTTTACATTTCACTCTGAAGTCAGTAGCATAACTGAGGTGGGAAGACCAGGGCAGCAGCCCTGGGCATCATCTTTTGGGGGGGAAGTGGAAAAATAACCACCACTGCAGCAGTAGCTGACTGTGCCATCACAATCAGGACCACAGAAACAGGCGCTGCTCTACGCATTGCTGTTGCCCCAGGTGCAGAGCTGCCCAGCATCACCTCTGCCGGATGCACTTGCTCATGTTCTTCTCCTGCGGGAGTCAGTTCCACCATGGAGGGCCAATTGTCAAGAGAGCTCCATCTCCTGTGTCCATTTTTGGGTGCTTATTCTGAACAAAATGAACAGCCAAGACTTAGAAATTCACCATACATGTTTCTCTGTATAGGAAAAGAAAAAGGAAGCTAGTGACACCTGTATCTGAGCTTTCTGGGTCCTGAATCAACTTTTCCTTTGTATGTTATGCACCACCAGACTCACTGACAATGCTCCACAAATCATTGCAGTCATGAGTGTAATGAAGGTCAGCAGAGCAGAGCAGTCAGGGCTGGACTCGAAAGGAGGTAGGAGCCTAAGAATGGGATTCTGTCCATAGTATGGGGAAGTTAGGTATTAAGTCAGGAGAGGGATTTACTTCTTGTATTTAAAAAATGGAGGTGGGACCCCCATTGCCCCAGTGGTTTGTGGAGAGTGACACAACTGAAACTACTGCTACTGAAACTGCATCCAGTGACAAGGATACTGTCCTGGGATGGAAATGACCTGATTTCCATATTCTTTTTCTGATCAAGCACTGCAATTTGAAACCCCCTCCGTCCTATAATTCAAGACTCCCACATCCTTGATAAGTGGGCTGTGTGGCAGAAGGTCACCTCTGTTTCTCTCCAAAAACTCTGCTCTGTGACAATTTGGTTAGGATGGGTCCAGCAGAGGATACACACCTTACCCTATCTCGTTAGGTAACCTGAGCTGGATACATTCCTGAGGGAGGGGGGAAACCTGCTCCCTCTGCCTACGTGACTGGCACCACATACCTGGGTGAGGGGCTTGGGCTCCCTGGTGGGCTAGAGACTGCCAGTCTGCCCAGCAACTAGTGATGCATTTCAAATTGGTTGGCTGACAGCCAACAGGGGCTGGCCTCCATTGGACCAGGTAAATGAGGTCATAAGACCTATATAAGTTAAGGACTGCCCAGGAGGAGGGGGCAGCAGCCATGAGGAAGACTGAGAGAGAAGAGCTGGACCAGCTGAAACTTGATCTCTCTCTCAAAACTCATGATTAAGGAATGACCTGCCTCCAGAGGGAATCTCCACCTGCTTCTAGATGATACTTGTGCATAAGCTACCCAAGATCTAACTAGATATATAGCTTGCAGTAACTTGGATACGTGATCAAGGCTACCCCAGCCACCCTGTTTGCTCTCTAGGATTTCTCTGATACTACACAACTCCGTACCCTATTACAACCCTACTCCTTGTAACCAATAAAGTTCTCCTTTGTACCTAGCATAGGAGACTTATTGGGCATGGGTCTAGATTATACCTTGGTTTGGCTGACTAAGGGAGACCACTACTTGTGCTGCTGACTGAAGGAAGCATCCCAAGTTCTTGAAGTCAGTCAAGTACCCTTGAGGACTACTAGGCCTGTGTTTCACAGGGGGCACAGAGCCAGAATCAAGCCCATTCCTGGGTGGTGGCAGTTCTACCCCCAGGCTAGTGGGTGTGCTCCAGGAAGGGGGTTGGCCAGACATGGGGCACCCCCAGAGAGGCACTCAGAGCCTGGAAGGTGGTCAGGCACAGTGAGGTGGGTGGCTCAGTGCAGGAGCACCCCCCTACTGGCCTGCCATAGGCTGAACACTAGGCTAGTGGGTTTAAGAAGATCACTGTCCCCACCTACAGAAGCAGGTTGGCTGTGCTTTTTGAGGGGTTTGGTATACTCTGCATCTGCTGGATCAGACCCCACAGGTGAAAGAGGTACAGGAACTTCTCTTTTGTGAACCTGCAGGGTTCTGACATGAGCCCTGGCTTGGGACTTTCTCTTGTGAAGAAGTTTTGGAAGAACTGGGATTATTTATCCTGGAGAAGAGAAGTCTTAGAGGGGAATTCAATAACAGTCTTCAAATACAAAAAGATGTTATGAAGAGGCTGGTGATCAATTCTTCACCAAAACCACAGGGGACAAGTCAAGAGGAATGGGCTGCATCAGGAACAAGGGGTACAGACAAAAATAACAACATACATAGGGAGCAAAAAGAAGGTACTGGGTAATGTGGGGCCCCTGCAAGACACGCTAGGAAATCTGGTCATCATACCAGATGACAAGGCTAACCTATTTAACGACTTCTTTGCCTCCATTTTCCTGAGCAGGGACTGAATCAGCCCCCCTCAGGCCCCAGGGGAGGCACACCCAGGCCAAGGGTCAGTGAGGATCTAGTCAGGGAACTTCTGGAGGGACTGGACATATTTAAATCAGCTGGTCTGGACAATCTCCACCCCCGAGCGCTGAGGGAATTAGCTGAAGTTATTGCTGGACCCCTGGCACAGCTTTTCGAGTACTCGTGGTGCTCTGGCATGGTGCCAGAGGACTGGAAGAGGGCCAGTGTGGTTCCCATCTTCAAAAAGGGGAAGAAGGAGGACCCAGGAAACTATAGGCCAGTTAAGTCTTACCTTGATCCTGGGTAAGCTTTTTGAGAGAATTATCCTAGCACATGTGCATGAGGGGCCAGCAGGGGAGATTATGCTTAGGGACAACCAACATGGGTTCATTAGCTGCAGGTCCTGTCAGCCCAACCCAGTGGCCTTCTACGACCAGGTCACCAAATCCTTGGATGCAGGAGTAGCAGTGGACATAGTCTTCCTGGACATTGGGAAGGCCTTCGGCATGGTCTCTCACCCCGTTCTCATTAAAAAACTAGGAGACTGTGGCTTCAACACCTACACAGTCAGATGGGTCACTAGTTGGCTGGAGGGCCGCACCCAGAGGGTGGTGGTGGAAGGGTCCTATTCGACCTGGAAGGATGTGGGCAGTGGGGTCTCCCAGGGCTCGGTCCTCGGGCCTGCACTGTTCAACATCTTCATCAGTGACTTGGATGAGGGGGTAACCCTGGGGGTCTTTAAGACAAGGCTAGACAATCACCTTGCCAGGGTTGTTTGACCCATGGCAAGGGGGTCAGACTTGACGATCTGCTCAGGTCCCTTCCGACCCTACTAACTATGAAACAATCAAAGCACTATCAAAGGATACTTATATAAGCTACTATGATGCAACTGTGAGGTGGTATATGTGATTCTGCAGAGATAAGCGTAGCAAAAATTGTCCAGCTTCAGTTCTGCTTCACAGGGGGTCAGAGATCGAGTGATTTAGTTTACATGTACTACTACAGCATTGTTCACATGTAACAGCTGCTGTGCGCTCCAAATGAGCAGTTTCCCATTCACTTTTTAAGTGACTACAAAAGTATGTTTGTTCATACCCATGGGGGGATTTACAACAAGTATTGGGAAGACTTTTATAACTGTGGGAACAGTTAAGTACTGGAAGAGACTACCTAGAGAAGTCATGGAGTTGCTAGCCTTTGGAAGTTTTTAAGTGCAGGTTAGAGGAACGTCTGGGAAGGTATAGACAGGTATGATCCTGCCTTAAACAGGGGATTGCATTTGATGACATCCTGAGGTCCCTTCCACCTTCAGGTTTTCTGATTTCTATGAGCTTGTCACTTAAATGGAAGAAGGGCTGAACATCTTTCTGTTTATCTTCCTCCCACATACCTCGGATTTTAGCAGCTCTGCCTCCAAACTGCAAAAGGTTTTGGTGCTTTGAAGTTGCTCAAATGAGCTTTGTCTTAAAATAAAAAGATACAAATCATCATCAGTGGTCTAATCCATCAACTTTAATCCTTACAGCAGTGGTTCTAAAACTTTTTAGACTCTAGGCACCCTCTGATAGAGTCAAGGCACCCCTTGGAAAATGTCAGCTTTTAGGGTGTTGACAGACATGCAGCTCCCCACTGTAACTCCTATGACTTCACAGGATGAGTTACAGCATCCTCCCTGACCTAAGGGATGTTCAATGTTGGGTGTGGGGGGCTTGGGGGATCAAGCTCCAGTTTGGAGTGGCTGCATGTCTGCCCCAACCCCTCCCAGCTCCGGTGCTGTCTTCAGAATAGGAGGGAGTTTTGGTGTGGGATTTGCCCAGCCTGTGCTGGAGAATGGGGAGGTAGCTTGGAGTCCCCTCCACCTCGAGGGAGCTCCAGTCCACACCTCTACCCTCCAGCATAGGTGGGCAAACCCTGAATGAAACTCCCTCTCCCATTCTGAAGACAGCACTGATGCAGTCCAGCCCCAATCCCAGCACATGTTTACAGATGTTAAAGGTGCTCCAAAGTGGAGCACTTTCATTATCTGAACCCTCATCTAATGAGGGTTCAGGCTGTTGCAGGATCAAGCACTTCTAAAGCGCTCTGCTGTCAGGGCACAGCTATAGAGCACTTTCAAGGGGCTGATTGCACAACAAATGTAACTTCTGTCTGAGCCCTTTGTTTTCACCCTGATTTTTTGGACTACAGAGACTCCAGGCTTTGGGCTGTGGATTCCCCAAGGCAACAGGACACTGAAGAGTTAAGTGCTGCAAGGCTGGAGCTAATTTTCTATTGTGGATTTAGACCAAACAATATTTGCTGTAACACAAATATCATTTAAGAGGGAAGCAGAAGTAATTTATAATTTATGAAGACTATCCCATCCAATCAGAGACCTGAACCAATACAATTTATTTATTTATTAGATTTATATCCTGCCCTATCCAAAAGGCTCAGAGCAGTAACAAACAATAAACAAACAGCCCAAAGAGAGAATTTCCTCAACCACCACCCCAAAACCCAAGAGCTCCAACTCCCCCACCCCCTCAACTACTATTTTCCCATCTAAAAGCCCTCCAGACAATCCCAACCAGGCTTCCTAACTGCCATTGACATCCAGGAATAAGAAACCACTTTCTATTTCCCACCCTTCCTGCCCACTCACCCCCACGCCCCTTCTCACCCCAGGGGAGATCCCTCTACCCTCCCTCAATGTCCCATCCCAGCCTGCACCCTCTCATACAGAAGGGCTGTATCAGTCAACACCTCCCCCCCCTCCACACACACACACATCAAAGCACACCTACACACAATATTAAATTCAAAAGAACCTTAACAAAAAAATAAAGGAGGAAAGACCCCCTGGTTAAGTGCAAACATCGAGGGGGGTTAGATCATGTTAAAAAATGGCAGCTCAAATTAAGGTAGGCCTAGCAGGGAGGGTGTTTAGGGGATGAGGGGCCAAGCAGGCTGGAAGAGGTAAATCAGGGGTTTGCACAATCTGCAGGAGTGATCGGGGGTAGGCTGGGTCTGCAAGGGGTTACTGGAGTCCAGGAGGGTTTGGCAGGATTAGGAGGGCTCATAGGGTCTGTGGGGGAACTTGAGAAGGGGGTGGGACCAAGGGCTATTTTTAGCACCTCTGACCTTCCCAGAGAACCTATCCCCCCAATCCTCCTGTCCTTCCCACCACCATTACTTACTTCCTCAGCTCCCAGCAATGGCAAATGCTGATAAAACCAGCACCAGCAGCAGCCTGCAGGATAGAGAGCTTGGCAGGGGTGGGGGGGGCTGGCTGGTCTGCGGAGTGGGGAGTGAGGGGCAGGGACTAAAAATAGCCCAGTGCCAGGGGGGTGGGTAGGAAAAGTGCAGGCCTGGGGCTTGGGCACGCTGCTGGCCTTTCCCAGCCCAGGGGCTGCACAGGTCACTACTGAAGTTCCATGCACTCATCTACCCTAGATCAATTAAGTTTGAGGGTATATTGATCAAGGTCAATCTTAGACCAGGTTCCACCATTTGTAGACTGGCCTGCGTGCACAGAAATTCTGTACAGTTATGGGTTTAGACTGATTTTCCGTCACAGGGCATGTCTACACGTATACTTATGCGCGCCTAAACTTAATGCATCTTAGCTTAAGCTGCATCAAGGCAATTTAAGCGCAGGTCTACATGTGGATGCGCTAATGAGCAGTAAGACGCATTAAATTTAGGTGCGAATAGCTAAGTCGCATTAATGCATGTGCAGACATGCTAATGCACATTAATGTGGTGTCTATCCATTGACACACACCACATTAATGGGCATTAGCACATCTACATGTGTGCTAATGCAACTTGACAATTCGTGCTTAAATTTGATACCTGCTTCATACAGGTATCAAATTTAGGTTCACATAGCCTTAAACTGCCATTTTTAAGGTGCAATAATCATAGAATCATAGAATCAATGAGTGGGAAGGGACCTAGACAGATCATCGAGTCTGACCCCTGCCATGGGCAGGAAGGAGCACTGGGGGTGGCAGGAGTCATAAGACCCCAGCCAGGTGCCTGTCCAGTCTCCTCTTGAAGATCTCCAGGGAAGGTGAGAGCACCACCTCTCTGGGAAGCCTATTCCAGGCTCTGGCCACCCTTACACTGAAGTAGTTCTTCCTAATATCCAACCTAAACCTATCCTCCCTCAGCTTGTGGCCATTGTTCCTGGTGACTCCAAGGGGGGCCCTGGTGAACAGACTTTCCCCAAGTCCCTGCTGGTGGCCCCCGATAAGGTTGTAGGCAGCCACAAGATCCCCCCTCAGTCTCCTCTTGCGGAGACTGAAGAGATTCAGGTCCCTCAGCCTCTCCTCATAGGGCTGGCCACGGAGGCCCTCAACCATATGAGTGGCCCCCTCTGGACCCTCTCCAGGTTCTCCACGTCCTTCTTGAAGTGCGGCGCCCAGACCTGGACACAGGACTCCAGCTGCGGCCTGACTAGCACTGCATACAGGGGGAGCAAGACCTCTCTGGACCTGTTAGTGATGTCCCTGGTGATGCAGGACAGGGTGCGGTTGGCTCTGCCCATTGCTTTGTCGCATTGGCGACTCATGTTTATCCTGGAGTCAGTCCTGACTCCAAAATCCCTGTCTGCCTGTGTGCTACTGAGAGGGGCAGCCCCTAACCTATAACCATAATGCGGGTCCCTCTCCCCAAGTGCACCACCCTGCACTTGTCCTTGTTGAACCACATCCTGTTCAGATCCGCCCACTTCTCCAACCTATCCAGGTCTGCCTGGGTGCGGTCCCTGCCTGCCGGTATATTCATTTTACCCCACAGCTTGGTGTCATCAGCAAACTTGAACAGGGTGCTCTCCACACCCTCGTCCAGGTCACTAATGAAGAAGTTGAACAGCACCGGCATGCCCTTAATGTGCCTTAAAAATGGTGATTTTAGGCTAAGCCCACTTAACAGAGGCGTGTATAGATGTCCTCACTGGGGTCTAAGTGTAAGGTCTGCCCCTGGGTGAACTAAGTTAGATCAGGTGGCCATTTTTAACCTGATCTAACCACCCCCTAACCCCTGCAAATGTCTATACTTGGCTCATGTCCTCACCCTGGTCATTAATGGGTGGCACCAAAGGCTTTGTAAGGTCTGCAGGCTGTATGGGACCTTCTTCTTCCAGGTCGGTTGTCAAGACGGTGTCTTGTGACTCAGGGGTCAGTAACACAGCATGAGTGTTTAATAAAGTTAGGGCTCATTTCACAAATAATCCACAACCTGCGGGGGGGCGGGTTTCTACTCAAAAGTGGAGGAAGAACAAATCTATAGAAATCACATATGTGCAATTACTCAAATAAACTATTTGTACAAATAATACACCTAGTTGTGAACCTGCACATCATTCTGCTTCAATAACGCCTTTGTAGAACACAAAATAACCCAAAGGCAAATATCTGTGCATCAGGGATTCTTACTTCTTCTAACAGATTGTGTACCACATTGAATCAAGAAAGCTACAGAAATATTAAGGCAGAGCTAGGGATGAAAAGCTCCTTACAAAGCCTCCAGTAGTATTCATGACATTTACAGAATAAATTTAAAACCACGCTCTGTAATGTGTTTCGAACCATACCACAATAAATGGTAATAATAATAACTAAACGTTGTCAAATCAGGGAAGACTCAGACCTTAAATTTTATTATTGTTACATACAGGGAAAAAACCCTGGCTTGTGACTGGCTGAAAACAATCGTGTGACAAATTAGAGTTTTCTATTGTTTATCTGCTTACAGGTCATTAATACTGACATTTGGAAAGCTGTTAACTAATCAGATCACAAATTGAAATGCAAATCCTGAGTAGCTGCAAAGAACTCCATTAAAATAGTTATTTATGTCTTGTGATGTAAATATTCAGCTTTTATTTCTGACCCTCAACTCCATCTCCCCACTGGAAGGGGAGTTTCAAAGGACAAATGTCATTTTCATGGCCAAAGCAAAGAGATTCTCCCATTTTTCTTCACATATGAAGTAGGTTTTTGTTTCAGCGAACACGAAGATTTATTGTCCCTTGAGAAAAAATACTGACAGGTTTTCATCAATATTAACTTCTCAGGCCAGTAAACCTTGTTGCTTAGCCCAACAGTAGTAAATAATTGCTGACAGCTTCTATCTTTTAAGGTTAGTTCTCACACAGCTTGCATTATCCTACAGTCTCAGTTATACTCCTCCGCTCCCCAAATGTTCTCATCTTACTTGGGGCCTTCTGCTCCAAGCTTTGCACGTTTCCTCCTAGGCCCTGCACACTCGACTCCTGACTTCACTAGCACCGGAGGACCCTTTGCACCCCACAGGGCTGGAGGGGATGCGTGCCAGGCATCTCTCAATCTCCTGGACTGCTGGTGGGCACGCAAAAGCTGTGGGTAGGAACAAGGGCAGTGAATCATTAGTTTGCTTATTCATTCAGACCAAATGGGCCAAATTCATCTGACATACATTGGTGCAGCCACACTGCAGAAGCATCCACTTATTCCAAGTGAATGTTGCACCCCATGAGTAAAAGTGCTGAGCTTTTGTTGAGGTATATAGCTAATTTAATTTGTAACACACCTTAACTGAGCTCTTCCTGGCTCTCCTTCCCTTTCCCTTTTAGGGCATTGCATCTAGTGTAAAAGTAGGAAATCCAAACACTCAAATCTCAGAAGCAGTGCATCACCCTGCTCTTTGTCAGGAAGGATTTTACACGCCTCAGTGACTCGCTCTCCTTGCCTTCCAGATGCCTTTTTTACCTTGACTGAACAGAGGCTTCCACCTGCATCTCAACGCATTCAGCCGGCAGCCTCAACACCTAGTCTACTAAGCAACTGGAGTAACAGTATTTAAAGCAGCTTATGTTCAGTAAGTTCTCAACAATACGAACAAGCGAGCTGAGCAGGTTTTGAACACGTAGCAAAGGTTCTTCTAAAGCTAAACCTGTATCGCAATCCTAATACCACCATAATAAAAAGCTTGGTTAGTAGTATTAAATGCTGCTGTTAGTTTTTCACCTAACTCTCAAAAGATTTTCTTTCGCATCTCATAATAATTAACAGACAATTTTTTTTTTAAGGTAGAAATAATGTGCACGTGATAGCAGTGAAATAGGAAACTTGGAGTTAGCAAATACAGTCGTGTACCTTTTACAAATAAAAGTAATGTCACCATGCTAAAGAACAAAATGACACAATGACAATAAATGCACATTTCTTTTGCAGACACTTCACTATTTACATGTTTTCAATTTTTTTTAAAAAAAATTGATCAGGTTGATTAAATATAACATCTCTTTGATATACAAACGCTAGTTAGCAGATTAATTATTAAGGTGCTAGGAAGTGTGGATGAAAATAGAACTTACAGTAGATCAGCCATGTTTATATTTATTTACAAAGTTATTTTCTTGATAAAATTACCTGCCAAGGAAGCTGAAAGCAAAGAACTTTAGAGAAATCTGAGTGTTTCTTCGAATGTGATTATGGCCAATTGGGAATTTTGCTAGTATAAGAATCAGATGCTACCAGACCAAAAGTTAGGAGATGAGTTTCTCAAGCACGTTCCAGCTGTACAGTCTGCACAAAGGACCATTTTCAATAGCCAACCCATTGGTTTAAGCCAGTACTCAAATGTATCTGAAATTGTTCTAATGTGGCCCAAGACGAGCCATTTCTGTTAGGTGAATGGGTATCAAAAGTTTGCACTGATCCAGTGCTTTGGCTGCTGAAAGCACTGCTCAAGCTTTAACTCATTCAGTCTCACAGTATTTGAGCAAGTATTATTATATCTGTTCTGCAGATGGAGAACCTATAGTGGAGAAGTTACATAGCCAGCAGATGCTATAATTAAGATTATAACTCTGGATTCCCCAACTCCTACTACTCTTCTCCAGCCAAAACAACATTGCTGATATTTGCTGGTCCTGGGGGCAGTTGCTTAAGACAGGTTTCACTGTACTATCTTTTTTTTTAATCCAACAACCACAGATAAGGCATCAGTCTTGTAGGATTTCTGATCCACATGTGAATCACAGAAGGAAAGGCTTGTATATCTGAGGAACCAGATTCAAGAAATGTGCTTGTTAGTTAAAATTCTGGTTTCCAGCAGAGAAAAAAAGATTGCCCATATGTTGTTAACCAGTATTTTTCTCCCTAGAAACATTCATGCAGACACGTTTTCAAGACTGATGGCCAAAGTCTGCCAATGGATTACAAGGATGTAACAGGTTTTTTTTCTTTAAACAATTTAGGGCAAAATTTGGTCAGAGGAATAATCAGTTAAAAGGTACCCCTTGACCTTACTCCTCTATATGCAGACATTATTCAGATGATTTCATTAAAGAAATCCCCTGGTTCAGCCTATTTTCAATTTGCCAAAGAAGAAGCGTATCCAGCAATAATAAAGTCTCCTTTCACCCTTATTATTTTAGGATACTATATAAAAAAAGAAAGTTGAGTTGACCTCTGTTTGTAAACTTATAATGATGTACAGTCATCTCTGTTTTGTACATTTAAGTTCCAAACTGGTCCCAGAGATTACAAGGCAAGATTGTTAAGGCAGCATAAGAAACTCAGTATTTCATTCACACCTCTTGATTCCTTTTAATGTATTTCGAAGGCATCAAAAGGCGGTTGTGTTTTGTGCTCGCCTTTTCATAAAAAAGGCATTCAGTAAACTGTAAGAAACTGATGTTCAGTGACCAATCAAACTGTAATTACTGTTCAGCACTGGGTAGCGGATATGTTCTCAAAGCCTTACAAAATAGTTTAGCAGTGAATTTGAGACCGATTCTTTACCACCTTTCCTTTTGAAACACCTCTGTTTGCACAATCTCATTAGGATGTTCTGAAATACAAGCTCCATTGATGTCATTGAGCTTGTTGTCTGGGAGGTCCTCAGGCTTGGTGCAAAGTTTAAGTGCCCTAGAGATAAAGACATCCAAGTCAAACTGAGGGTCTGTTTCACTCTTTACCTCCTTGGGTTCTTTGTGGAGACGGTGAGGAGAAGGTGGCAGACTGCATTCTTGCATCTCTGGAAGAGGACTGGGGCACTCGAGCCCTGCTTGAGTGCTCTTCACCCACTGAGCTATCTCTAGAAAGAGGTTGGATGGTTCTTCTTCCAGTGCTAGCTCTGTCGCGGGTGTTATAGTTGCTTTTTTCCAGTGGGATAAATCTAAGATCAGCTTGGGCTCTGAGTAGTGATGGGGCTTATTGTCCCTCCACAGCAGTTTGTCCAGGTAGGAAGGTGACCCTACTTTGTAATCACATGATCTTCCATAATCTGCATCAAACACCCGGTCCATCGACGAATGTGATAGTTCTAAGAACCTCTCTGAGCTGCTTTGAGAATATTTGCGTGGATCAACTTGTGCTTCTTCGGCAAGCGAGTCCGATCCTGCTCTTGGGTCTCGTTGTACCTCATCCATGTCATGGTATTTATCATGTCGCCATTCCAAATCAGAAGAGAGACTTACTTGGTACCTATAAAAAGACACTCTTGTTAGTAACCAGCACCACCATTCCCACCCTACTGCATCTGTTAGTAGACAGACAACTGATGGCCCCAATCCTCAGTAGGAGCAGAGGCTAAGGCAGATATTAGTGCTATTACTGCTGCTATTTTCACCTTTATGTTGCTACATTTCCTTTTATCTAAAGATCTCAAAGTGCTTTACAAGTAATAATTAATCAGAGCTCAATAAATTCCCATGAAATACAAAGGTAGAGTGTTTAAATAATTTCCCAGAAACTAGAGGCAAAGCAAGAAAGAGAAACCAAATAGAGACCAATTTTTCAGTCGCTTCATGTAGCTGTTGATCTAACTGCCTTCACTTGAAACATCAGATTCTTCAACAAACATTTTCAAAAGCAACTAGTGGTCAGGTGCCTAGTTTGAAACACCTTTTAAAATACTCATTTTTCAGAGGTTGGGTGCTTTGCACTTTCAGATTCCTTTAAGATGTTCCACTTTTGGGCAACCAAAAAATCACCAGTCACTTGGGAAAACATTGGCCTTGTGCTATAATACATACAGCTTTGATATCACTTAGGTGAAAGACCTAAGTCATGGCTCCTGTTCAGCGTGTCATATCAGGAAGCATAAAAGCCAAGGGATAAAGGAGTGACAAAGTGACCTTGAGATATTGATTTGCTGCTTCAGTGACCATAAGAAGAAAGGACCTATGACAGGCAGGTTTACCCTGAAAGCATGATTAGTGGGGCTTTCAAAATTACACTTTACTTAATTTAGCCAGCTTCACCCCAGATACTTGTTCATGCAGACAAGGGGAGAGAGAGAGAGAGCAATAACTTTGAACAAGGGATTTCTTAAATTATTAGTTTTGGGTGCAGGTGCAGTGTAGTGAATCGACAAGTCTAGAGATTTAGCTCCTGTACAGCTGTGACAGGCAACAGTACTGCAGGCTTTCCAAAGCTGCCTTCTGCCAATGGACCTCACCTCTGATATGGTAGGAGCACTGAAGGGAAGTGGAATTAGGGGCCTATGGCTCACTTGAACTCTACCCTTGCCTTCTGGATAGGCCCATGGGTGTTTCCAAGGCCCCTAACATACATTACACTTAAGATGGCGATTAACCAGTTAATCGCCATGTGCCTTTGCAGCTGGGAGCCTTGATCCACTGACGGGCTCCCAGCTAGGGGAATACACCTGCAAGGCACAAGTGGTAGGGGTTCCACATTTTATACCCAAAAAACTGGAGTATGTTGCTCTGCAGATCAGCCTTTCACCCTTTGCCCTCAGCACAGAAGGCTTCAACAGACCCACAGCCTGTAGCCCCATATGAGGTTTATGCCCCTTGAAAGATGACATTAGACCTGGCCCCAAAGTGTGCTAGAATAAGTAGCACTGGGGTCAATGATAGAAAGTAGAAAAGAAGTCACTTAAAGAGAGACAAATCAGCTGAAGTCAATGACATTGATACTATCAATAAGAGCAGAAAAGAGTGCAATTAATAACATAGGTTAAGTCAAAACTGGACCTCATTGGAAATCATTGGTAGTTGAGTTAGAATGATCAGGTTAAATGAATAATAATCTCATTTGTTTTGCAGAATGTATTACTGCATCATAAAAAGAGGACACAGCAATACAGTTCAAGTCAACAGTTTTGCCCTAGAAGAGTGCATGATTGCGTCTAGCCTTGTAAGCCACAAATACTGCACCTGTCCCAGTTTGACATCTGGCTCTGGTTGGCTTCCATCAGTAAGATATCATCAATCTCATCCTCAATCCGGAATGGATGCTGTGAAACTGGTTCATCCTCTGGGCAGGAATAGGGGCTCATGTAAGGATGCTGTAGACCCATCTCTGCTGTTAATCGATCCATGGGGTTAAATGTCAGTATCTTTTCCAGAAAGTCAATAGCTGTGGATTACAGGGAAACAGGTTCATTAATTACCCAAAAGCAAAGTGGGTGTTACTAGCAGAGAAATGGTCCCATGAGTTCACAACAACACATCTGCTTGATATTAATCATCATTAAAATATGAAAGGATTCAAAGCTTAAGTCCCACGTACATCAAATGCAGAGCCACACTTGTCCTTGATGCCCATACATCAATCTTACCCCCCCTAGGAGTTATGCTCATGCATTGGAGCATTTCTGTATCAGTTAACAAAAACTGCAGAAGTGACAGAGACGGTGCTATACCCCTGAGAGCAAGTGTTATAAATAGTTAAGGCTCTGATCCACAACCAGAAGGCACAACACTGGGGTGTTGGTTCACTGCTCAAACAAGACAATGGGACGCTTTGCATTTGATTTATGGGTGATTGGAGTAGTTTGTCACCCTGTTCTGTAATTCAGTGCCTTGAAGTAGGGATAACAGCAGGACTTGCTGAATTTGGATACATTACAGGGTTCAGTTCCATGCTTTCAAACCTATTTTACAGGCACAGCTTCTTACAGATACCACAGGGACATCCAGAAACTGATTTTAAACTTTCATGTGCACTTGGGGTGGAATTACATTAAAAACGCAGTCTTTAAAGTACCTGGGCTGATTAGTACCATGAAGTTATACCACAGTTAACATCTCGAAACCTCTGTATTCCTAAAGTTGTTCTGGAAACCAAAAGCATGAGCTCCTTAAACCCACATAAATACCTATGATTAAAGAGCAGCTATGGTGCAATTAAAATATCTATAAAATTAAAATGGAAATGTCTAGGATTCTTTGTGATTTTTCCAACTCAACACTTCCTTTCACATGGGAAAGGTGAAAACATTGATCCCTATGGGGGATATCTGGTTTATTCTGAGCATTCTCATGTCTACAGAACAGTCCTGTAAATGCCAGGCAATCAAAATAGGGACATACCTTATTTTTCTGGTCAGATCTTCTTTATACTAAAATCCAGGAAGCATTCATTTACTGGACCTTTAATAATACAGTACTCCAATTCGTATGGAAATTGATCCAGCTACTTCTTTGTGCTCTAACAAGAAGGTTTTACACTTCAGAGGAAGTCAGTGGAAGGGAACGCTGATACCTGTGGCATCAGTGCTTAAATATTAACCAAGACACATTTGTCTCTCATTGGATTACTTCATTGTTTGGGTTAATTAATTATGAAGGAATCAATAGTTTCAGAAGGTCACTGGCTTCCAACAAGGACCACTGCACAACAGTACATTCATCGTTCAGGTCGTTTAAATAGGAAACTGTCAATGAACTATGTAAGCATTGCAGGTGACCTTCCTTCCCATAATAATGATCTGCTCAGTATTTCATGACTGGAGGTGACTGACCTGGACTCCGGATAACGAAAGCTGATGGGTACCACTGCTGATGCAGACAGATAATGGAGTACTGCGCAGAGTTGTGCTGGTTTACACATTCAGTTTTGCCACTTTACCCATATTAAAGCAAATTCTTCTTTGCAGAGCTGGTGCACACAGCATCAGCCACACTGACAATACAGCAGTCAGAGCAAAGCAAACAGGCAAAGGATGCTCCACACAGCAGGCTTGGCCAAGCAGGGGTTTGGGGCCAACCCAGGGAAAAGCAGAAACGCAAAGAGCATGTCACTTAATACTCAGAAGCACAGAGGCCACTGTGGCAGTCTGTGCTATGCCGATGCTCCTGAAGCTGTCCTGCCATCTCTGACCAGCCAATGCAGAAGCTG
Source organism: Crocodylus siamensis (assembly GCF_052110815.1). Classification (NCBI taxonomy): domain Eukaryota; kingdom Metazoa; phylum Chordata; order Crocodylia; family Crocodylidae; genus Crocodylus; species Crocodylus siamensis. The sequence continues at coordinate 15,004,559 of NC_143397.1, read as the reverse complement.
AAGCCATGGTTCCTGAAGCCCATCACTTGCAGGCCTCAGGCTCCAAGACAGAAATATGTTTTAGCCTTCACTCTGGAAGGCAATAATTGTGCTGGAAGGGGCTAAAGCGCTCCCAGGAGTCATGCCAGGCCATGAGGCCCTGAAGGCATGCTCTGCCCCACCCCACTAAAAAGACAGAGCGTTGCAGGATTCTAGCCTGTACAGGGAGGTATCTCAGACAGATGTGGGGAGACATGATTTATTTCCTAATTCTGCATGAATACATTGTTCCAAGTAGGAGAGAAGCAAGGCAATTAATGCAGCGTGGAGACAATTGCTCAGTTAATTCCTGGATCTCTGCTCCAGACCAGGCAGGTATACCTGCTGCTGACCTGTCACTGGAGGGAATGTGAAGTGCTTTGTCAGCATGTTATACATATGCAAAGCATTAAAAATCATAAGGTACTTGATCATTCCAGGGGCATTATACAGCGGTCGTACAGCACTACACCAGGGTCAAACACATCCCGAGCTAGGGCCAAACACACCCTGTCACTCCCACCAGCTGAGAGGGAATAAAGGAAATGATCAGGAATGGGGCAATAATAGAAGATGTGCAGACTTGAGCTATGAGACACAAGCTCCATCCCTCCAGACCCTCTGGAAGCCCCGTTGCAGTTGGAGCTGGATCCCTTTTGCTCCTCAGATAAGCAAACCCTCCTCACAAGCTTGGTCCCGAAGTAGAACTTAAAGCCACGGTACCTTCGCTGTTCACTTCAGGGAGCAGCTTACGCAAAGGCTTCTTCACCTCCCAGGTGCTGTTGATGAAATTGGGCATCACCTTGAGCAGCTCCTCTTTGTCCTCCTCATGGATGACGGGGATCGTCTCCAGAATAAGCTGCATCTGTTCCAGCTCGTGGCCCCCTAAGCAAGCAGAGAACAGGCTGTTTGGTACTCACCAGGTGCTTAATACAGGGACCAGGTGATGCTCCTGCTTGGCCAAATCACTCAAGGGATTTGCACATCACTAGGTCTCCACTTTCTCTCAGCAGCCCCGCAGGGTCAGTAAATACCAGGGGAGCTGGGAGACTCACTAGCAGCACTTCCCTGTGCCAGCCGCTGCTTGTTATTCCAAATGCAATTACTTCCCCCCGCCACTGCTGGTAGGATCAAGGCTATGGATCTGCTACGTGGCCCTGGACAAGGCAGTTCACCTCCGCTTGTCCTCCCACCGTCCACCTGCCTCAGACCGCAAACTCCTCAAGGCAGGGACTGCCCCTGCCCATGCATTTGTACAACACAGCCCCTCTGCACCTCTGTAATACGAAGATGGAGGAGTTTTAACTCATCCCAAATAGCCTTGTGACAACATACGCACGTCCCTGCCCTGGGCTCATTCTTCCACTTTTTATTTTAGTTATTTCACAGGCAAATTGTCTTCTGATGAACAAAGAGAAGAGAAGGAGGAGAGAAGAGGATTTGTGCCCCCCTCTGCTCTTTTATAATGTACAAAGGAAGAAGCTGAAAAGGCTTTTCGGTTGTTCTAAAGGAGGGGTTTATGGCTCTTTTTTTTTTTTACCGTAGGAAAGCCAGGATATAACAGCCTGAAATCCTAGGTTCCCCGCTGTGGGGCCCGAAAGTGGGAAAGGAGCTTCCCCAGGCCATGGCGAGAGGAACTGGCATGATAGGTCTTTAAACAATTCATTTTCCTCCCAACAGCTTGCTCAGCCCTCTCACCAGTAGCTCTGGTCACCTAGATAACACGCCTCTTTACAACTCAGGGTTCACTTTTTCACCAATATCGTCTCATTGGGAGTTTCAGGCCAGTGACAAAGGGCTGAAGGGGCAAAGAGATGGAATAGCCCTGCTAGAGAAGCAGGCTGTTTGGATCAGAGCCGAAGGGAAGCAGGACCGCAGGAGACACTAACGCTGCTCCAGCCTGTGCTCTCCCTGCTGGGTTGTTAAATAGAGGAGCTGACCCTCCACATTCAACCGTGCCCAAATAGGGCATTTAATGTCCAAGCTGGATGCTAGCTCCTATTTCTCATTCTTGAAGGGGGGGGGCCAATGATTTGGGGCAGATCTATACAGTAGAATACCCATCACCTGCATGCAGGGGGAGGGGAGGGTCACAACCCACTTAGTCCATAGCGGGTTGTCAGCTAGGCTAGGGACAGAAGTTACACATAAACTGTTTTAAGTCATGAGAAACTGGTTTAAACCGGTAACAGAACAGAAGTTCAGTGCACATAAACCAGTTTCAAAATGGCTGAAACTGGTTTAAGATACACCTGGTTGAATGTAGTATCAGACTTAACTTATTTGGGTCCAACCAGTTTATGAAACTCTGTCTCAGATACCTTCCTGGTCCAAGTTATATCCCAGTCCCCCAGCATGCTTTCCAGCCCTGGGCTGTGCTGTGCTGTGCTGTCTGCTCCAGCAAAGAAGGGTTGGGGTGGCGGGGAGGAGGAGGAGGAGGAGGCAGGGACTGCCCTCCCCCGCCCCCAAGGTAAACTCCAGCTGGGGTCTGGAGCCAGGGATGGGGGTTAAAATTCCCTTCCCCTAGTACAGAGCTGCCCTGCCCTGGTAAAAACTTACTGCTGGCTGCAACTGTGGACTACAAATCCCAGAGACACCTAGAAGCAGAAGGAGAAGGTGATAAGCAACCCTACAGAGTCCTGCTGCTGTAATTCTGGACTGCAAAACCCTGGGGGGCAGCAGGAACTCACAGCTCATGCTGGCTGTGTGTCAGAGAGCCATGCTATAGCACCTCCTGGTTTCTGGCCTGAGCCACTGCAGGCATGTGGCTGCATTTCCTGAATCAAAAGTGAATGTCTGGAAGAGCTGCTGAAAATAAAAAGTGATTTACAGCTGTATTTTTGGAGCTAGGCAAGTGGGAACTTGATAAAAATACACTTTACCCCATTCATAAGTATTTATAGAGGTGTTAAAGCTCTCACAGATTTCAAATGTAGGGCCACCTGTTCACAGCACAAGCAGGGTAAAGTGTAAGGAGCTTCTTTCCTGGGACTCCCATAAACGCAGCCTCCATGCTTCCCCAAGTGCAGGACCTGGAGGCACTGCAGGGGCTGAGGGGACTGTTTCACCCCAAAGCCCTCTGTGACTTTGCTGTAAGCTATAGTAAAGGAACTCCAGCTGGGTTTACTTTATACCCGGATGTAATCCTGTTTGTCCCCACCCTGAACTCTGTGCAGAGGTGCCAAACCTTCCCATGCCACAGGTAAACTTTGGGGGGTAGCAAGGAGTACAGGGAAGACAATCCACAGCAGCAAAAGACAACTGGCATGTCCCATCTGTTTGGATCCTAGCTGGTTGCACAATAAGTCTTTGAGCTGACAGGCTCACAGAATCTTTGTGAATTCAATGTCTCCCTTGCATTGCCTTTAAACTCACATACAAACAGGCAAGGTTACCTCCCTTGCCTCCCCCGTGGGCTGGCACACTCCATGATGGGGTGAACTCAACTCTCAGCATCACCTGGGCTACCAGGTCCCAGAGCCAGCAAGACCTGGCAGCGAGCTGGATGCCCTGCCTGCCCTCCATGACACTCTTTTCCTGATACCACTCAGAGAGCAAGTTATAAAGGCATTTAGACTTCTCTGACTGGGCTCACAGCCAATGTTGTGGCCTTACATAACCTGTGTCAAGGCAGTGGCACCACGGTGCTTTAGTGGGGATGCTGAAATATGACATCCTATGATTACCATCACTTTTTCTAAAGCAGCACCACCCATGCACTGCATGTCAGGGCCCCTGCATATTAGACCCTGCTTCAGATTGGGCTCCAGAGTCCACATTTTGGACCTAAATAAAGTGGCCTTATTTTAAAAGGCACCGAGTTCATCTCAATAGGAGTTGAGGATGTTCAGCAACCTAGAAGCTCAGGCCACCTACTTAAAAGGCACACAACAATAATCACTCCTCCTAGCAATGAAGTCAGGTCACTGCTGCCCAGCACTGCGCAGCTAGCCTCTACAGAAGTTTATAGGCATCTCTAAACTCCTTTATCTGGGAAGTTAGATGAGTCTGGGAAGAATGATCTCTACCCAGCTGGAATCACAGGGGGCTACATTACTGCCTGTCTGTGGGAACTGGGTAGGCTGCAGGCTAGAACGGTCCCCACAGAAAGTGGGCTTTATAAAGGTCACCGGTACCTCCTATGAAGGATGACAGTTCTACATCTCCGGTCAGCCTATGAAGCAGAACAGAGGTCTGCATTACTACCAGGTGGAGCATTACTACATGCTCTTTCATTTGCAGGATAAACACTTCATGGGTTTCTCTGAGAAATCACACTGTTGCCCTTGTGATCTGAAATAATTAGCTTGGCCTGCACCAGCTGCCGTGGGAGCAGGATTATCTGGCTATGTCTACACTCTGTTCCACTATTCCCAAGAACAGGTGCTGTAAAGTACACCATACCCATCCACTCTGGTTTGCCTGCACCAAACCCAGAAACGTGGCAGAGCTCCTGCAGGGGCACCTCCTCTGGCCATTCTCCAAACTGCCTTATGCAGCCTTTAAGCAGCCACAGGGGATACTTCTTGAGCCGCCTTGCTGCTGCATTCCCAGGGTTGGTGCCCATAAGTGGAGTCACCCGACGGAAACCAGTGAGTACTCGGTGCCGGGCAGAAAGCGGCAGAGGGGCAGAATGCAGCAGAGTGCATTTACCGGGATTTCTGGTATCAAATTGAGAGCCTGTGCTGCAAATATGCAGAGCAGGGAACATTTTTTGTTCTTAGTATGCCTCTTGCAGCATCTCAAACTGCTTTGAGGCACCGCAACAGGCTCATGCGCTCTCATCTGGATGAGCCCTTGGAGTTTACAGTGTGATAGCACAACATCAGTGATTATTAATTGCATTAGGGCAAGCATCCTCACCTGCCCAGATCAGCATTATAAATCACCAGTGTCTATATGTACTACTCTATTGCCATGGAAGGCAATGGCAAAATTCCCATCAACTGCAACAGAGGAAAGTAGCTAGCTGTCTTCATCTGAAGTCAGGCAGAAGGCCAGGCAGGGTTGCACCTTAGAAGCTAACCAGTTTGATAGATTTTACACCTTCCTGTTGAGCTTAGTTAAAACAAAATGCACCATAGGACAATAAGTGCAGCATATTTCTGAGAACACCAGAGAGAGTTCAGAGAAGGCGATGAGGCCAAGAAGAGAATAGCAACATTTAGGTTTAGAATCCAAATGTTGCACAGCTTGCTCGTTTTTCTGTAGGTACAGGGATCAGGTTTTGATATGCTGACATTAATAAATTAGGTTCAGTTTTACAGTAAATTACTGCAGACATCCCAGGTGGTGTTATACATACTCATCCAAGGGGTTTTTTTTATAGAGTGTAAGCAAGTTTTTGCTGAAGAAGATTTTCTGTGTTAGCATTGGCTTTGAGTTATGCAAGTTTCTGTGTAGGGGCAGGTTGTGGGTGGAAAGAGAGTTGAGAGCTACAGGAGAGGTTTGTTCTTTCTGTAGGAAAGCTGACCTGCAAAACCTGGGAATTCTGCACACATGCAACAAAGCAGCGCTAGTGGTGCTGGAAAGTAGAGACAAGGTGCAAACAGCACAATGATATGTTTCCCTTCAGTATTTCCACTTGTATTACAGTATCACGTGGAGGTGCCAGCTGAGATCAGGACCCCCTTGTTGTAGGCCCTCACCAGCAGAGAATAAAAAGCAGCCCCTGCTCTGAAGAACTTACAATCTAAACAAATGGGAGAGACAATGTGGTACAGCGAAAGGCTAGCACACCCCAGCAGACCTGGAGCCTGATGTGCTAACAGCTTCCATGTCCTTTGACCTGTGGTATTTTTGTTATGTTGTTTGCTTCTCTCTGGGCATGTCTACACAAGATGCTACATTGCTGTAGCGACGAGCTGTGGTGACGTAGCTCATTGTTATGGCGATGTAGGATCAGTGGGCACTAACGATGATGCCGCTGCTACTGTGCAGTAGGGTCGGAAACAACCTGTGCACCACTGGGACTACGCAGGACTGGTGGGTACTGCGCAGTGGAGCACATGTGTAGATGCGCCCTCTGTAAAATAACTGGCAAAGGAAGCTAGAGGGAGGGAGACAAAGAATATAGACGGGGTGTTCAATTAGAAGCTAGAGAAGACGAGGAGAAGGGAACACAGGGCATATCTACATGAGATGCTTTAAGGAGCATTAGCCTAAATTTAAGGCGCATTAGGGCGTGTGCCTTAATGCACTTTAAAATGGCAAGCTTAGGCTATTTGTGCCTGAGTTTGATACCTGCAACACACCTGTTGATACCTGTTAACATGCTTTAACTATTCGCACCTAAATTTGATACCAGCATTGCAGGTTAAAGTGCATTAATGAACGTGTAGACACATTTAAGCACATTAATGCTCTGTGTATGGACTGACTTGGGACTAACCTTAGTCAAGTCAGTCCACATACAGTGTTAATGCGTTTTAACACCTACACATGAAAACTTCTGCCTAAACCCACTTAACACGCATTAAACTAATGCACATTAAATTTAAGCATGAGTAAATGCACATGTAGATGCGCTCACAGAGAAATAAGAAGAAATAAGCCCGAGCTAGAGACATTGGTGGGTCCGGCATGATTGATGGAGGAGGGAATGGCTGACAGGCACCAGGCAAAAATGGCTTGTCCTCTATGTTAACAAACAATTAGGGATCCATGGGATGAGTCACATGGAAGTTCATATTAGATGATCATAATCATTCTTTCCAGCCTTAAAAACTTTGAAGCAACAAACCCAAAGGATGTACTTGAAGGCCTCTGCCACAAACAGGTACAAAAAGGCCTGCCAATCCCTACAGAACCCTAGTCCTCAAAGACTGAAAGACATGCAGTGCAGAAAACAAATGTAAGCAGATACTCAATTGTATCCACTACCTATTAATACAAAAGGGGCATTCTTGTAGGATGAATCCATGGAGCAGAACACTCAGAAAAATTAAAATGTAATAAAATAACACTAGCTGGTAATAGACAAGAAAGAATGGAGCAGAGAAATGGCAATAGAGTGGGGCTACATTTTTCCCTTCTGGCTTTAAACTACTGCAGTATTAATTCCTTTTATTTTTCACTCCCGGTGCCTTTAGCCTCAGCTTGCAAGTTTCACACACATGCGGGGCAGGTCCAAGAGCCCAGATCCTCAGATGCAGGGTCATTACAGGGACTTGCACTCAATTCCACCACATCTGAATTTCTCCCTAGAGTTTTTGCCCACAAGCATATTGTCTTGTTCAGTTCTGTAATGCATTTGCAGGGTCCCTCCTTTTGTACACAGGCGGGAGCTCATCTCATGATCAAAAGTATGTTTGTGTCAGCAAAGCAATAAAACGCACTCTACATTCCCCCTGGAGCTCCCCACAGGCTTGCCGGGTGGAGCACCACTGCCTCTTTGTGACCCGAAACGTGCCAATGTTTCTTTAAATATCAGATGTACTGTGTTGTTTGCTCATCTGCCTTTACTGAGAACATGTCAACTTGTTTGCTCCTCAGAGCCCAAGCTGCCCCCACCAAGAATCAAGCTGTTACTTTAAATAGTGAACATGAGACAGCCAATGGCTCAGGGTTACCAGTTTCAATTCAAACAAGGTCTGTAGTTGCCTCCATCTGACAATGGTTAGGTAGCCAAGGTGAAAGAGGAGCTGTTGGCACTGCAGCTTAACAGGCCCACAGAACACCCAGGTCAGAAGTGTCACATTTATTAGCAGTCCTCAAGGAGCGGGAATGTGCTGAGGAAAGCACGTTGGCAACATGATGAGGGGGCTGGAGAGGGTTCTTGCAGTGCTTCTTCTTATGCTTTTCCTGCTCTGTAAGGAACTGGGATTTGAATCTCCAGGGGAACCTTTCATGATAAGCCTGGCACCTTTCATGAACAACATATTGACTACAGGCCTGAACACGCACACTAACATCCACAGAGAGATCCCCATTGACTTCAGTGGCCATGCACTTGTTTTAACTGAAGATCATGAATTCAATAAATGAGTGTAAGGGGAAAGAAATGAACAAGTAAGAGTCCTCTGCAAAGATGTAATAAGGAGGACAAAGTCTGGGATGGAAGCTGAAAGGAGGACAATGTCCAAGCAGTATGCACAGAGATGGAAATCTACAAACCAGCTATAGAAATGTTATGACCAGGGCTACGGACAGATATTCAAAAAGCCTGAGCCTGAATTGATTCAATCTTTGTGGGTTACTCTAACCTGCCTAGGCTGATCCAGTTTGCAACTGTACAGACATTCCCTCTGAACAGAAGAAATGCAGGCACATGCCTGCAGTAGCTCAGGCTAGAAGCCAGGGGGTACTAGAGCACCCCTCCTTTCCTTTCCACAATGCTGAACTAAAGGGGGAATGGGCAGACCCCAGCAGGATCCTCTGATTACAGAGGGGTGTAAACCCCCACCCTGCCTGCACTGTCCCAGGCTTTTCCCCGCATGCTGCTCGAGGGGCGGAAGTATTGCCAGACCCCAGCCCTGGGCCAGCACTCAGACAAAGGGGGTGCATGCAGTGTATGCATCTGTTAATGATATGGATCTTTTCAATCTCCCTCTTCCTGTTTCTTCATACTGTCTGTAGCAAACCTGACAAGTGAGGGAAACAGCAGGGAACTGATAACAATGTTTATCAGCCCATCAACAAAAGAAAAGCCTCTCTCATTAGTTCAAGCTCTTCTTAAACAGCTTTTTCCAAGGAAGGAAGGAACAGAGGGACATTACCAGCTGACCTGTTGATTAACTCCAAAAAGCGGACACTGTTCTGTCTGCCTGTCACAGTGGAATTGGAGACACACACAGACACCTCTCAGCATTAGCTAGCATACCACATGCCAAGGGTCCATGGGGCTGGGGTCCATGCTGTGGGAGATGGGAAGGAGTGAGGGAGGGGGGATCCCTACTTGAGCAGCAAGCAGCAAGGGAGGGTGGGGGGGCAGGGGGAAGCCAGGCTGCTGCAGCTGTTTGCAAAGCCAGCTAGCATCAGAGCACAGCCTTCCCCCCACTGCTGTGCCATCCTGCAGAGGTCACTTTGTATTCACTGGGGTCAGGGTCTCACATGCCCTAACAGAAATTTCTTCTAGAGTTCTGGCTGGCCTCTGGAATTGACTGGTCTATTCCTCGATTTCTTGGGCTTGGGAAAAGCCAAATGTCACGTTCTGAAACAACTAGCCACTACCACCACAATGCAATTTGGCCCTCAGGGATCCAGTGCCTGCAGTCTCCCCCAGAGCGCTGGCTAGGGAGCAGGGGGTAGGGATAGCCCTGCTCTCTGGAGCAGAAAGCACATCACAGCCTAGGGCTGCAAAGCATCTGGGATGCTGCAGGGACTCTGGTTTAACTTAAACCAGGAAGGGGTCTGGGACAGACATTGCATAAACCGGTTTGACTCAAATCAGTTAACTCTGATACTACATTCAACCAGATTTATCTTAAACCAGTTTCAGCCACTCTGAAACTGGTTTATGTGTACTGATCTTATGTTCTATTACAGGTTTAAACCAGTTTCTGATCACTTCACCCACATTATGTGTAATGTCTGTCCCTAGCCAGGGACACTAAAAAATGTAATAAGTGTTTCATGTTGGTTGGCTGGCTGTGAATTCTGTTCTTGAGATAAAAGCAACAAATGGATGTCTCTGGTCTTAATGATGTCATAAATTGCTCAAACTTTCATTTATTGCTCCAACTTTCAACTTACACTATTCTGTTACCATCACAGTCTTTGGACCCATTTCTAACCTTCTTACTAAATTTACTCTCTTAGGCACTGATTACGAACAGAAAGAAGCTAGCCTAAGAGCTGTTATTTCCAATAATTGATTACCATTATTCATCAGATTTGTTTAAGTACACTAGATAGACCTCTAATTTAATCATATTGATTTGTTCTAAGCACTCAATTTAAGCCACATCACTGAAGCATGTACGAACAAGGTTCACCTCGCCTAATGCAATTACTAGAGGTTTACAGCTGTCTCTGTGAACAAGCCAGCCCCTGTCTTTCATGGGTTAGTTACTCAACACCATTCAGAACATGTTATGTAAACCAGAAGTGACAGTGGTCATGGATGATACAAATCGGCCCAGGCCCAGTGGAGAAGGGGTAGAGCCTCTGCTGCAGAGAGACACTTGCCTTTCTCATCCAATGGAGAGCTCTGTCAAAGCCATCTCTCTCATAGAGAGGTCCTTAGGGGCTAGGTAGAAAGGCCTGGTAGGACCTCATCTGTAGCCACGTGAGCAGGGAGAGAAGTCCAAGAGGTCAGACAAATAACGGTCTCTGGAATGGCAGATCTTAAAGATCAACAAATTGCTAATAGTGTTTTGTCTATAGGAACAGGAGACTAGAAGGGGTCTCCTGGCTCCTTGAGTCCTTGTGGTCTTTCCCATATTGTTACATTTGTTGAAAAAGGCATTCTCCAAAAAAATGTCATCCAGTTCTAATACAGAGCTGACAGCTACATTGTGTTCATGCCCATCACTAATATGGTGTAAATCAAGACACACCTCTCTGTGCTCCACATTCAGTAGCTGTAAAACAGGGATAGTAACAGGTATCCCACTGGGTAGTATGAAATCAGGCAATGGAGCTGCCTTAGAGCAGTGATTCTCAACCAAAGTGCTAGGGCACCCCAGGATGCCATGAGATCTTTTTTAGGTGCCATGGGGTACCATGCAATATTAGCACTGTTAGGTGTGCAAACTCATGTATGATTCACAAGATAAACCCAAAGGGTGCATCCACATATGCAAGCACGTGCACTTGCAGCAGCTCAAATAGAAGCAGTACAAATTTGAGCCAGGGCTTTTTGCCTCAGCGTACGTGCCTGAACATGCACTTTGGTGTGGGGCAAATTTTGCCACTTGGGGCAAAATAACCCTGCCTGGCTCCTCCCAGATCTGCAGCCAGGGGGAGCTAGAGCCCAGGGCAAGCACCTGCACTGTCCCCAGCAGGATAAAAAGCTGCCCTGTCCTGGCCCCATGAGTACAAAAATCTTCCCTGGCAAGTAGGTCAGCCCTACTTGCTCTCAGGAGCTTCTGAGGCCCAGCCAGTTGGTACCTGGGGACACTGCCCCTTGTGCCAGCTGGACTGCTGTAGCAGCCCTGAGAGTTCCCTGCACCCGTTACCCACTGCAGCAGTCTGGCAGTGGGGGCGGCTGCCTGGCTGTGACCTGCTGCGCACCTGTCAGACCCAGATGGGGACTGCATGGCCAGTAGAGGGCTGTGACTACAGCTGCCAGTGGGCTTTGACTACAGAGTTGGCCTTTGTGCAGCACTACTGCCATACGTGCCTCTGCCTGGCCATCTGGGTAGCTATTGCCCAGAAGATGTTTCCACTGTGGTGGCCTGCTTTGAACTGTCAAAGCATGTCTTCCTGGCCCCATTTGGCCAGGAGGTCAGCCACAGCCAGCTGGGTCCAAGGTGCCAGCTCTGAGCAGGCAGGGTCCTGCCACTGGCCTCCCTACAGGGATTCTGGTGTTCTCTATTGGAAAACTGAAAAACCCCTGATAAAAAAATCCCAAAGCACTCTGTTAAATACCCCGAAATCCATGATCCTCCACAACTAAAACAAAAGACCACTGTAGAGAGAGAGAGAGAGAGAGAGAGAGAAAGCGTGAGCGCAGCCAGTTGGGCAATGTTTTATTGATATATCTACAGTATTAAAGCAATCTGGAAGCCTACCAGTGTCTCTATCGTCATAATAAAGTGAATTCTAAATACCCATATGTTTTTGCTGGCCCCCAAATGCCTTCCACAGAGCCTACCAATCCCCAGCCGCCCAGACTGCTGCCCCGCCTGGCCCCATTCCCCGCCAGCTCCTGCAGCCCCCCTAATGGCTGCCCTGCCCACTCCCCCAGACTCCTCAATGGCTGCCCCACCCAGCCTCATCCCCCACTTGCACCCCCAGCCCCCTGATGGCTGCCCCCCTCACCCCCACCCTCTGGCACTTAAAAAAAAAGAAAAGAAAAAAAAAGCCTCTCCTCACCCCAGGAGCAGGGGCTCTGGGGGCTCCAGGGCCTCCTGGCAGAGCCCCGCCCTACTCAGCATGGGGCAGTGAGGGGCAGCAGGGCCTGGGCTGGGGCCTCTGGGGCTGTCACCTGCCGGTGACTGTGGGGGGTTGGTTTTTTTTACTTGCTGGGATGCTGGGACCTGAAGGGGCAGTGATGGGGGGGTTTGGACAGGTGGGGGGGATGGGGATGGGCAGGGCAGTGATGGGGAGGGGATGGGCAAGTTTGCAGCGTGGGGAACATTTTCTTGTTCCTGCACATGCCTCTTGCACCATCTCAAAGGGCTTTGAGACGCTGCAAGACGCATGTGTATGCTCGTCTGGATGTGCCCAAAGAGTTCAAATAGGAATCCATAATGTTAAAATCATTCTGGCCTCTTGTGGGCTTTCTGAGGTCTTTGCAACAAAAGAATTGCTCTATTATTGTTCTGTCCTCAAAGAAAACAAGCGACAAGCTTCTGAAATGGGGTGCCACCAGATTCATTACAGCTCTGGAGGGGACCTGGAGATCAGAATCACCGCCTTCGAGTAACACCAAGGACACACCGTTAGGCACACCCAAAGCAGACAGACAGCTTAGCTTTACTGTACCCTGTTCTACACCTCATCGTTTTCCCACCCCTGCAAAGATCTGTCATCATCACTGACCCTGTGAATGGCAGCAGAGGTGTCCCATTTCCAGGGTTTTCTCTGCACAATGTAATCATCACGGAGAAAGGTAATGCTGCTGGAGCTGCAGTCCCCCAAATCTACTATTTGAATTTCTACTATACCCTGGCAGGACATTAGAAGGGAAGGTGCTGAAAGACAGTTCTGAGGTGGGACAAAAGTACTGAGGTTCGGAGGCACAATTTGCAGAGCAGGAACTAGCCTCCGTGTGTGTGTGTGAGAAAGAGAGAGAGAGACAGCAAGAGAAGGGCAATTTTAATGATCTCTTGTCAGCAATACTGAGTATGGCATTTGAGTTTCGCAAGAGGAATACAGAAGTGGAAGCTTGGGTCCTCTGTGAAATAAAAGGCATCAAAAGATGAAGGGGAGGTTGCAGACTAAAGATTCAGGCAGCTGCAGTCCAGTGCCACATGCTAAAATATTTCCAAAGAAAGGATTGTTCTACATTATTAATGGGTCTGATGATTTATTCAGATAACTGTGCTTGGCTACTTATGAAATATGTTAAACACCCATCTTTCAAAATAATAAGAGGCAACGATAATGACAATATGGAAGGAAGATAGTTGCCTTATACTTTCAGAGTGTCCACCTCATTCTTGAATAAATCATTCTTGAATAAATCATTCAATATCCCAACTTTATCTAGTGCCTAAGGGTACAACCAGCCTCTAGCAGGTGACATAATGCAGTTTCCTACAAGAACATTTTCACAATTCAACTGGATAAAATTGTTCCCAACTGACATAATGCAGTTTCCTACAAGAACATTTTCACAATTCAACTGGATAAAATTGTTCCCAACAAGGCCAAGATTTCTTCTACATTTCTGACTGTTACGTTGTATGCTTTTCTTTGAAAATGATGTGTTTTTCTATAGCATGATGATGCTTTTGTGCTCTCTTTTCACTGCACCTGTAAATGCGTCGTTACTTTTGCATATGTAACTTCAAATTAACCAATAGCTGCAAAAGGAAATTCAAATCATGTCTGCAAGACCTGGGGACATCTTCACTGCATTGGCAAGAGCCTCCAGCCACGCAGGCCACAAGAACACAAATAGAGTTGCATGCTCAGAAGCAGGATTAGCAGGAGGCACTTTTACAATGTGCTGAAAGAACAGAAAACCAATGTGTGGTTTTTTCAGTCTTTTCTTCTGCTGCAGTAAAAAACCTGGCCTGGTTCTCATCCTACTTGCATTTCTGTTCATCAGGTTGCAACATCCTAGAAGTTAGTTTCATTACTACACAATGAAAATGCAAAACAGAGCTTGCTCTCTTCTAGACACTACAGTAAACTTGTCCAGTTAGCAAAGGGACTCGGTGTTGGACACTCCAATGCTGCAAAGTCTTAAGCACATGCTTAGCTCTATACTCTGTTCACTGCAGCCATGTGCACTGAATCTTAGGGCTGAAAGGGACATCAAGAGTCATCTAGTCTAAGCCCTACACACACTTATGCACACATATAGGTCTCTGCAGACCTCCTATATAGGAGACAGGGTTTGGGGATTCTAGGTTTTCATATCATTGAAGAAATTAGAGAAAGGACATTAAAACTAAAATTTATTTTGGCAGCTGAACTACCTAAACCAGTCAGCATGATGGGAGGTATACATTATTCCCAAAGTGAAATGTTATTGGGTAAAATTCTGCCAGGAAAAGCTTTTTTACCTACAGCAGGGAAAAGCTCTTTAAGTTACTGCCCATAATCAAATCCACTGTACATAGTGGAAACCTTCGGAGACAGTGACACATTTCCCTTCCAATAAAACAGAATTTTTTGGAGCAAACTAGCAGGTTTTCTTGGAAACCCACAAACTCAAAAGTGTTGGTGAACTCTGCAAACTGTTTGCTTTATTGCTGCAAAATGAGAGTCCTGCAAATGCAACTTGCTCTGGCAGGATGTGTTACTTCTATCACAAGATACAGGACACTTGCACTCTTATTACCTTAGTTGTTCTGTTAGAGAAGAATGTACTTTCCCATGAGATCAATCATGCACCCTGCATAAGTCTTAAAATTCCCTTAGGGAGCAGGGAGGGAAGTAGCAAAGAGGAGTTAGAAACCTACCTGCAAACAGCATCCTTCCCGTTAGCATTTCCGCCAGGATGCAGCCTGCAGCCCACATATCAATTGCTTTGGTGTAGTTGTTCGGGGAGAGAAGCAGGCGTGGAGACCGGTACCATTTTGTTACTAAGCCTTCAGAAAGATAACCCTGGAAGATTAAAAACATCCACATATAAATCACCTTGAAAGGCAGTTCATTCCACCTGCCCCTTAGCACTCAAAATACACAGTTTGGGAAGTGCTTCAGTTATCTTGTCCTGATAATTTCCCCCCAACATATCTTTTTTTTTTTCTAAAAGTACTGTGAAAAGCAGGAATGCCAAGAAAGATGATTGATACTGTAGGTAGCATCAAACTGTTCCATCCTTACTGTACCTGATTGGAAATAGTGAATTTGGTGAACCTGAAGTACCTAAAGCACAAGCATGTGTGCACACACCTGCACACATACACACACTAAATTGCAGAGTGCATGTGATTGCATTCATCATATACCTTTGACAGCTCTACCTTTCCTCTGAAAACAAAGCTTTTCCACTGAAACTATCACTAACATTGCACGTACCCTGACAGGTAGCTTTAATGACAGCTAGACAGGTGAACAACTGCATTTACTCTGGCTGTCTGGCAAGTGACTATATCCCTAGCGAACAAAAATCAAATCATTCTCTTATTCTTGCTGCTGGTTCTCCCTCTCAGTCCCTGCCTGTGTTCATTGTGCCCTTCACTGGTAGACCACAAGCTTTTTAGGATGTGGACTGACATTCAACATGAGCCAGACATTCAGAAGAGCTCAGTGCCCACAACTGGAGCTGCGTGAAGACACCCAGTACAGTGCCTGTCAAGCTCTTGAAAATCTAGAGTTGTGTATTGATATGGCATCCAATGCCATGGACTTCCAGCCTGACTCAGACCTTTCAGTGCTCTTGCAATGTAAAAACATTAAGATATGAATAGGTTTTCTTCTAGACACTTCCTATCAAGGGTGGATATTCACCCTCAGTGACACTACCTGGATGACTATGCAACTACAGTAGGAGAGCCACATGTGATTCTTGCCCCTTGCAGAATACTGGCTAAGGGCCACGTTTTCAAAAGAGCTAAAGCTCTTATTTAGATACTCAAGACCATATTTCCCTTCAATAATGCTCAGCAGCCTGCAGCTCCTCTCATGACACAGTGCCAGCCTCTCAGAGGAGCACCAGACTCAAACTCCTGAGAAGCTCTGAATATCTAGCCCCTGCCCAGATGGCCATTCTGGCCCCATTTTTACCACTTCTGAGTTCTGGCTAATTAACTATTTTCTTCGGTCAGCACCCAGTGCTTGAAGTCCTGGGTTTGACTGGCATTGGGATATGAAGGCGTGGGTGACAATACTTTGGCTCCTGGATCTTTATTCAGGCAGCCAAAGAAGTGGCTTGGTTTTAGAAAAGTCTAACACTCAACAGGTCCCCTTGACTTCTCAATCACACTCTAACCACCTGGACAGAGTACATATCAGTATGAGTACATACGAAATCTTATGAAATAGGCTGTTGTCTATGAAAGCTCATACCCCTCTGGACCAGTTAGTCTCAAAGGTATTACCTGCTCTAGGTCACTGAAGGCCACATAAGGATCTCAGCCTCTGATTCAATCAACATTATGGAAGATCCTGATGATATCTAGATACTCAAAATGTATTACCATTATTAAACCTCTTCACAATGACATGACAACAAACGCCCTAGCAGAAATGGACCCCTTCACTATTACAACTCAAATCAAGCAAGGATATGTGATCGTACCAACACATTTTTCTCTATATGTCACAGCTATTCTGCACCTCACTGCTGATAGACTTCCATCTGAAGTCAGTATCCAGTATCACGTGGACAGAAATCTCTTTAACATCAACCAGTTATGTTCCAAATCCAAGGTAACTAACACCTCCATTACACTGGCGAGTGTGTTGTGTGTGCTCACTCAATTTAAGAGCTCCAAGTCACTCGATTGCTTTGTGAACTGAATCAAATGCTTGGACTCACTATCAACTTCACAGAACCCAAGATCTTTTACCAACCCACCACAAACCAATTAGCAGCTTCTCTACATATCACAATAAGAGGGGAATCCCTGGAGAATGTTAAGCATTTCCCCTACCTGGGTAGGCAGCTTTCCCAAACATAGACAACACTAGATAAAAGCTACCAAGGCTGACTTTGGATGTCTCCAAAAGCATGTCTTCATGGCAGCCAGATGCAAAACAAACTTCTTGTCGACTAGTCTGTTGTCATTTCTACTCTGTTGTACAGATGTAAAACTTGGACAACATATTGGAAATACCTGAAATCTTTGAAATGTTACTGTTAGCAATGTCTTCAGAAAATCCTCCATATTAACTGGAAGGGCAGAAGAATGAATGCCAGCATTCGCCTCAATGGTGCCGTGATGTATGACAAGACAAACTCACCTCACTATGGAAGCAAATAGATGAGCAAGAGAAACAAAGGAAAAGAGCTGTGACCCCACATCACCAGGATCTACTCCTTCCTCCCAGAACTATTCGTCACAACCACAACTGAACATGTGGATCTCATATTTGCCACCTCAGTCATACACAGATTCACTGATGACTTCCCTAATTACTGGAAGACTGTCATCCACGTATTGAGGAACTGATGATGATGACAATAATCCTGCCTTAACTTCTGCTTATATTAAATAATAATCACTGCATTCAAGACTGCCTTTCTTGTAATCCAGTAGTATCTTCCAGATTCCTTCATTTACTCCTATTTTGGGTGCATCCCCTCTATAATAAATTACAAGCTGAGGCTTCATTTTGGAATTGCAACACTGATGATAATTCCATAATTACTTAATACAGCTGGAAACCATGATTAGCAGGACTGTTGTGTTTTAATTCAGAGTTTTCATTATAAACAACGCAGACATAGGACAAGGATGACAGTGCTCAGTTGGAGATGACAACAAATTACTGTGGTAGTGCCTAGAGAGCCCAATTCTGTATCAGTGAGTGATTTATGTTAGGTAGGTGTGTGCCACTAGATGGCACTCAGGAATACAAAACCCAAAATCTCAATCTTGTATACAGCAATGGCTACATCTTTTTACATGGAGTTTTTAACATGAGTCCATTGTATGACATACTGAATGACAACAGACTGTCCCTACATCAAGAATTTCATGATCTAAGATTTACACATGGAAGAAGGGAGTAAACAGATAAAAGGAAGACAAGTTAACAGCAGAGATGGATTTGTATATGTTGGCAGACTAACCAATGCCAAACAATGATTTGTACAAAAAATAGAGAAATTGTAATAAGAAGTACCCAAAGCTTCAATGGATTCAAAAGGGAAGAGAGTGGTAGCTTTGCAAGGTAAAATGGGTAGACATATAGGCTACAGCAGTGGTTCCCAATTTGGTGCCTGTGAGCACCGTAGCACCCGCCCCACCCCGCCAAGGTTTATTCGGGTGCGCATGCTCATTTTCACGATCAGTAAAAATAATTATTCCAACAAATAATGCTGTCACTGCTGACTGAACTCAGAACAGCAACACTTCAAAAAAAATTTCAGAGGCTGTACACAATGGCTGTCAAAAGAAGACTGAGTCAGTCTGGGAAGGGAGTCAGTCTGACTGTGGCACTTACTACTCCCTCCCCAAACGAGACTGTGCAGATGCACATATCCGGGATTCTGAAGTCTAAATTGTAATATTCATGTTAGCGCCTGCTGCTTTTTCTTTTAAATTCAAATATGCCCTTGGGCACATAAACATTGGGAACCCCTGGGCTAGAGAAAGAAGTTACACATAAACTGGTTTAAGCGATCAGAAACTGGTTTAAACCTGTAACAGAAGTTCAGTGCACATAAACCACTTCCAAAATGGCCAAAATCAGTTTAAGATAAACCTGGATGGATGTAGTATAAGAGACTTAACTGTTTTAGGTCAGACTGGTTTATGGAACTTCTGTCCCAGATCCCTTCCTGGTTCAAGTTAACTCAGTCCCCCAGCATCCCAGGATGCTTTGCAGCCCTGGGCTATACTGTCTGCTTCAGTGGAGCAGGGACTGCCTCACCCCTCTGCTCCTTAGTCTGCTTCCTGCTTCCATCTGTCAGCCCATAGGGACACGGGGGCAAGGAACAGACCCCCAAACTCTGCTCACCGGGGTCTACACAGCATGTGGGGGGAGGGAAAGCCAGTGTGGTGGGGGCTTTTCAACCCTTGTAGCCATCCTCCCTTCTCCTTTCCAGCTGCTGATTGCTATAGTGGTTGCCCCAGGAGGGAGGGAGAGTCCTCCTGGTCGGATGCCTGCCCCTGCCGTGCAGCATGGGGGCACCAGGGATCCCACTCGTTGGAGGGCTTCCCCCTACTGAAGACCAGGGTCCCCCAGCCCAGGGCAGCCCCAGGGAGCTGGGGGAGTTCTTCCCCACCCCAACCCCAGAGCTGCTTGCCTGAGCTGCTGCGAGTCTCAAGAAAGAGAAAGAAATTCTCCTGCTCCTCTGCAGCTAGTTTTGCCTCTGCTCCTGCAAGTCTGAGGCAAAGCTAGTTGCTGGGGAGTGGAAGATTTTCCCTCTGGTCCGTGGCTGCCCTGGGCTACCCCTGAGACTCCTAGGGGCTAAGGCAAGCAGCTGTGGGGTTAGGGTGGGGAAGAACTCCCTGGGCCACCCAGGCTGGGGGACAACTCCTGAGAGGAGGCTCCCCCAAGGTGGGCCAGCACCCAGACAGGGGGCTCCTCAAACCCCTGCAAAGAGACAGCAGAGGGTTGGGGACACTTGGCTGGGCTGGCAATGGCCAGCAGGCTGGAAGATATGCTTTAGCTCCTAGCTCCCTGCCTATTGGCCTGGGTCAGTGTAGGCCTCCCTCTGCCTTTCCTAACTGAAAACAAAAGGTCATTTCAGTTGGTTATCAGTTCAACCTACACAGCTTAGAGGAAGCTGCAGAGATTGAATCGATTCTTTCTCAGGCTTTTTGACGGTCTGTACCCTTAGCCCTAATGCATAAGGATGGCTAGAAAAGTGCTCCTGAAAAATGTTGATTGAGGATAAGGAGAAACCAAGTCAAAAGTGCTTTAGTGGAATGCTTTGCTGGTGGGAAATGCAGTTTGTCAAAAATTGAGATGTTTTATGAGAACATATCAATGGCAACAAAGTTTTTTGATGGGGAAGTACTAAAACAAATAAATGAAACTCTTATTTTCTTCTAACATTATAAATCATTTTATTTCACTGCTTCTTACATTAGATTGTTTTATGTTACACTACGCCTTGATATTATTCAAAATGAAATGATTCAAAATGATTGCAATGAATTGTTTAATTATTCTGATTAGAATATTTTTTTAAATATTTCCATTCCATGAAAATGTCAAAAGTTTTGAAGTTGGGTTTTTGGTTGTAGCCGTGTTGGCCAAAGGACGGAGGTAGGCAAGGTTCTTTGGGTAGACCCGAAGAACCCTGCCTGCCAAAGTTTTGATGTTTCCTTCTGATTTTGGAGCAAAGCGGATTTTAAAATACCGGG
Source organism: Crocodylus siamensis (assembly GCF_052110815.1). NCBI lineage: Eukaryota > Metazoa > Chordata > Crocodylia > Crocodylidae > Crocodylus > Crocodylus siamensis. The sequence goes on along the minus strand of NC_143397.1, from coordinate 14,984,274 downwards.
ATTTTCTGCAGAAAGGAAATTCTAATTTCTGCACAACTCAAATAACAAATCAGTCTGCAATGCTGAAGATGGGGAATGGTAGTATAGGGGATAACACAATGAAGGGCCGAAGGCATAGAAGTGGCCAAATTCACCTGTTCCCTGGCCTGAAATGACTGGATTCCCATTACATTTCTATCTTTCTGAACCTACGTCCCAATGGGACAGCTGAATGTGGAGCCAGTCAGTATTCCACATGATATTTCTGTAAATAGGGAGTTGAGACTGACTGCTGGTCAAGCACTGCTGCTGAAAAGATAGTGGAGGAAGGCCTATGAGGAAGGCAAGTCAGGGGGAGAGAGCAGAAAGGGGTCCACACAACAAAGCTTGTTTTTTGTTCTGCATCAGAATGAAAAGTTGAAATTCCAACATTTTTAACAGAACAGGAACATTAAAAAATTTCCATCTTGAACCTTCCAATCACTGTTTGCTTATATCACTTAATAGGAAAACATTTTTGTTGAGGTTGAAAGGCATTTAGCTCATGCTGAAACAATACAAAATAGCAAATATAAATAAAAATACAGAGCAGGAGTCAAAACAGAACAAAGGGATAGAGTTGAAGCAAGACATTTTTTGCTTTCGAGGAATGAAATTGTTTGAAATGAGCAAGTCAGAATGATTCAGTTTCATACTTTTCTGGAAAAATTCTGATCTTGGTTAACAGTCCCATAAAGGCTTTCTGCGTCAACAAAACTACCTTTTCCAACCCAACGTGTTTATATCCTTTCAGCTTCTGACTTCTCGTCTTCTCTTCCCGAGAGCTGTTTGCACAGTGGAGGATATACTGCAGACATGCCAACAATTCCATTCTTTTTTTCATTTTTAAAAGAGTACAGAGATAGCAAGCCAGACTCTACTAGCAATAGGCCACCCCAGAGGATGCCTTACAGGGTTTCCGGTGCCGGGCACGGTATCAGTTCACATTCGTGAACCCTAAGGTGCCTCAGGTTTTCCTAACTTGCAGGGCCTATGAGCAATTTGACAGGGGTTCAAGGACTAATGTGCATGCAATGAAGCAGATTATATCTTTTGACTGTCAGGGCAGAGCTGCAGCCCCTCCACTGAGTTTAGTCCCTTCTTCTCCTTGTTGCCCTCATCCTTATTATGGAAATTCTGCCCGGCCAGAAATGCAGCAGTCCACTCTCCTACCAGAATACCATATTTTCTCGCATAAAGCACAGATTTTGCTCCCCACCCTCCCCAAACCAGCTGCTGGAAATGGGGGGGTGTGCATTATAAGCAAGGAAATATGGTAACAGCAGTTTCTGCCATTTAAGCTTCTGCCGGATTAACGTGCAAGTAACCCTGCCTGCGATCCACAGAGAGAAACAAAATGAGCAGACTCAGCTCCCTGGCTCCTGTTACTTGGTTACTTACTACAAAGAAAGAGCTTTAATTTGCTTTTCAAAAACTAGGTACATATCTTATTCCAGGCGCTGTTGTAGATAGGAAAATATGGTATTAAGATTGAGCATCCCGGTATTTTAAAGATTGTGGAGACCTGTAGGCCTTAGGGTACAGCTCCCCAGCAGACATGGTGGTAACCACAGGCTGCTTTCAATGTCCTTGAAGACTGAAATTATCCCACAGGTCAAACTTTGGCCACCTGTGATCTAAACCCTTTAAAAGGATGCCTGTGGTCTGTGCCAGGGCTTAGCTAGTAAGAAGATCCTGGAAAGAAAGCAACCTGGGAGCTATCAACTGGGGAAAGAACAGAGCAGGCTTCAGGGCATTCTGTGCACCCAGGATTGCCCGGGAAGTAGGAGAGACCCTTGCTATCAATGAAGCAGCACTAATGTCTGCTCTGAGGGAAGCTGAGGTGGGAAGAGAGACTAGAAACTGCCCTGTTTAAGCAGATAATTGTGAGACTGGAGTCTGGCAAGAAGCAAAAGGCCTGCAGCAAAAACAAACAACTCCATTAACCCAGGGAGAAGATGGAAGCAGGCCAGCATGGAGAGCCAGCCTCAGATGAAGGCAGCCTGAAGACACGCTTGGGGAATATCAACCATTAAGGATCTAAAGGATGGACTATGGCATCTTCTCCAGTCCAGCAAAACATGGCTGTTCGAGAAAAGGCTCTTGCAGAGAAGGGTGCCAAGCCAGAACCCTTGCTTGCATGCACCTCATCCTCTGATCTACATGCAATGAGTGTCAAGGACAAAGAATAAAGTTTCACTCCCAGGGCAGGTTATGCTGACCACTTGTGACCCCTAAAGCGGGTAATATTAGCATTAATTGTGAATCCCTACCTCATGCCAGCTGGGGAAGTTCTGTAGCACAATACTAGCTCACTATGGGCAGTGGGAGTAAAACTGATTGCTGTGTGAAAGAGTTGCCCCCTTGATAATCAAGATAAAGTTTAAATTCATCATTGGGGCATTTGCTTTGGAGCTGTGTGCATCACTGCAACCTGGCCTAGGGAAGAAATCCATTGACCTACAAAAGGCCGGTGTGCTATCCAGAGATTAAGAGAAGAAAACTGCAAATTGGATCCCCAGCGTGCTCTTCCCAGCTCTGCTCCTGAGCTCTTATGAAGCAAATCAATCGACTTCTCTGCCTCCCAGAAACGCCCCCATCACTGGTAAGCACTGCTACTGCCCAAGCCCCAAAAGAGCATTGCAACGCTTGTTCGTAAAGCCCTTTGAACTTTGGGTGCATTTCTCTACGTAAGTCTAAAGCAATCCACAATCCTGGTAGAAAGTGCATCGCGTGGATGTGCTCTTACACCATGCTAGGAAGCAAGCTGTACTCAGAATCAGCGAGGCCATCCTGAGCTGCGGAAAATGGTTGCTTAATGTGTGTTTATCCCTTCAACAAAAGGATCTCAAAGAGGGGAGAAGATAACATTCGCTTGCTGGGCCGAGGTTAGCAGCGAGGCCGGCTGGGGTCAGCACTTCAGCACGCTCCTGTTTATAAGAGCTGGTTTAAAAATGTTTATCGTGTGATCAGCCAATTTGAGAACAGAAAAGGTCAGCTGTACAAACACACAGCACGTCCCACGGAGCCAGGAGAAGAACGGCAGAGCTGCCGAAATGGCCGAGCAAAACACGCCGGCTTGTCTCCTCCTCCAGCTCCCGTAAGGCACCTAAGCAAGGAGCCAGGCAGTTCAAGCCAGTGCTACGCAACTGATGCAGCAGTGACCCTTTTTTTGGCTATTCCAGCTGCTCTTGTACAGGTTAAGGGCAGTGTTTAAGCCTGTTCCTGCCTCAGTGCATTCAAGAAAATAAAGTACTGGAGGTCTTCTCTGAATTATCCTTGCACATCCCTGCCATGGACAGCTGGAAGGAGAAGGTTAGGACATGAGCCTGAGACACAAGAGACCTGGGTCCAGTTTGTTGTTATAGGTTTCCTGTGTGACCTTGGCTAAGTCACTTAGGGACAGATCCCCAGAGGAACTAGCATGTGGTGGCACGCAGTGATCCTAAGTCTAACTTTTAGGCCTCATGCTCCAGAAACGGGATTTACAGACCCTGGTTACAAGCCTATGTGCCCTCTACACCGGGGAGAGGTAGGTGTGTAAGAACAGCATCCACAACAGCCAACATGCAGGGTTGTGCATGCACAGGGTCACCTCTGCTAGCCAGTGTGATGCACTATGAGGGGGGTAGGTGTGGCATCCCACCCTTATCCTTGACTTTGGGACCTGCTTGCCACCTTACCTAAAGTTAGCTGGCTGGGACCCACATCTCAAAACCCCTTCTGCATTTATGCAGCTAAGCCAGTCATTTGTGTATAGCTAGCCGGCTCACTCTGCTTTTAAAGCACAACCAGCAGAAGAACAGGTGGTGCCACTTTTTATATGACAGCTTAATCATTAGCACATTAACCCAGGTAGTAGAAGATCTGGGTTTAGCCCCTTCTCAGCCTGAGAAAGTCTCAGCATCCACCTCCTGCCTCCTAGAAGAGTGCCCCTCGCCACCAGGCTGTGGGCTGGGCAGTGACAGGGAGGCACTCTCTTCTTGAAGCTTTAAGAAGGAAGGAGGGCACTCCTGGGCCCCGCTCCCTGCTCCAGGGACTGTTTCTATATTGAGCATTAAAAAGCCACTGGATGGACGACAGACAATGTTGGGTGCTAGGACTGGTGTCCAGGCCTCTCCCTCTTCCCCCTGCCCCAGGAAGTGGTCCTTCTCACTCTCTCTCTGGCCCGATGAATCTCAAACTCCTTTCTGCACCATGACCCAGTTTCAATAGGGAGGAAGGAAGGTGTCCCCGAGTCAGACCAGGCTATAGCCTAGTGGTTAGGGCCCACTGCGGGCAATGTGGACTGTACCCCCCAGGCTGAGGAGGGCACTCAATCAGGTCTCCCACTTTCCAGATGAGTGAGCACTCTGACGACAAAAATAACATGACATTGGGCACCCCACCACTCTTTCCAGACCCTCTTCCTTTCCCTCCCCTGTGCACTTCTACAGCAAAGTGTCCGTGGCTGCTTTGAGCTGAACTCAGAGCTATCCGCATGTGGTAGATGTGTGCTCTGAGCAAAGCTCCCAGATGGAGCCACTCAAAGGACCTAACAACACAGAAACCTAGTTTGGGGATCCCAACTGGCCTTAAACAAATCAAAAGAAATGCAAAAATTTAGAACTCCAATTTCTCAGTTGGTCTCATAGAAGGTATCATTTTAGAACAAAGAGTTCTAGATTTTTGCATTTCTTTCCGTCTCAGACCAACACAGCTACCACATACATCCCTTAAATAGATCAATACACCCAGCTCAGCCAAGATGGCAGTAACTCTAGGCATGCACAGCAGCAAAACTTTAGGTGCCTAAGTAAGTTTGTTGGCAAAAATGTAGGCACCTACAGCCTTTCAGGTGTAAGCTGTAGATTGGGGTTTTGCGGACTATTTACTTGGACTCAGGTGCCCAAGTAATGATGATAATTACACTTCCCCCAACTTTCCATAGAGGGATCTACAGAAAAAAGGAAAAAATCAAGGCAGCAAATGGCATTTGTTGTTGTTGTTTAAGCTACTGCTTAGCACCCAGATCCTGTCTTCGCTTTCTTACCTCAGCCAATCAGTGGGCATCTTTCAGAGACAGGCCCTGGAGCACTGCTAACTGAACCGTTAAAACTTCAATCTCCTTTTTCATCAATTTCATTGATTGTTAAGGGCTGGAAGGGACCACAGAAGTTTACTGGGTACAGCCCCCCAGCACAAGGCAGGAAAGACTGCTGGGGTCAGGTGAGCCCAGCGAGGTGACCGTCTGATCTCCTCTTGAAGATTTCCAGGTAAGGCGATTGTACTACGTCTGGAGGAAGCTTATTCCAGTCTGTACGCTCTGACTGTGAAGAAGTTTTTCCTAATGTTAAGCCTGAAATGGTCTACCCGGAGTTTGTGGCCGTTACTCCTGGTTTTCCCCAAGGGTTCCCTGGTGAACAGTTATTCACCGAGACCTTCATGTTGCCCCGATGCTGCTACCAGGTCCCCTCTCAGCCTTCTCTTTTTTAAGCTGAAGAGGACTGAGACCCAAGTCACTTAGCCTTTCCCCATATGGCCTGCTATGCAAGTCTCTGATCATACGGGTGGCTCTTCTCTGGACTCTCTCAAGCTTGTCCACATCCTTGTTGAAGTGCAGCCCAGAACTGGATGCAGTACTCCAGCTGCGGTCTCACCAGTGCTGAGTAGAGCAGAAGAATCGTCTCCTTGGCTTTGCTGGAGATGCATCGATCGATGCATGCCAGAGTATTGTTTGCCCTACCGGCTACAGCATCACACTGGCGACTCACATTCATAGCGTGGTCTAGTATTACCCCCAGGTCCCTTTCAGTTGTGGTACAGGTCAGATTGGCACCACCAAACGTGTAAGTACGTTGGGGGTTGTTCGTCCCCAGAGGGAGAACTTTACACTTCTCAATGTTGAACTTCAACCAGTTCCAAACCGTTGAAAAGCCCCGGACCAGGCACGGACCCCCAAGGGACACTACTGGCCACTTCTCCCCAGGACGACACAGATCCGCTCATTAGAAGTTTCTGGCTCCTACCCTACAGCCAGTTTCCCGCTGAGAAGTTAAGCCCACAATCCTCTGATTTTCCTGTGAGAACATCATGGGATACCAGATCAAAGTCTTCTTGAAAGTCAAGGTGTATATATATATATATGTTGTCGACCTTCTCCCTCTTACCCAGGTGGCGAGTTGCCTGGTCGTAGAAGGAAATGAGACTGGTAAGACATGCCCTGCCCATGTTGAAGCCATGCTGGCTGTCATTCAGAATCCCCCCTTCTGCAAGCCTATCGCACATAGACTCCTTGATGAATTTTTCCAGGATTTTCCCTTGGACAGAAGTTAAACTAATTGGCCAACAGTTGCTCAGGTCCTCTCTCCTCCCCTTCTTGAAGATAGGCACAATATTGGCCCCTCCCAGTCTTCAGGGACTTGTTTTGGAGCTTCTTCTGATTTTGTTTCTGCTTTTCATCTTGTGATTTCATCACCTGTTGCATTAACCATTTTGCCACCAGAAGTAAGAAACACATGGACCCAGACATTTCTGCTATCCACTTTCCAAATTCCTGTATATTTCTCAGACTCACAGCTTCCAACCCCAAGATGAAAGCAGAACCTGGTTACCTAAATCAGCTCCAAAAGCCCCCCAAAACTTCCCAATTAAGTTGTGACCTTATCCGAGGGAAGTATCATCAACGCAACAAGGTTTTTTTCACCACACCTGTCCCAAGGATGGCAATAAATTGTTAACAAATTTTGAGCAAAGTGGGGAGGGTGAAAAAGAATTTAAATGCACCCTTGGGTCATTCCAAGCAATGTGAGAAATGTATTGATTAATTGACAAAAACAAGATTAATTGTTGAAGATAAGCATAATCCTACAGGGTGAGTCTCTCTGCCATGGAGCGGTCTTGGTGGAAATCCTTCTTCAGCACTCGGACAGGAAAGCATGTGATCTGCACAGCAGTCCCACAGGTGTGAAGAGTTACCCTTGCCAATTCCTTCCAGGTACATTTCCTATTTATGGGTGGCTGGGAAACAGATTTTAATATTCTAATCAAAGATCCCAGATTGGCTTTATTTAAACTTCTTTGTTGCACCCTGCCTCCCGAGCTGGATCAGACCAGATTCTTCTTTGTGGCTATGAAAGGTGTCACTTAACTGGGGATGCATACCTTCAGCAGCAGGATACTTCCTTACTGTCTTTCTTTTACACTCATGTGTCTCTCTCAATTTTTCTAAACCTTCTACCAACAAGCCATTCAATACTTCATGCATTTGCCATTGCAGCTTGCTGTATCTGGTTCCAGAAGATTTCGGCACTAAGATATTGGCTCCCCTTGAGATGTAGACACAGTCGCCTGGCTGTTTGTTTGGAGCCAGATAGAGGCCTACACATCACAACTGTTTCAGTTCTCTGATAGCCACATATGTCATGAATGTCATTTCAGTGCCCACAGCTGCCCCCACAAACACAAGCACAGCAACTGAATGCTGGAAAGGAGAGAACCACCAGCATTACACTGCGGTTCAAGAGCTGGCCTGGGTTCAGGCTCTGAAGATTTCTAACAGCTTCTTCTGCTCCTTCAGTCCTTCTGGTAAACTTATAACAAGTTAAATTAAAGCTACACAGCAGACAACGAGACTGAAAACTGCTTTGCACTTAAACAGTCTATGTACCTGACTGCAGACAACTGGAATTTTTTTACAGTGTAAGCAGTAGGCAATAACTCGGGAGTGACACTCTGTTGTGCAGTCAAGTGAATTATGCACTTATCCAGCAGGCAGGGGAGTTGACTTTATAGGATTTTATCTGCAGAACATATTGCTCAAATAATTTTTGTTTGTATGTCTGCACTGAAGGTTTCCATGACAAACTTTGAGCCTTCTGCCAAATACTGAAAACTGAAAAAATAATACATCCCTTATGCGAGTTGTACTTTGGGGCTTTAAGCTTCCAGTTTCCTTTTGCCTCTCTACCCAGACTACAACCTTCCTCAGGTAGGGAGAGGAGCTAGAGATAAGTATTCTTAGGCATAATGCATTTAGGGAGATGCAGTCTGGCTGGTGAGCATAGCCCATAAAGGAAAATGAAAGCACGAGGCACCTGAACAAAGCATGGCATCATTTTGAATCGGAGTATTTTTGGTTTAATTATTTTGCTGGAAACTTCAGTTTTCAGGTGTGCAATTTTTTTTCAAGGAAAACATTTACATTTTTCAGCTAAAAGTGTCATTTGGTCAAAAATTTGCCATTTTCTATCAAAAAAACAGTTCTCTTGGATGCGTTTTTTTGAGCGGGCTTGCTACTTGCGCACGTGCATGCTTGTCATTAATCACTAGGCTCCATGCTGGTACATCAGGAAAAATACTAGAACCTTCATTAAAAATTATGAGGATAAAGTATGATGTGTTAATATTTAAACCCTCAACTGAAAGGATTTCTAGGTGAAGAATTACATTTGCAATAAGTTAAAATCCAGAAGAGAGTTAGTGCACATTAGTGTAATGGATGATCCTGAAAAATGGGTCAACTACTAAAAAGCCCTATGTGGTCTCGTCATTATTCCTGGAAGCACTGGATAATACTGCCAATGATCAAGGGCACACTTGATCCATTTTTCTTCATAAAAGCAGAGAGCACTAAATATAACAGATGATGAAAGATGCCGGTGGGTTTTTTGTGTTTTCCCATAAATGCAGATTTTTGTTCTGATTTCTAAATGCACGAGTTGTCATTACTTTAATCAAGAGAATTTGCTTTTAAAAGCATATTTTAATTTCTCTCTCCCTGAGATACAAAGTAATTGAGACTGATAAGCAGAGAATTTGTGCTACTAGCTCATTTAATGCTCTTGTATTATTGGTAATTTTGCTGAATCAGATATAGCACAAAAGCCCCAACATATTATCAGATCAGAGTATTGGTTTTCAGACACTCCAATTATTCATTTCATTTGAGGCACTTTCCTTTATTGAAACATGCACTTGTTGAGTAAGCTATGGAAATGGCCAATTTGGGATGATCTGTTTTTATTTTCTCGAAATGCTCAGAAGCCATAAGTATCACAAACAAACCAAGAAATAAGAATAAAGAATCCAACATTAATCTGACTGATATTGATCCCTATACATATAGACAAAACAGGCTGTTCATTACCAAAAGCCATGCTTATTCAATTTGTGCTTCTCTCATCTCTCTCAGCCACCCACTGCCTTATGCTTCGACTGGAAGCTATGCAGGGCAAGGACATCTTTGTAACTCACAGCAATAAGGGGAAATACATGGGGGGGGGGCGGGGAAATCAACAGGCATGCATACAGTCTGATATCCACAGCAAAGCAGTAACCAAATATGAAGTTCACCCTGGGACTGCTGTGGCCTTCTCTCTTGTGAACATCTGCTATTAAACTACCAAGTAAGGATGGCTCCGAGTTTTAAACACTGGAGATATGACTCCATAAATGATGTCTGGTGAACATGGTGAGAACTGGATCACCACGGATGAGTATAATCTATTCTGAAGAAACAAGGTAGTTAAGGCAGGGGTGGGCAAGATGTGGGCCACGGGCCAGATGCAGCCCGCCAGGCCGTTCTATCCGGCCCACGAGGCCCCTACAAAATTTAGAAAATTAATATTTATCTGCGCCGGCTGCCTGTCATGCGGCCCCCGATGGCTTGCCAAAACTCAGTAAACAGCCCTCCTCCCAAAATAATTGCCCACCTCTGAGTTAAGGTAATGAGCCAAGCTCTAAAACTGAGCTTGGAAAGAAGCAACGAAGCAATGATTAAGGCAGGCACAATAATTTAAAAATATGTATGGGTTGCAAACATCAAGGAGGCAGAGGAATTAGAATCAACATGGTCCAAGGGGTCGAGAAAGGTACAGTGAGGCACAAGCTTGCCCTGGCAGCCTGGGAGACAGGATGATTCTTACCCATCTTCAGTTTCAGTGTTTTGAGTGATAATGGCTCAGGTGAGAAGCAACGGAGGAATCTTCCAAGTTAGAAACTCAGAAGGAGAAAGATCTCCTGAATCAACAGATCTAGTCTCTGCTACTGCAAGCACCCGTGTCATGTAAATTGGTCTCACTACAATTTTACTCCCTAACATCTGAGGCAGGACATTTCAAAGGTGCCACTGCAGCTGCAACAGCCTCTGTCCCTTGCGTTAATCTGCCAAAAGGTTCACTCCCAAGAAGGCTTTTCCAAGGAGAGTCCTATGCAAATAGCGATCTTCCTCTGCAGAGGTTGGTTAGTAGTAAAGACACTGCCCATCCAAGCTGATGCAGAGAGAAGTAGAAATGCTTTTACTTGTTGCCCCATGGCATACTCTAGAAATAACAGGATCCCTAGGGTACTTACTAAAAATTTTATCAGATGGTAGCTCCATCCCTCTATATGTGTGCTAGAGCAAAATGGCATCCATACTTGACATTACAATGTATTACCAATGTCTAATAGAGTGCAAAGGATCAGGCCTCTTCTCCTATGAACTTATGCATTGGAAAGTCTTCCTAAAAAATCACCAAAAGCCATTATTTTGTTTTCCTTCTTTTCTCTCCTTAAAACTCTCTTCTACCCTAGTGGTCTGCAAAGCACTCAACTGAGGCTGTGACCACTGTGCATTACCCTAACTTACCACCTTGTTCATTGTGCTTCCACCATCTGTTGCTAACAGCATCTATTTAGACAGTGAGCAAGGGCTGTGACCCAGATTCTCAAAGGTATTTAGCCACCAACTCCAATTTCAATGCGAGTTAGGTGACTAATGTCTTTGAGAATCTGAACTTGTCCCTTACTATGTTTTGAAACAACAACTAACACAATGGAGCCCTCTTTGTACTCAGAGAGTTTAAGGGCCAAAAGGCCATTACATTATCAAGTCTAAGCACATGCATGTTACAGGCCTTTATATTTCACCAGTTATGCCTGTGTCCAGATAAAGTACATCTTCCAGAAGGGCAGCTGCCCTTGATCTGAAGAGCTCTAGAGATGAAGAACCCACCATTTCCATTGGCAATTTGCTCCCGTCATTGATTGCCTTCACCACTGAAAAGTTTGTGCCTTGTTTTCAAGTTGAAGTTTGGCTGGATGGTGAAGCAAAATCATTTTAATGTACGTCTAGTCCAGTGCTTTTCAACCGGTGTGCCACGAGAGCTCCTTGGTGTGCCACAAGTATTTTGGAATAACGAGAAGAAAGTTCTCCAGCCTTCTGGTGCTAATGAATAAGCCGCACTAATGAGATATTCACAGAAGACTGGAGCATGAGTTGGCTGTTGGGGAAGAGAGAGAACCAGCTGAGCAGAAGGACATTCATCTACTGCATGTGTTGGCTGTGGGGGATGCGCTGTTCGTGAGCTTCTCAGCTTTCAGTTTATGCCATTCATTTTGCTGCGGCAAGCAGCTACAATGAGCTCATAAGTATGGGGATGGGGACTGCCTTAACAGGTGTGCCATGGCAAATTTTTATTAATGAAAGTATGCCTTGGGCTGGAAAAGGTTAGGAAACACTGGTCTAGTGAATAACAGCAGGGACCCATTCTGACTGTGGTAGACCCTAGAGACCCAATACAAATAAAGAGGAATAACAAACATAAGAGGTGCTGAGTACCACTTACATCTCCTGAATAGGTTGCTCAACACTTCTAAGGATCGCTTGGGTTAAGCTTTAGTGTGGTTAGTCTTTTTCTTGTGCCACTCATTTCCTCCATTCATCTCCACCCGTGTCTGGTACTTCTATTGTCCTCTCTCTGGGGCAGAGAGAGTCCTTCTGTTATGCACTTGTAGTGTCTAGCACAGTAAGGTCTTGGTGTGTGCCTTGGTCTCCACGGTTCTGATGAAAACAATAGACAGTTCAGGTCTATGTGGTATCTGCTTCCCCTGCCCTCCCTTTTTCATGTACGTTCTGGGTCCTTTCTGCTTTCACTGCTTTGCTGTCACATATTGGAGTTTCTGCTCCTTTCACCACCTCCGTTGAGTTTCTCACTTTTTGTCCATTCACATGGTGTTTTCCCAGAGTGTCAAGAACAGATGCAGAACAGTTCTGCTTTGGCAGGAGAGCTGCATCTGAGGTTTTGGTTCATCGCTCATTTGAACAGCTGTATTTTGGGATTCCACGCAAGAAAAGAAAACACAACCCAGCTCTGTTAGCGCTTATACAAGATACACCTTTCTTCCAAGTTTCCCCGTACCATCCTTTTTCTAAAGCACATACCGTTGACATACCGAGCCAGTGCAGCTCAAACACATTAGAACTGGTACAACTCACTCATATTAGAACTTGCACAAGTAAGTTATAGCATTGTCCAGAATAAACTGGCTCTCCCAGGGGAGATACTGCAGTAGGCACCATTGTAGCCTACTGCTTCCATAGTAACGTTATACTGAATTCTAATAAGCTGCACGGGTATGAGTTATATCATGCGTCTGCTCCTTGTTTATGCCAACATCAGGATGGGTTACACCAGTGTATACATGTCCTGTTCCCAAGCCCTAAGTTTCCACATTTCTGTCACTGTTTCTAAACAAAATGGACCTTGCCAGCAAAAAAAAAAAAATGAAGAGTAACTGAATCCAGAAGCATTGCTGAGCAGCTCCATGCCAAGGGTAGCTACGCCCCTTGACAGGTGCCCTGCCCCCTGGTCACCATTTTGGGACCCAAAGTCCCACCCCTAACCAAAAGTAGTCCTTTTGAGAGGTGGGATTTGCCATCTTGGAGCTGGGAAAAAACCAAATCACACACTAAAAATCAAACATCTACTATAACATACTTTAATTTTATTTCAAAAAATATTTTTGTCATGATTTATGTGTGTTTGCATAGCATATATAGAGGCAATTCCGTAATAGCACAAAATAAAGTCTTATTTTTGTATATTGTATGGGGAGGTATTGGTGGGTGTGGGGTTTGTGGGTGGACGGATGTGGGTATGGTGGTGTGCAAGTGGGGCCCCAACCACACGCTCCCCTGTGACACACAGTCCCCTGCCACCAGCAACAGCAGGCTACAGGACCTTGGAGCACTCATGGCCCATAGCAGGCAGAGCCCCTAGCAGGATGTGGCTCTGGTTGAGTCCTGGGAGCTGTATGTGGTGGCACAGAGCCGGCCCAGCCTGATCTGATGGCACTTGGCTCCTTGCTGGAGTGCCAGGAGTTGCAGGGAGTCATGCGCCATCGGGCAGGCCAGGCCAGCTCCATGCCTCTACGTGGGGCTCCCAGCCCCCAAGTGGGGAGCTGCACATGGAGGCACAGAGCCAGCTCGGTGAGGCCCAATGGCATGTGGCTCCCACCTGGGATGCCAGAAGCCCCACATGCTGGCATGGAGCCAGCCCAGCCCAACCGAATGGTGCACTGCTCCCAGATGGAGTGCCAGGAGCTGCACACGGGGCTGGGCAGGCTCCATGCTGCTATCGCACATATGTCCTCATGGCTCCCAGCTGCAGTGTCAGGAGCCATGGAGAGCCACACACCATTGGGCAAGGCCAGCTCCATGCCTCCATGTGGAGCTAACAGCTGGAGTACTGGGAGCCCCACAGAGGTGAAGGCACAGAGCCAGCTTTCAGAGGGGTAGCCATGGGCCAGTAATAACTGTCTTTTGCAGAGGCCCTGCAGGCTGGATAGAAGTCTTTCTAGATTTTAAGAAGTCCTTTGTCTCTCACCCCATCCTCATTAATAAATTAAGCGACTGTGGCATTGATGCCTACACAGTTGGATGGGTAAAAAAACTGGCTGATGGGGCGCACCCAGAGAGTAGTGGTGGACGGGTTGTACACAACCTGGTGAGATGTGAGCAGTGGGGTCCCCCAGGGCTCGGTCCTCGGGCCCGCACTGTTTAACATCTTCGTCAGCGACTTGGACGAGGGGGTGGAAAGCACGCTGTCCAAGTTTGCTGTTGACACTAAGATGTGTGGCGAAGTGGACACACTTGAAGGGAGAGAGAGGCTGCAAACAGATTTAGACAGACCCCAAAAGTGGGCATATGAGAATAGGATGGGGTTCAGCATAGACAAATGCAGGGTGCTGCACCTTGGGAGAAGGAATACACAGCATACATATAGGCTGGGGAGTTCCCCTCTTGAAAGCACAGAGGCAGAACGGGATCTTGGAGTCATTACTGACTCCAAGATGAACATGAGCCACCAATGCCAGACCGCAGCCAGCAAGGCCAGCCATACCTTGTCACGCATCCAAAGATGCATCTCAAACTGGTCCAGAGAGGTGATACTCCCCCTCTGTGCTGCACTGGTCAGGCTGCAGTTGGAGTACTGCGTCCAGTTCTGGGCGCCGCACTTCAGAAGGGCTGTGGCCAGCCTGGAGAGGGTTCAGAGGAGGCCACCCATTTGGCGAGAGGGCAGCATGTCAGGCCCTATGAGGAGAGACTGAGGGACCCGAACCTGTTCAGCCCTCGACAAGAGGAGGCAGAGGGGGGACCTGGTGGCTGCCGACAAACTCTTCAGCGGAGATCAACAGCAAATAGGTAGAGCCCTTTTCTCCCCAGCACCAACTGGGGTGACGAGGAACAATGGTAATAAGCTGATGAAGAATAGGTTTAGGTTAGAGATCAGAGGGCAATATTTTACAGTTAGGGTGGCCAAAATCTAGAACCAACTTCCCAGGGAAGTGGTCCTTGCCCCTACCTTGGGCAAATTCAGGAGGAGGTTGGATGATCACTTGTCTGGGGTCTTGTGAACCCAGCATTCATTCCTGCCTGTGGCAGGGTGTCAGGGCTAGATGATCCATTCAGGTCCCTCCTGACCCTAGCTACTATGAAACTATGAATGGCCTGGCAGGCCAGATCCAGCGCATGGGCCATATTTTACCCACCCTTGATGAAGAAGTAGCAACATAAGGAACTGAAATTTAATAGGGGGCTTTTCAGTCCAGAAGGTCCAAGTGTAACAAGAGCCAGCTGCTGAAAATTGCAGCCAGACACATTAACACTAGAAATAAAGTGCACATCTTTAGCAACGAGTATAATTAATCACTAGAAAAAGCCTACCAAGGGCTGTGGTAGAGCTTCCATTTTTTAATTCAAGGGTGGATTTTGTTCTGGAGGCATTCCAGTTCAGCTGCAGCTTCTGGACTCAAATAAAGAATGAATACAGGGAAATCCTGTACCTTATACCTTGCAGGAGACTGTCACAGTGATCTCTTCTGGCCTTAACATCTATACATGCTCCACTACTCTGGGTAATTAAAATGGTTACCTAGAATCTTGCTCTGCACAACAAGCCTCCTGTTCTGTGCGCAGAAAGAGCAGACATTCCCCCCCCACAGAAATCACCTAGCAAAGAAATATGTACCGACGGGCCTATGCTCACGGACAGTGCTGCATTTGGGATGGCATGTGTCTCAGTGGCCATCCCTTGGTAATTCAGTGTGACAGCTGCTATATGACATAGTCAATCCCCTTGAAAAATGCTATGAACTTTTTTCTCCCTGTATTTTTCCAGAACAATGTTCAACCCTGGAGATGCAGAAATATTATCACAGCTTTGCAAGCAGAGGTTATGCAATGCATTTACAGTTAGGGGAAACTTATGCAGAAGTTGCAATAGTCTGGGTTTACATAATGATGTCAGATCTTTGATGTACTGTGTCAAGACTTAGATAATTACAGCAAAACTGACAAGGTAGAAAAACATTTAAATCTGCACAGGTGATCAGCTGGGTAATATCCTCTTTGGTTCTCATGGACATGAATAATGAAAAGGGGCATCCAGTTCCACCAAATCTTTTTTTACCATATGCAAATAATCCCATTAATTTTACAGCAGCTACCTCAGTGAACAAGATTTTCCCTGCTTCATAAAGGTTTAGAGAATCAGACTGAATTATTCACCGCTCACGCTCACCTCTCTGTAGTATGCCCGACTTGCCCTTTGGATTTAACAACCTAATTCATGGGCAGGCAAAATACTGCCCATGGACTGGACCTGGCCCACCAGGCAATTACATCTGATCCACAGGGCCCCTCTGTAAACCTTCTGTAAGCCCTGGCCCTGAGCAGCCCTTCACATGCAGCTCCAAAAAGTCGCACACTCCAAGAACCCACTCCCCCACACACACACACCCACACCCTCTCACAGCCCCCACACATACTCCTACACCCCCTGCCATCCCACCACACCCCCACACCTTCCCACCCCTGCCACTCCAACCACATCCCCACCCTCCTCAAGACACCCCACCCACCAAACCCACACCCCAACCACCCCCTACATATAGTCCCTTACCCCTTACACACAATATACAAGAGTAAGACTGTATTTTGAGCTATTATGCAAATGAACATAAATCAAGACAGAAATATTTTGTTTACAATTAAAATAAGTTATAGCAGATGTTTGATTTTTTGTATATGATTTGTTTTTTTCCAGTTTCAAGGTGGCAACCCCCTCTTTCAAAAGGAGTAATTCCAGGGGTAGGGGAGGGACTTCCAGTGGCAAAGGTCAGGGGTTGGGATGGGACTTCTGGTCCCATGATGGCTGTCACGGAGTGGGGGCTATAAGCGGCCGTGAGCCCACTAGCGCCCCCTGCCATGTCAATTACGGTGGTCCAGCACCCTCTACTCGCCTGCCACGTCTTTGTTCTTAAGTTCAGTTATGGGAGGCTGCCTACTTCCACCTTGACACCTCGCTGGGATTATCTCCGTTCCACATGGGGTGCCCCCAACACCCGCAGCCTTATGGGCAAATGCGTGCCTCCAAACCTTCCCTTTAGCATGGCCCAAGCCTCACAGCTGTTCCTTGGACGTTGTTTGGGTCCCCTGCCCTTCGGCGCCCGCTCCGGCGCCACTCGGGCTTGTCCTGCCCTGGTGCCCCTCTCTGGCACCCCGGGCTTGTCACCCACCTGGCGCCCCTCTCCAATCTTCCCGGGCCTTTGCCCCACTTCTTGGGCTTCTCGCCCCCTCCGGGGCCTTGGGCCGCGCCTCTCGCGCCCACTGCCCCACTCTGGGGCCTGTGCCGCGCCTCTCGTGGCTGGGGCTACAACCCCACACCCCGAGCGCCTTTCTGGCACTCCTCATGCAGTGTCCACAGTGGCACTAC